>NC_060138.1:822169796-822475510 GCF_021461385.2 Schistocerca piceifrons
TACAAGTGACAGTCAATAATCTAAAGATTAGTGGCCGAGTTAAGGCAACCATAAACTACACATATAGTTGTGTACTCTTTAGCAGTGCTTCCTTCTTACTCAGTAAGTGTACATCTACATCTACATCTACATGATTACTCTGCAATTCACATTTAAGTGCTTGGCAGAGGGTTCATCGAACCACAATCATACTATCTCCCTACCATTCCACTCCCGAACAGCGCGCGGGAAAAACGAACACCTAAACCTTTCTGTTCGAGATCTGATTTCTCTTATTTTATTTTGATGATCATTCCTACCTATATAGGTTGGGCTCAGCAAAATATTTTCGCATTCGGAAGAGAAAGTTGGTGACTGAAATTTCGTAAATAGATCTCGGCGCGACGAAAAACGTCTTTGCTTTAATGACTTCCATCCCAACTCGCGTATCACATCTGCCACACTCTCTCCCTATTACGTGATAATACAAACGAGCTGTCCTTTTTTGCACCCTTTCGATGTCCTCCGTCAATCCCACCTGGTAAGGATCCCACACCGCGCAGCAATATTCTAACAGCGGACGAACGAGTGTAGTGTAAGCCGTCTCTTTAGTGGACTTGTTGCATCTTCTAAGTGTCTTGCCAATGAAACGCAACCTTTGGCTCGCCTTCCCCACAATATTATCTATGTGGTCTTTCCAACTGAAGTTGTTCGTAATTTTTACACCCAGGTACTTAGTTGAATTGACAGCCTTGAGAATTGTACTATTTATCGAGTAATAGAATTCCAACAGATTTCTTTTGGAACTCATGTGGATCACCTCACGCTTTTCGTTAGGTAGCGTCAACTGCCACCTGCCACACCATACAGCAATCTTTTCTAAATCGCTTTGCAACTGATACTGGTCTTCGGATGACCTTACTAGACGGTAAATTACAGCGTCATCTGCGAACAACCTAAGAGAACTGCTCAGATTGTCACCCAGGTCATTTATATAGATCAGGAACAGCAGAGGTCCCAGGACGCTTCCCTGGGGAACACCTGATATCACTTCAGTTTTACTCGATGATTTGCCGTCTATTACTACGAACTGCGACCTTCCTGACAGGAAATCACGAATCCAGTCGCACAACTGAGACGATACCCCATAGGCCCGCAGCTTGATTAGAAGTCGCTAGTGAGGAACGATGTCGAAAGCTTTCCGGAAATCTAGAAATACGGAATCAACTTGAGATCCCCTGTCGATAGCGGCCATTACTTCGTGCGAATAAAGAGCTAGCTGCGTTGCACAAGAACGATGTTTTCTGAAGCCATGCTGATTACGTACCAATAGATCGTTCCCTTCGGGGTGATTCATAATGTTTGAATACAGTATATGCTCCAAAACCCTACTGCAAACCGACGTCAATGATATAGGTCTGTAGTTCGATGGATTACTCCTACAACCCTTCTTAAACACTGGTGCGACGTGCGCAATTTTACAATCTGTAGGTACATATCTATCGGTGAGCGAGCGGTTGTATATAATTGCTAAGTAGGGAGCTATTGTATCAGCGTAATCCGAAAGGAACCTAATCGGTATACAATCTGGACCTGAAGACTTGCCCGTATCAAGCGATTTGAGTTGCTTCGCAACGCCTAATGTACCTCCTTCTAAGAAACTCATGCTAGCAGCTGTTCGTGTTTCAAATTCTGGAATATTCCATTCGTCTTCCCTGGTGAAGGAATTTCGGAAAACTGCGTTCAATAACTCCGCTTTAGCCGCACAGTCGTCGGTAACAGTACCATCGGCTCTGCGCAGTGAAGGTATTGACTGCGTCTTGCCGCTTGTGTACTTTACATACGACCAGAATTTCTTCGGATTTTCTAACAAATTTCGAGACAATGTTTCGTTGTGGAACCTATTAATGGCATCTCGCATTGAAGTCCGTGCCAAATTTCGCGCGTCTGTAAATTTTAGCCAATCTTCGGGACTTCGCGTTCTTCTGAACTTCGCATGCTTTTTCCGTTGCCTCTGCAACAGCGTTCGGACCTGTTTTGTGTACCATGGGGGATCAGTTCCACCTCTTACCAATTTATGAGGTATGAATCTCTCAATGGCTGTTGCTACTATATCTTTGAATTTGAGCCGCACCTCGTCTACATTTGCATAGTCAGTTCGGAAGGAATGGAGATTGTCTCTTAGGAAGGCTTCTAGTGACACTTTATCCGCTTTATTAAATAAAATTATTTTGCGTTTGTTTCTGGTGGATTTGGAAGAAACGGTATTGAGCCTAGCTACAACGACCTTGTGATCACTAATCCCTGTATCAGTCATGATGCTCTCTATTAGCTCTGGATTGTTTGTGGCTAAGAGGTCAATTGTGTTTTCGCAACCATTTACAATTCGCGTGGGTTCGTGGATTAACTGTTCGAAATAATTTTCGGAGAAAGCATTTAGGACAATCTCGGAAGATGTTTTCTGCCTACCACCGGTTTTGAACAAATATTTTTGCCAACATATCGAGGGAAGGTTGAAGTCCCCACCAACTATAACCGTATGAGTGGAGTATTTATTTGTTACGAGACTCAAATTTTCTCGGAATTGTTCAGCAACTATATCATCGGAGTCTGGGGCTCGGTAGAAGGAGCCAATTATTAACTTAGTTCGGCTGTTAAGTATAACCTCCACCCATACCAATTCGCACGGAGTATCTATTTCGACTTCACTACAAGATAAACCACTACTGACAAACACTCCACCACCAATTCTGCATAATCTGTCTTTCCTGAACACCGTCTGAGACTTCATAAAAATTTCTGCAGAACTTATTTCAGGCTTTAGCCAGCTTTCTGTACCTATAACGATTTCAGCTTCTGTGCTTTCTATTAGCGCTTGAAGCTCAGGGACTTTCTCAGCACAACTACAACAATTTACAACTACAATTCCGACTGTTCCTTGATCCAAGCACGTCCTTTGAGATTGCAGCCCACCCCGTACTTTCCGGAGGCCTTCTAACCTAAAAAACCTCCCAGTCCACGCCACACAGCCTCCGCTACCCGCGTAGCCGCCAGCTGAGTGTAGTGAACTCCTGACCTATTCAGCGGAACCCGAAACCCCACCACCCTATGGCGCAAGTCAAGGAATCTGCAGCCAACACGGTCGCAAAACCGTCTGAGCCTCTGATTCAGACCCTCCACGCGGCTCTGCACCAAAGGTCCGCAGTCGGTTCTGTCAACGACGCTGCAGATGGTGAGCTCTGCCTTCATCTCGTAAGCAAGACTGGTAGCCTTCACCAAATCAGATAGCCGCTGGAATCCAGAGGCAATTTCCTCAGATCCAAAGCGACACACGTCATTAGTGCCGACATGTGCCACCACCTGCAGCTGGGTGCACCCTTTGCTCTTCATGGAATCCGGAAGTACCCTTTCTACATCAGGAATGACTCCACCCCGAATGCACACGGAGTGCACAATGGATTTCTTCCCCTCCCTAGCCGCCATATCCCTAAAGGGTCCCATTACGCGCCTAACATTGGAGCTCCCAACTACCAACAAGCCCACCCTCTGCGATTGCCCAGACCTTGAAGGCTGAGAATCGTCCTCTGAAACAGGGCAGGCAGCTGCATCTGGCTCAGCCAGAGACAGTACCTGAAACCTGCTTGTCAGATGCACTGGGGAGGCTTTCTGATCAGCCTCCGGGGACGTCTTTCGCTGCCTGCCACGCCTTGGAACGACCTCCCAATCAACCACAGGCAAGGGCTCAGACCCACTGCGGGCAGCAACCGGGGCAACCACAGCGGCAGACCGATCTGGGGACAGACGGGACGAGGTTGACATCCCCATGATACCCAAGTCCGGCTCCCCACAGTGGTGCCCATCGGCAACAGCCTCAAGCTGCACGACCGAAGTCAGCGCCACCTGCAGCTATGAGTGAAGGGATGCCAACTCAGCCCTCATCCGAACACAGCAATCACAGTCCCTGTCCATTCTAATCTATGTTGAACAACAATTACTGAAACACGAGTCCGTGCCTAGATAACGCAAGGGAAACACGCAAAGAATGTATGAACTAACCCATACAAATACCTAACGACTGCACTGCAATCTGCCTGATATTTACGATTACAGTAACTAAAACTCGAAATTACGCCTCCTATACGAAACTATGCAACAAATAAGTGAGCTAGGAGTATACGACTTACTGCTGGCAGCTGCTTATCCAACGGCGGCGGGGAGCACACTGGCTGTGACCAACCGACACTGGCCGTTCAAAACAAAAACAGAAGACAAACGACTACGCGAACTTAGACTATTCAGGTACTAAAACGCGATGTTACAACTCTCAGATACTATAGTACGCCCGAAATTTATGAATTTAACAATGCAAGTAACCACAAGCACGCAAAAAAATTAAGAATTAAACTATGTAACAAATAAATGAGCTAGGAGTATACGACTTGCTGCTGGGAGCTGCTTATCCAACAGCGGCAGGAAGCACTTCCGTTTTTTCATTACTTTATGAATAACGGCAACATACAGCTACCGCTAGTTTGAAACCAATGTTCCAAAGTTTCATAGTCAGTTTTACTACTCGTACTCTCTTGAGATTCAAAGTGACCTAGGCCTCGAACTAAGGATTGTCACTTCGATTTCGTCATACCATTAATATGTTACAGGAAGGTAATCCTTTGATGTACGCTGCACCTCAGTAACAATAAAAGAGTCTTATGCAGCATATGTCGTAGATCTCATAACGATAACATAATAATTATAACGCAGGGTACTGCTGTACACGTAATTCTTAAACCCGCGAGTACATTACTGATATAATACAAACACTAAATGTAAAATACGTATTTTGCTGTTCATTCTGCCTGATGTAGGATGTGAAAATAAGGTATCACTGCTGTTATACAGGGTGAGTCACCTAACGTTACCGCTGGATATATTTCATAAACCACATCAAATACTGACGAACCGATTCCACAGACCGAACGTGAGGAGAGGGGCTAGTGTAATTGTTTAATACAAACCATACAAAATTCACGGAAGTATGTTTTTTAACACAAACCTACGTTTTTTTAAATGGAACCACGTTAGTTTTGTTAGCACATCTGAACATATGAACAAATACGTAATCAGTGCCGTTTGTTGCATTGTAAAATGTTAATTACATCCGGAGATATTCTAACCTAAAGTTGACGCTTGAAACCTCCGACGTTCAGTTGCGTGTTGTAACAAACACGGGCCACGGTCCGCGAGCAGCATCTGCAGGGACATGTTTATGATGACGACCGTGTTTACGAGTGTGGCTGTAGTGCACTGTTGTGGTTTGGTCTAGCTGTCGCAATGTCCGCATGTAGCGCTTGCTGCTATTGTTATTCTGCATTCGTCTCCGCACGCAGACTAACTGTAGTACACCGTGTTACCAGACGTCTGTGATAGTGTAGTGTTGTAGGAACTGTGACCATGGTGTATTCGAACTCTGAAAAGGCGGAGATGATACTCATCTATGGCGAGTGTCGACGAAATGCAGCTGAAGCCTGCAGGGTGTATGCAGAACGGTACCCGGACAGAGAGCATCCAACGTGCCGCACATTGCAAAACATCTACCGCCAACTGTATGCAACAGGTATGGTCGTAGCCTGCAAACGGGTCCGTAACAGGCCCGTCAAAGGAGAAGCAGGTGCAGTTGGTGTGTTAGCTGCTGTTGCCATGAACCCACACATGAGTACACGGGACATTGCGAGAGCCGGTGGTTTGAGTCAAAGTAGTGTCATGCGCATACTGCATCGTCACCGCTTTCACCCGTTTCATGTGTCGCTACATCAGCAATTACATGGTGATGACTTTAATCATCTAGTGCAATTCTGTCAATGGGCATTAACAGAGAATGCGTTGCAGTTCTACCTGTTTACCGATGAAGCGGATTTCACAAACCACGGGGCAGTGAATCTACGGAACATGCATTACTGGTCCGTGGACAATCCTCGCTGGCTCAGACGGGTAGAGCGACAGCGACCGTGGACTGTAAATGTATGGTGCGGAATCATTGGCGACAACCTCATTGGTCCTCACTTCATTGCAGGGGCCCAAACAGCTGCAACATACATCGCGTTTCTACAGAATGATCTGCCAACGTTGCTCGAAAATGTCCCACTGGAAACGCGTCGACGTGTGTGGTATCAGCATGATGGTGCACCTGCACATTCCGCAATTAACACTAGGCTGACCCTTGACAGAATTTCGACAGGCGTTTCATAGGACATGGAGGACGCATAAATTGGCCAGCCCGTTCTCCTGATCTTACACCTCTCGACTTATTTCTGTGGGGTACGTTAAAGGAGAATGTGTACCGTGATGTGCCTACAACCCTAGAGGATATGAAACAACGTATTGTGGCAACCTGTGCCGACATTACACCAGATGTACTGCGGCGTGTACGACATTCATTACGCCAGAGATTGCAATTGTGTGCAGGAAATGATGGCCACCACATTGAACATCTATTGGCCTGACATGTCGGGACACACTCTATTCCACTCCGTAATTGAAAACGGAAACCACGTGTGTACGTGTACCTCACCCCTCATGCTAATGTACATGTGCGTCAGTGAAAAAGACCAATAAAAAGGTGTTAGCATGTGGACGTAATGTGCTGTTCCAGACTCTTCTGTACCTAAGGTCCATCACCGTTCCCTTTGGATCCCTACGTAATTCGGTGCTCTCCGATACACACTATCGAACAGCGGAGGAGTGGTACTCTAGCGTCAACTTTAGGTTAGAATATCTCCGGATGTAATTAACATTTTACAATGCAACAAACGGCACTGATTACGTATTTGTTTATATGTTCAGAAGTGCTAACAAAACTAACGGGGTTCCATTTAAAAAAAAACGTAGGTTTGTGTTAAAAAAACATACTTCCGTGCATTTTTTTTATGGTTTGTATTAACCAATTACACTAGCCCCTCTCCTCACGTTCGGTCTGTGGAATCGATTCGTCAGTATTTGATGTGGTTTATGAAATATATCCAGCGGTAATGTTAGATGACTCACCCTGTATAAAGTAATCGGCTGAGAAATATAACTTACGCTAACTTCTCTCACAAATAGTTTTACTATATGTTCTCAGAAATGGTGTCTAATAATCATAAACCAACTTCACCTGTACTGATACAGTGATGGCACGTCGATGAAAAAATCTTTGCATACTTTGTTGTCAATTGCCATGACGTGGAGTTGAAGGGATAATTATTTTAGGGAGAAAAATGTTCGTTTTATCCCGAACGAGATCAACCATACCTGTATGTGTCGCAATTTGTGATAATATATAGGAGAAAAATTGTTCATTTGAACATGCTCTGTTCTTCTTGCTGCATGCTTGATGAAAAGTACAAGACTAATGGTGAAGTTATTCACTGTCGCTTCCACCAAAGTTCGATTCGTGATATATGTATATGTAGGTTTGTGCGGCCTCTCATGGCCCACAGCTGTCAACCTCCGCTCTCCTCCCAACCTGCAGCGAAACCGACCAATAACATCAAATCCTACTTAATAATTCTGTAAACGTCGACTATGTAACTTTCGCCTAGAACAAATTTTATTAGATACAATGTATTGTATGAACTTATTAACGTATTTAATCTATTACGTCACCGTTACATCACAAATTGTCCAATTTTTGTCTGATGGTGTGGCAGCCATCCATGACAATTTACAGCCTAGTGTTTCTTTTACATACAGTTTGTGTAAACTTAGCGGTTAAGATTAGTTTATTAGATTTCATCTGTTAATTCCAGTATTAAAAAAAGTGTGACCCTATTACGTTAGTTGTTGTCGTCAGACAGCGCTAGCTTCCATTATATATCAAATCCAGTAGAAAGTTATTCTGTCACAGAGCAAGATGTGGCATGTATGTTTCTTGTTCGTGCCATATGTACACTGATTTGCATATACTTTATGATACGACACCGGGTATGTTTTACAATTGTTTGTTTATTAGCGGTACTCATTATTGTATGTTGATTTTGGCTTGTATCCGTCCAATCCCAAATGCAAGCACTCATAATTTTGTTAAAGTTGCAGAGAGAAATTTGAGGTGAAACAATGATTACTTTTTACACTTACCCAGAAAAAACAAATGAAAAATCCTTTCACACTCTTCACCGCAGTATACCATTGAAGTTCAAGGTGTATCAAAAAGAATCATCCAATTTTTAAAAAATCATAACTATTATGTTATTGGAGATATGTGCCTGAACAAAACTCTCGAGTTTTACATGGTTCCCGCTAGGCAGCAGCAGTGTGCGCCCACTTCAGTTCTCCTAAAAATGGTGTCGGGACAACAGAAAGTGTAGATGTACATGTAGCTGGACGGAAAAGTGGATTCAATACACAAGGTCTACATTTTTTGATAATATTACACAGAACAGTGAGATTACCACATCCATCATCCATGTGGATACAGGATAGTAGTTGGGATTCTTAGGCAGAGCCTTCATATTGACTGTAATTTCTAGAGGCGTATATGGTAGGATGTAATTGGCGAAAAACTGCTTTGTAAACTGCTTATTCCGTGGATGATGAATCACATATCCTTAAGATTCTGCCAATGAACATCAGCAAGCATCTGATTCCCGTAGGAACTGTATTATGTAGTAATTCTACGTTAAGGTATTGTATGCGTGTTACTAATTCCAAAAGCGTAATTGAGCAGTAATGAAATTCTTCGCCTCTTTATAGACACAATACGCTGCATTTATTTCTAACAATCACCGATCCTATGCAGTTTTGTTTGTGTATTTTGCTACAGCATTCTGGCATTGCAGCACTCCTATAGCATCGTTTACATGTATATCCCACGAACCAAACAATCCAGTAATGTGATTTTATCTGTAGTGCCGATGTGTGTTGCAATTCTAGGAGTCATAACCGTTAAGTGATGGCATGATCACAAACCACCCTATAAGGATATTTGCCACTCATGCTGTACATGCACACACAGTATTTTCCTCCTCTCTTACCCCTATATCTGTGGACTTGTCATGATTTTATCAGTAGTAGTATCACTTTCCGTTTTATATAATAATTCCAGCTTAGATTGCATTCATATATGTTTACAATTCTGAATACCTATGACTCACACGTCACAAGTACTGGGAAAGAATATCACAGCATTCAGATTCCAGATGAAGAATATCTGACAAATCACACTCCACTAATCTAACCTCAGACATAAAACTACTCAAGGACTTAGTGCATATCAGCAAATTTTCTCCCTGTATTCTTGTGCATATGTAAAATTAGAGTTTCTAGCACATTAGTAAATGAGGGGATGCTTATTCAGTTTACACTACAATAGAAACACGTAGCAGGAAATTTATCGTACATACTGCTAGGTGCCATGAAAAAATACGTAACAAAACTTCTGTAAAATACTTGTGTCATTTGGATTAACAACCTCCTCTTCTTTTATAGGTACCGTACGTAATTAATGTTACAGACAGCCAGAGAATAGTTTATAGCCTTCTCTCGATCATTATTTTCTGGAATCTGTTTACTCCATCATGTGAAATGCTCTGCCATTGCTGGCTGGTGCCACATAGAGCAGCCAAGGTCTTTTCATTTGCACTCCAGTTGCATTATTTGTCAGCTATGTGGGTGTCTGACTGTTGCCCATTTGAGATGTCTCTATCTATCTCCATATCTCTCTCTCTCTATCTACACTCCTGGAAATTGAAATAAGAACACCGTGAATTCATTGTCCCAGGAAGGGGAAACTTTATTGACACATTCCTGGGGTCAGATACATCACATGATCACACTGGCTGAACCACAGGCACATAGACACAGGCAACAGAGCATGCACAATGTCGGCACTAGTACAGTGTATATCCACCTTTCGCAGCAATGCAGGCTGCTATTCTCCCATGGAGACGATCGTAGAGATGCTGGATGTAGTCCTGTGGAACGGCTTGCCATGCCATTTCCACCTGGCGCCTCAGTTGGACCAGCGTTCGTGCTGGACGTGCAGACCGCGTGAGACGACGCTTCATCCAGTCCCAAACATGCTCAATGGGGGACAGATCCGGAGATCTTGCTGGCCAGGGTAGTTGACTTACACCTTCTAGAGCACGTTGGGTGGCACGGGATACATGCGGACGTGCATTGTCCTGTTGGAACAGCAAGTTCCCTTGCCGGTCTAGGAATGGTAGAACGATGGGTTCGATGACGGTTTGGATGTACCGTGCACTATTCAGTGTCCCCTTGACGATCACCAGTGGTGTACGGTCAGTGTAGGAGATCGCTCCCCACACCATGATGCCAGGTGTTGGCCCTGTGTGCCTCGGTCGTATGCAGTCCTGATTGTGGCGCTCACCTGCACGGCGCCAAACACGCATACGACCATCATTGGCACCGAGGCAGAAGCGACTCTCATCGCTGAAGACGACACGCCTTCATTCGTCCCTCCATTCACGCCTGTCGCGACACCACTGGAGGCGGGCTGCACGATGTTGGGGCGTGAGCGTAAGACGGCCTAACGGTGTGCGGGACCGTAGCCCAGCTTCATGGAGACGGTTGCGAATGGTCCTCGCCGATACCCCAGGAGCAACAGTGTCCCTAATTTGCTGGGAAGTGGCGGTGCGGTCCCCTACGGCACTGCGTAGGATCCTACAGTCTTGGCGTGCATCCGTGCGTCGCTGCGGTCCGGTCCCAGGTCTACGGGCACGTGCACCTTCCGCCGACCACTGGCGACAACATCGATGTACTGTGGAGACCTCACGCCCCATGTGTTGAGCAATTCGGCGGTACGTCCACCCGGACTCCCGCATGCCCACTATACGCCCTCGCTCAAAGTCCGTCAACTGCACATACGGTTCACGTCCACGCTGTCGCGGCATGCTACCAGTGTTAAAGACTGCGATGGAGCTCCGTATGCCACGGCAAACTGGCTGACACTGACGGCGGCGGTGCACAAATGCTGCGCAGCTAGCGCCATTCGACGGCCAACACCGCGGTTCCTGGTGTGTCCGCTGTGCCGTGCGTGTGATCATTGCTTGTACAGCCCTCTCGCAGTGTCCGGAGCACGTATGGTGGGTCTGACACACCGGTGTCAATGTGTTCTTTTTTCCATTTCCAGGAGTGTATATCTCTATCTTTCTCTATACCTACTTTTATATCTATCTTACCTATCTCTCTCTCTCTTTCTCTCTCTCTCTCTCTCTCACTCTCTCTCTCTCTCTCTCTCTCTCTCTCTCTCTCTCTCTCTCTCTATATATATATATATATATATATATATATATATATATATATATATATATGTGTGTGTGTGTGTGTACATATATATATATGTATATATATCCATCGATCGTGACTGGGCCAAATATCTCACGAAATAAGCGTCAAACGAAAAAACTACAAAGAACTAAACTTGTCTAGCTTGAAGGGGGAAACCAGATGGCACTATGGTTGGCCCGCTAGATGGCGCTGCCATGGGTCAAACGGATGTCAACTGCGTTTTTTTAAAATAGGAACCCCTATTTTATTACATATTCATGTAGTACATAAAGACATGTGAATGTTTTAGTTGGACCACTTTTTTCGCTTTGTGATACATGGTGCTGTAATAGTCACAAACATATGGCTCACAATTTTAGACGAACAGTTGGTAACAGGTAGGTTATTTAAATTAAAATACAGAACGTAGGTACGTTTGAACATTTTATTTCGGTTGTTCCAATGTGATCCATGTACCTTTGTGAACTTATCATTTCTGAGAACGCATGCTGTTACAGCGTGAATACCTGTAAATACCACATTAATGCAATAAATTTTCAAAATTATGTACGTCAACCTCAATGCATTTAGCAATACGTGTAACAACATTCCTCTCAACAGCGAGTAGTTCGCCTTCCGTAATGCTCGCACATGCATTGACAATGCGTTGACGCATGTTGTCAGGCGTTGTCGGTGGGTCACGATAGCAAATATCCTTCAACTTTCCCCACAGAAAGAAATCCGGGGACGTCAGATCCGGTGAACGTGCGGACTGTGGTATGGTGCTTCGACGACCAACCCACCTGTCATGAAAAATGCTATTCAGTACCCCTTCAACCACACGCAAGCTATGTGCCGGACATCCATCATGTTGGAAGTACATCGCCATTCTCTCATGCAGTGAAACATCCTGTAGTAACATCGGTAGAACATTACGTAGGAAATCAGCATACATTGTACCATTTAGATTGCCGTCGATAAAATGGGGGCCAATTATCCTTCCTCCCATAATGCCGCACCATATATTAACCCACCAAGGTCGCTGATGCTCCACTTGTCGCAGCCATCGTGGATTTTACGTTGCCCAATAGTGCATATTATGCCGGTTTACATTACCGCTGTCGGTGAATGACGCTTCGTCGCTAAATAGAATGCACGCAAAAAATCTGTCATCATCCCGTAATTTCTCTTGTGCCCAGTGGCAGAACTGTAGACGACGTTCAAAGTCGTCGCCATGCAATTCCTGGTGCATAGACATATGGTACGGGTGCAATCGATGCTGATGTAGCATTATCAACACCGACGTTTTTGAGATTCCCGATTGCCGCGCAATTTGTCTGCTACTGATGTGCGAATTAGCCGCGACAGCAGCTAAAACACCTATTTGGGCATCATTATTTGTTGCAGGTCGTGGTTCACGTTTCACATGTGGCTGAACACTTCCTGTTTCCTTAAATAACGTAACTATCCGGTGAACGGTCTGGACACTTGGATGATGTCGTCCAGGATGCCGAGCAGCATACATAGCACACGCCCGTTGGGCATTTTGATCACAACAGCCATACATCAACACGATAACGACCTTTTCCGCAATTGGTAAACGGTCCATTTTATCACGAAGCAAATACCGTCCGCACTGGCGGAATGTTACATGATTCCACGTACTCATACGTTTGTGACTATTACAGCGCCATCTATCACAAAGCGAAGAAGGTGGTCCAACTGAAACATTCATATTTCTTTACGTACTCCACGAATATGTAATAAAAAATGGGGGTTACTATTTTACTAGTGGGCCAACCACAGCGCCATCTGGCTTCCCCCTTCAAGCTAGACGAGTTTCGTTCTTTGTCGTTTTTTCGTTTGAAGCTTATTTCGTGAGATATTTGGCCCAGTCACTATCAATGGATCGCCCTGTATATTCACATGCTGTTTCCTACCATGCGGCCAATATATGCACAGTCACCTTGCGCTCGTGGAGGCAGCATGGACGTCATGCATCCGTCGGCGAGGGGCTCATCCGACCGCAGTCTCATAGTGGCTGCTATGCGCCAATTCGGCCCTTTGGAAGGCGTTGATTTACTAGCGCATTCTGTGTGATTGTTCCTCAGTGTGATACTCACCTACCTGTTAGCAAGCTATGAACCGCGCAAAAGCGTGTATCACAACACTCAAAAAGCAGCACACGAAGTGACGATTGTTCGTGCGCGCACCATGGATAGAATGGACCACGAAGGGCTGTCGATCTATCACATCATCGTGGAACGCAGGCATTGGTGACGGGCGCTGATTCGCTCTGTAACTTTAGCCGATGGCCGCTGTGTCACAGAAATCCTCTCCACGCTCACTATAGGCAGCCGTGCGAGGGCCACTATCATCCCCCAGACGCGATCTCGCGCATTACGTATGGTACACTACCGCAGGACGTGCAGACAGCATTACTTGACGACGTGACTGAGGAGGAGGTCACTGCAGCTGTACTGGCTGGTGCGCTTCACAAGTCAGGACCTGATGGCCTCCCGTTACAGTCTTACAGGACCTGCCGCCAATTACTGACATCTGCCTGGACGGCACGATTTGATGTCCCCAGAAATACAGCTTCCTGGTGTCTTCCTCGAAGAATTGCTCTTCCTGTCCGTAAACCAAACAATGGCACCTCTGTCAGTGACTGTCACCTCCTATCTCTCCTGAACTGTGATAAGATCTTTACCCAGCTTTTGGCAGTGTGTCTCAGGAGGGTCGCCTGATACGTGGTGTCCTAGGTTCAGGCCTCTGTAGGCGGCGATCACAGCATCCGAACTGCGTTATGTGGATACTGTGACATGATTGCGCTTGCGCAGACATGGCGTATCACAGGCGTTCTGGCTTCCCTCGATTTCAGTGAGGCCTTCGACAGGGTTGATCACTCCTCAGCGGCGATGAATATGGGATTCCCAGACAGCTTTGTGGAGGTCATAATGCGTCTACTCAGGTGTGCGACGTATAGGATTCTGTATAATGGTCGTTTTACGCCGCCCATCCTGGTACAATGCTCGGTGCGTCAAGGATGCCCTATACGATCTCGCCATGGCACTGTTACTTGGTGGCCTCCGCCAACGCCTCGCTGGGACGACTCTTGGCGGACACAACCTGGTCCTCCTCCTGCGCAACGGCAACGATGTTCAGGCAGCGCTAGAGTGGGTGGAGTCCTACGCTGCTGCTTCGGGAAGCAATCTCGTGCTTCGCCTATAGGCCGTGGGCTGCCCTATGAATGCGTCGCTTCCCTGTGGATCTGCGACGAGGAACGAAGTCTAGGTATCGATTTTACAGCCGTCTTGCAGCAATCAGTGGCCCTTAACAGTAGACGCTTATTACCTGGATCCGAGCATAGCTCTATGACCGTCGACTCCGAACCCTGGGCATGCTGCAAAGGACCCGTTTTGCTAATGTTTATGTCGCGTCGCGAATCCCGCACATACTGTAGCTCAGACATTCCCCACCCCTCCGTCAGTGGCAAGACGCATGTTGGCTGCATTGGGTTCCTTTGCAAGTCAAGGCCTATTATTTAAGTCAGCTATGAGTCCTTCTCCCTCCCGAAGGACAAAGGACGCCTCAATCTCTGTCACGTCCTCCATCGAGCAACAGCCCTCTTTGTAAGTCCGCATGTCAAGATGTGGCGACGCACTCCGACATGGGCAGTGGCCTACTGATGAGGGCCCTTACCCGAACCTGACGTACTGACCATAGCCGGTGACAGACGTCCCAGAGCCATTTTTCTACTAGAGCTATTTCTTGGATATAGCTATATCGGGACCGTGCTCCTCTCTACAAATCTACAGCCCAAGATAGTGTATGTCTCGCTAAAATCGCGGCTTCCGGCGAATGTGATTGAAGCAAAACATCGCCTCGTCCGATGGAATGTCGTGTGGCGAGCAGTGCACGCTCCTACTCTTGCGTCCAATCCACCTGATACGTGACGGTTGATGGAAGCAGGTCTGCCAGTCACGTATCCACCGGATTACCCGGCGCCTTCACCGTTACGTACAACGTGAGGCGAGGTCATCAACTCGTGTGCGGCGACTCGAATAATGTTTGGCTTTTGGTCCGCCAGATGCTGGCGTTCAATACACGCACGATCCTGAGAGCATCACTCCACAAACGATTCTCTTCCCGGACGTGGACTATTTTCCGCGGGTGAAGACCTACTCAGTGACTTGGATTGTGGGCACGCAGTCCACTACCTGTTTGGTGGTGGTGGCATATCAGTCCTTGATTCCTGGCAGTACCTTAGCGACTGACATTATGCAGTAGTCAAAAATTCAAAGTACCAACAATATTTCTCGAACTTTCTCCGGGGCGCTTTCCACAACCCTATCGCAGCTGGATCATTTATGCAAAGAGCAGCTGACACACGTCCCTTCTTCCATTTTACTGATAAGATCTCCTCAGTTGTTACTCGTACACATTTTCGAGAAAACGTGCATTGATGGTCTACTGATGTGTCGCCACTACGCGGGGTTTTCTTTGCAGCTGATGTCGAAGTCGTTCGCCAGTCTTTGCGAGGACGTGCTTGTGCGACGGAGATGGGTTCTTTTATGATAATATAAAAGAATAAAAATAAAAAATTTAAAAAAAGTACCTTCCATGTAGCCTCCTTTCCTCTTTTTTACTTTTTATCGAATATTTAGAGCAGAAGTGACGGTGGCATTAGCTTTCCTTTCTTGTAGTTTTAGGTGTAAAAACCGGTTACCGTTCGCGCTTCGAAAGGAAGCCGTGGGCGCGGTGACAGTTCGAATCCCATAACACTTATTTTTTAATCTATATTTTTTTCACCACTGGTCGTATTATTCAATTTATAAGATATTTGAGCGCTAATATAATGAAAAACACGTGTATTTACATGAAGTATTTGCATAAAGTCTCAGTTTATGTTTTCCATATCTGTACGACAAATACAATCCTGCATCGTGTGATGTCGAGAGCACATCCGACGAGTAATTGTACATTGCTCTTGTGGTCTGGCACATTGTGACTACTATATTACTGATTGTGAATAACGTCATTCGCGTCATTATTTACCGAGGTTGGCATGTGCTTTCCAATCCTGCCCCTCGTCCTTGAAAATTTAAATAATAATTAGTCAAATAACATATGAAATTGATTACTATTTCATGAAAATTGTATTACCTCTCAAATGTCATATAAATTAACTTCGATGACCAGTGGTGAAAAAAATAGATTAAAAAGTAAGGGTTGGTGGGATTCGAATCGTCGGCGCGCCCACGACTTTCTTGCCAAAACCGAACGCTAACCGCTTGATCACGCTGACTTCTTACAGTCGGCACCTTTGCACAGTATATGAGTTACATAATAAACATGTAAAACTTCTCTTGCGATTTTCTCGGAATTGCCAGAGTAGTGCACCTTACTACTTGCACATTATGTTGTTTTAATGGCCCACTAAAGGTGCACAAATATTGAAGTAAATCTGTGATCACAAACGCGTTGCTTCCTCTAGTGAGATAAGAAACTCTCATATAAACCACTAAATAATAACATTTCAATGACTAAAAATTTTAGATCAACTTCAGTTGTAAAATCGACTTAGACGAGCAACTCTCATGTAAACAGAAATTAGTAACATTTAAATGACTGAAAATTTTAAATCCATCCCCTTTAGAAAACTGACTTAGACAAGAAACTCTCTTGTAAATCAGTAACTAATAAAATTTAACGACTGACAATTTAAAATGAACCTCAGTCGTAAAACTGACTTAAACAAGTACTTATCATGTAAACCAGTCATAGAGACCAACGTTAAGTAACTTCAATATTACAAAAAAACAGATTACAATTGCAAAGTAATTAACATTGGGGAGCAACAACACATTAAGCCGAAATGGCGATAATAGTAAGACCCAAATTCCTCCTTTAAACAGTAATAATTAACTCTAGAAAATTTTGGGAATTCAGCCAACGAGAATTTAAAAGGCATTAAAATAACGAGACGATTAGGCAGACAACCATCACCAACGTGCGGCCAAACACTCTGACAGCACAACGATGCGCCCTCGCTGCCCCACGTTTAGAAAGGCCAGACAATTGAATTCATCTACAGCACATGAAGTCTGCGCATTAACGAACAGTGATGGCCAGGATACCAAAGCAAATTACCCAACTCAATTCCATGTAAGAACAAGTCATCACATAAGCTGTTATAAGATGCAGAACAAATTACAAGCCTAGGAAATAATCCCACACAAGCATCACATGCGGTGGCTGCGTGACACGGAAGCCCAACACAGCCAGCACGGTCCATAACTGGAACAGGTGAGCATGTGAGAAGCAAGAAAAACGATAGAATAGCCCACAACTAACTTATCTTCTTAAACTGCAAGCAGGACTAGCCTTTAACGGTTGTCCTGACCAAACTAAGCCTAACACCAAATATGAACAACTCATTCAAATGTTGTTAAATGAGAGAAAATAATATTAGCTATGACTTCAGACATTAAATAAGTCAATGTAACCTACCCTTGCATGGCATGATTGAGTTAATCATGAGTAAATGCTCCAAACCGTCACAGGCCAGCTGGATATTTACTACAATTTACTGTCACTGGGCGTTTTAAGAAGTTAAGGTACATTCAAACTTCGCCCTTACGGGAAAAGATAATTGCAAGTTACGTCTGAGGCACTGTCGCTAAACATATATTCATTTTAGGCTAACCAGGAATGGCTGACAAAACACCAGACGTCCATATAAACGGCCCTCTATTCCGCTGCCAGACACTTCAGCTAACACAAAATTCATTGCATTACACTGAACCAAACTCAGTCAGTTGCAGCCCTCAACATAGTTCTTTCACCCGCACTTAGTTGACAGAACCAGCATCCAACAATACCGGGGCAACCAAATCTCCTTCCAACAGGTCACTTTAACCACCCCACTGAAAACATAGGGATGCGCCACACCTGCTCCCCATGTAGCTCGGGCCATGGAACAAATACGGAGAGCTTCTCACGCGATACCCTTCCCATTGCACAGTAACGGGGACTGTAAGCACTAGATTGCACCCGCAAGAAGACGAGGCCTGCTATTGAGTGGTGACTGTTATCAACTCGTCATTATTTTGGACCATCTCCATGCTGTGCGAAAAGGTCAGCAGACAGCGATGCAGACCTACCAAAGCATGCAACAGAGATATAGCATGAAGCCGAATCATTGCAGTACAGGCGAACCACACGTTCAGTGTATGAATTCCTCGGTATTCCAGTTGTTGCATATTGTAACTATTCACAGATTGTAAGCAATACATACTATTTGGCAATCTAGTACACTTGTGCATTTGACCGTTGAACACTGCATATATAGATGAGAAATTATGACATAATACATGTCTTTTGTAGGGTGAAAGCATTACATTACCATTATATTAGGGATATTCAGCATTACCACTACCCACAATCTCAGGATAAAAATACAATCATTTATTACATCACTCATTTTGACAGACAGTAATATCACATTAACAGGTGAGGTATGCTGTGATAATGGTCTTATGAGCAGTGCTAATCCAGTGCTGCTTGTACATCAAGAAAGCTCATTACTGTATCACTGCTATTGAGGTGCATACACCAGCTGCATTTCCTGATCCAATACTATGGGATATGCTGTTGTTCAGGATGCTTGAAGAGCATAATGGGTAAATGTGGGATGCTACTGCTACTGTGGCAGGCAGACAACAGAATCTCAAACACCTGCATGTCCTGGTAAAACACTTGAGCTAGTGCCACGTCGGGCGCCCATTGCACTGTTGGAGGCAAAATAGTGAGTAAAAATACGTATAATATATTAATAAATGAAAAATAATATCAGTGGTAGATATGGATGGACTAACACTTACCCTCTAAAGTGGTAGACTTCTTATCGTTTTTATTCTTTTTATTTCATAATCCTTTCATTGCAGTATACAGACCTTGAATGACGAATCTCACATAGTTGGGAAGGTAATAAAAAGTAGTGTGGGTGAATTCGATTCCTATAGGTCTAGAGAGAAGGAGGGAAGGAGGAGGCGAGTGATCTTCGCTTAGATCACGTTCTGTCTTAGAACTCTGGCAGTGGATGGGATACCTTCATTTTCTCACCACTCTTATCTCACACAACTGTCTGAGATGTGTGGTTGGCATAAGGCGGTGCTTACCTTGACATGTGGCAGGTATAAGGTTGCATCCTGATCTTGAATGTACCACATGCAATTGCCTTAATAGCATAGGTAGAGGCGGCGCGGGGATTCTCCAGAATGGATTTCGCCTAACCTTGTGACAAGATCGTCGCCAGAACTCTCTTTGACATACTGCTCTTTAACCTTAGATGGTCAGTAACACAAGCCTGTGGACTGACAGTTCGCTAGAAGGTAAGCCAGTCCGACTCCTGGAGATCGATGGAATTTTATCTGCCAATATTTGCTCGGCGAGGGGAGGAGAGGGGATACTGCAAGGTTGTTGATCAACAGTCTTTGCGCAAATGTCCTGCATTTAATCCCAAATCTCTCCACAGTGTTTCAAGAAGTAAGGGCATGCGAGATTGTTGATGGTGATTTATCTGTCAGATGGGGACCCTGAGCTCAGCAGCTGGTTTGGTTCCATCCAAGAGGAGTAGGCTATGTTTCGTCTCCAGATTTCAGCTTCTTCCTTCTGTCATCTATATGTAGCACCAACATGCTACACGGTACTGATGAGACGGAACATTATGATCACCTACCTAATTGCCAGTATATTCGCCTTCGGCACAGATAACAGCATGGAAGCAATGAGGTCTTGGTAGAATGCTGAAGGAAACTGACACAGAGTGTGTGCACACACACACACACACACACACACACACACACACACACACACACACACTCGTCACGCAATTCCTGTAAATTTCGGGGAGGGGGAGAAGAGTCTGACGCCGTGTTCAATTGCATCCCACATGTGCTCCGTCGTGTTCAGATATATAGAGTTGGGGGGTCAGCACATCAATTAGAACACGGCACTGTGTTCCTCGAACCACTGCATCACACTGCTGGCCTTTCGACATGGTGTATTCTCTATTTGAAAGAAGCCTGTGCTGTCAGGAAACATTATCGTCATGAAGGTGTATACTTCGTTTGCAACCAGTGTACGACACTCCTTGACCATCATGGTGCCTCGCACGAGCTCCACTAGACCCACTGATGCCCACGTGAATGTTCCCCAGAGCATAATGGAGCCGCAGCCAGCTTGTCTCCATCGCGCAGTACGGGTGTCAAGGAGCTGATCCCTAGACGAAGGCGGATTCGCGACCTCCCATCGACATAATTAAGAAGGTATTGGGATTCACCAGACAAAGCAACGCTCTGCCAGCGATCCAATGTCCAGGGACAATGGACTCGTGCCCATTTGAGTCGTGGTTGTCGATGTCATGGTGTTAACATTGGCACATGAGTGGGTCATCGGCTGTGGGGGCTCGTTGTTAGGAGTATCTGATACACTGAGTTTTCAAGCATTCTTGTACTCTGCCCAGGATTAAAGTCTGACGTTAGGTTCGCCACAATTCGCAGCCTGTCCTGTTTTATCAGTCTGTCCAGCCTACGACTTCCAACATCTGTAATGAGCGGTGGCCACCCAATGCCATGACGTCCAGACGTGGTTTCATCCTGGTTTCGCCACGTGTTGAAGACACTCACCAAAGCACTCCTCGAACACACGGCAATTCTTGCAGTTTGGGAAATGCTCGAGCTGAGCCTACGGACCTTCACAATCTGCCCTCGGTTACTCAGACTGAGATAAACCGAGCGCCTCCTCCATTCTACACAAGGACAGCATGCTCACTGATACTACATGCAACGTGCTTGTGTTTGACTAGCAGTCATTCCTCGCCAGGTGACGCTGCTAGCGCCTGGTCGGATTCATATTGATGGTAGGTTGGTGGTCATAATGTTCTGTGGCTGATCGTTGTATACACACATCCATTATCCTCAACCACATTCTACAAATACACTTCTGACCCACATATTCACAAGGAAAAGGGCCAATGTGACTGGAGAAAGAGCACCCTTTCCAACAGTCGACTAATCCACTTTGTGGGATATCTCAGCCAACAATACCACATGACATTTACATTTTTTTAAAATTTCGAATCACGAAGCCACGCAGACTTCGCTGTTTTATACCGTCTACGTAGATGATGTTGATGTTGATGGTAAGTACGTCATTAGCTTTGCTAAGCAGTCACTGTGGCTACAATTAATATAATGTAGCACAAGCTACAGGATAGCTTTGCTAAGTGCCAGTCAGCCGCTGTGACTACAATTTATATCCTGTAGCTTGTGCTCGTAGATGATTGTGGCACTGATCCAGCTCACAATACTGTGTATTAAAGTGTGCTGTAGTTCTTAAGTTTGAATGTGTCGTTCAGAACTAGAATAGAAATATTTCCTACGCCAGGGTACACAGATAAAATTAGTAATAACTGCATTACACCTGCCACGAACCAGGCAGTATCTATTCAATAACTACGGCGATGAGTGATGCTGACCCTACGTGTCCGTCACACAAATGGTGAGCGGTGGTGTCCTTGAGCATGCTGAGGATGCCGCTGCCAGTACAGAAACTGAATGCGAAATGAGAGCCAGCTGCAACGAGAGGCCGCACGGATGTCATCATCATGCGCTCGATCGCGAGCATCCCTACCTAGTTAGGCGTGGATGTACTGCAGCAAGAAATGTGATACCACAACACAATACACGTCCGAGAGACACATCATGGAGACACAGCTACTATTACAAATGTCTCGCAGTATGGAATTAAAGTCCATAAAACATAGAAAAATGGGGTAAAATAGGCGTGTGCAGCTCTGTATCGAATTACAAGTCTATCGCGTTGTTTGGTACTGCGAGTGGCGGCCAGTCCACGCAATCTCAGCGAAGGAAAATAGGAATTATGCTCTCTGTAAAAGGTAAACTGAAAGTCGAACCGGCACTGGTAAGTTTCTTAGAAACTACGTAGACAAGTAGTCAATATAATATCTATAGATTCTCAGAGTTTTTTTCATAATAACTGTTTCCCCGTGAACCTTGGACCTTATTAAGGTGAGGTGGCTTACGAGCCTCAGTGACACACACAGCCGTAACATAGCAGAAACCACATCGAAGGGGCATCTGTGGAAAGACGAGGCTTATATGTGATTGTGGAAGAGTGGCAGCAGCCTTTCCAGTAGCTGCAGAAGGAACAGTCCGGATGATCGACTTGGTTTTGCTGTGCAGCTATTGCTAAGGACCGAAAGTAGGGAAAACAACAGCTTTTATACAGGGTGTTTCAAAAATGACCGGTATATTTGAAACGGCAATAAAAACTAAACGAGCAGCGATAGAAATACACCGTTTGTTGCAATATGCTTGGGACAACAGTACATTTTCAGGCGGACAAACTTTCGAAATTACAGTAGTTACAATTTTCAACAACAGATGGCGCTGCAAGTGATGTGAAAGATATAGAAGACAACACAGTCTGTGGGTGCGCCATTCTGTACGTCGTCTTTCTGCTGTAAGCGTGTGCTGTTCACAACGTGCAAGTGTGCTGTAGACAACATGGTTTATTCTTTAGAACAGAGGATTTTTCTGGTGTTGGAATTCCACCGCCTAGAACACAGTGTTGTTGCAACAAGACGAAGTTTTCAACGGAGGTTTAATGTAACCAAAGGACCGAAAAGCGATACAATAAACGATCTGTTTGAAAAATTTCGACGGACTGGGAACGTGACGGATGAACGTGCTGGAAAGGTAGGGCGACCGCGTACGGCAACCACAGAGGGCAACGCGCAGCTAGTGCAGCAGGTGATCCAACAGCGGCCTCGGGTTTCCGTTCGCCGTGTTGCAGCTGCGGTCCAAATGACGCCAACGTCCACGTATCGTCTCACGCGCCAGAGTTTACACCTCTATCCATACAAAATTCAAACGCGGCAACCCCTCAGCGCCGCTACCATTGCTGCACGAGACACATTCGCTAACGATATAGTGCACAGGATTGATGACGGCGATATGCATGTGGGCAGCATTTGGTTTACTGACGAAGCTTATTTTTACCTGGACGGCTTCGTCAATAAACAGAACTGGCGCATATGGGGAACCGAAAAGCCCCATGTTGCAGTCCCATCGTCCCTGCATCCTCAAAAAGTACTGGTCTGGGCCGCCATTTCTTCCAAAGGAATCATTGGCCCATTTTTCAGATCCGAAACGATTACTGCATCACGCTATCTGGACATTCTTCGTGAATTTGTGGCGGTACAAACTGCCTTAGACGACACTGCGAACACCTCGTGGTTTATGCAAGATGGTGCCCGGCCACATCGCACGGCCTACGTCTTTAATTTCCTGAATGAATATTTCGATGATCGTGTGATTGCTTTGGGCTATCCGAAACATACAGGAGGCGGCGTGGATTGGCCTCCCTATTCGCCACACATGAACCCCTGTGACTTCTCTCTGTGGGGACACTGGAAAGACCAGGTGTACCGCCAGAATCCAGAAACAATTGAACAGCTGAAGCAGTACATCTCATCTGCATGTGAAGCCATTCCGCCAGACATGTTGTCAAAGGTTTCGGGTAATTTCATTCAGAGACTACGCCATATTATTGCTACGCATGGTGGATATGTGGAAAATATCGTACTATAGAGTTTCCCAGACCGCAGCGCCATCTGTTGTTGAAAATTGTAACTACTGTAATTTCGAAAGTTTGTCTGCCTGAAAATGTACTGTTGTCCCAAGCATATTGCAACAAACGGTGTATTTCTATCGCTGCTCGTTTAGTTTTTATTGCCGTTTCAAATATACCGGTCATTTTTGAAACACCCTGTACGTAGGCTGGCAACACCGCTGGGGAGACACTATGCAATGGAATCTACTATTGTCGCTGATAGCACACGTTGTTGACATAACTACCTTACCTCCGAGCAAATGGACTCGCCCGTCCCACGTCACCCGCGTGCGCACAATCGAGGGAAAAACAGTCACTTGTGAGCGAACGGTCTAACGTAACAGTGTCACTATGTTTTCGAAACAGGAACAACGGAGTTGGATCAAGATTGAATGTGCCAGAGGTCGTACAGCACGACAGTGTCATCAAGGTCTTCAAGAGGCGTGCGGGGAATCGCCATTGCCGTACAGAACAGTGGCACGTTGGGTAAAAGCCTTCAACGAAGGTCGGCAAACTGTGGTAGACTGGTATCGGGAAGGTCGTCCTAGCGTCTCTGAAGAAGACGTGCATGTTCTTGCCGCGTTAGTGTCGGAAGTTCCATGCGGCTTTTCGCGGATGACGCTGTAGTATACAGAGAAGTTGCAGCATTAGAAAATTGTAGCGAAATGCAGGAAGATATGCAGCGGATAGGCACTTGGTGCAGGGAGTGGCAACTGACCCTTAACATAGACAAATGTAATGTATCGCGAATACATAGAAAGAAGGATCCTTTACTGTATGATTATATGATAGCGGAACAAACACTGGTAGCAGTTACTTCTGTAAAATATCTGGGAGTATGCGTGCGGAACGATTTCAAGTGGAATGATCATATAAAATTAATTGTTGGTAAGGCGGGTACCAGGTTGAGATTCATTGGGAGACTCCTTAGAAAATGTAGTCCATCAACAAAGGAGGTGGCTTACAAAACACTCGTTCGACCTATACTTGAGTATTGCTCATCAGTGTGGGATCCGTACCAGATCGGGATGACGGAGGAGATAGAGAAGATCCAAAGAAGAGCGGCCCGTTTCGTCACAGGGTTATTTGGTAACCGTGATAACGTTACGGCGATGTTTAACAAACTCAAGTGGCAGACTCTGCAAGAGAGGCGCTCTGCATCGCGGTGTAGCTTGCTCGCCAGGTTTCGAGAGGATGCTTTCTGGATGAGGTATCGAATATATTGCTTCCCCCTACTTGTACCTCCCGAGGAGATCACGAATGTAAAATTAGAGAGATTAGAGCACGCACGGAGGCTTTCAGACAGTCGTTCTTCCCGCGAACCATACGCGACTGGAACAGGAAAGGGAGGTAATGACAGTGGCACGTAAAGTGCCCTCCGCCACACACCGTTGGGTGGCTTGCAGAGTATAAATGTAGATGTAGATGTAGATGTAGTTATCGACACCATATGATTCGTGAGCTCGCCCACGAAACCGAATTAGCGCATACGACTGGGCTTCTCATCCTGAAGGAACACCTGGGCATGCAAAAAATTTCATCACGATGGTTTCCGCATGACTTGACCTAAATGCAGAAATGGATACGTTGCGACTCTGCTCAGACGCACTTGGAGCGCTATGAGCGCGAAGGAGAGGTTTTATTACACCGTATCATAACACTGGATGAGACAAAGGCCACATCGAACGATCCGAAACTGAAACGCCAATCCAACGAATGGCGTCATTATAGGTCGTTGCAAAAGTCGAAAGTGCGTCAGAGCCCCAGTATGGTGAAAGTACGGTAATTTTAGTGTACCACTGTGATGGTGTTATCCTAATGCATTACGTTCCTCCACGGCAGACCGCCAATGCACAGTATTACTGTTCACTTTCGGAGCATCACCTGCGACCAGCTTTGCGAAAAAAGCGGCGACACTTTCTGCATCATTTTGCACGACAATGCGCGGGCGCGTACAGCTGTAGCTGTGGCTGCTCTGTTCGGTCGATGGGAGTGGGAAGTACTGTACCATCCACCATACTTCCGGACTTAGGTCCTTGTGACTTTGATTTGTTTCCGAAGATGAAGGAACCACTTCGTTGCATTCGCCTCAGAACTGTTCCAGAGATTCGACAGGCAGTAGACCGCTCTATTAGCATCATCAACAGAACAGGCTCTGCTAACGGTATACTATGGCTTCCACATCGCTGCCAACGGGTTCTGCACAACGCTGATGACCATTTTGAAGGACAGCAACAGGTGAAAACATGTAACTCTTTTGTATCGGTTGTGAATGAATAGTTGCCACTATTTAAGTTCCAACCCTCGTATTTCCTAATGGCATGCAGCTCTGGTATTTGGCTTAATGACGATGGCATCCTCTTGGATGAAATACTACAGAGGTAAAATAGTTACAGATAGGATCTCCCGGCGGAAACTGCTTAGGAGAACTTCATGAGGACAAACAAAACTCACATTTTACGGACTGGAGGCTAGATTCTTTGTTAGGTAGGTTAGAGATCATGAAAAAAGAAATGGATAGCACATAGTTAAATTTACTGGGAATTAGTAACGTATAATAGTAAATGGTCCCGTGAGACAGAGTTATCAACATGGTATCAAATATTAATAATGCTGGAGTAATTCTAATAACGAATGAGGAAGTATGAATGCAGTTTAACTGACACAAACAGCACGTCATTGCCAAGATAGATACAAAGCCTACACCCAACACAGTAGTGCGTGTATACTGGGTGAATCACCCAACACTTGCAGTACTTTTATTTCGTTAAGTTGTCTAAATAATGTTTCCAGCAAATCATAGGCAATGAGCACACAATTTTGTTAATTATTTTATAAGTCAAGATACTGAAGCAAATGAATTTTTTTTAAATGGAAAGATGTACTTTTGTAGCACCATTTCATTTCACTTGAAAAGAAGTGTACAGTGATATTACATTTATCAACTTATCGTTGAAACATCTCGAAAAAATCTGAGAAATGTGCTAAAACTGAATCGGCTGTTACGGAGCAAACATCTACTGTTCAGGTTCTCACGCCTGGCTCTGCATTGTGTTGGCATTCCAATAATTCACTTGTTTCCACAAGCGTTTTACACTAAACTCGATTGTGTACACTCTTTGACAGTCTCGGCGGCCGCCGTTGGGGGCCAGGTCTTAAGTCCGAAACGCTCACTTAAAGCGGAAATAAAATTGACCTCGCCTCAGAATCTCAAGTCCAGTCATCTGCAGGAACTGGAAAATTTGTAGGATATGGAATATTTCTGAGGAAGTAATGTCTTCCTTTCGAGCTGTTCTGGACCTGTAACTACGAGTAGCAAACACGAACTTTAGTATTCAGTTTCAGAATGTAACACAAATGCTTTCGTTTTTGCCAGCTTCTACGGTATAGTTCGTATCTTTATTATGGGGTTATGCACGTAAAAATATAATAGTTGAATCCCATAAAGCACAGGAAATGTTGTTTTTACAATGTTTATGCAGCGTTATGCACACTCGGAAAATAATGTCACTTGGAATCAAATTAGAACTCAGTCGCGTATGTGTCGATTGGTAGCTTCCGGACAATGCCAAAATTTACTGGATGTTCCATACAATAGTGAAAATTAGGATATTTTATAGTGATATAGGTTTATCTCCCTTGCGTACACCTATACATTCCTTCCACCTTCCAGCTTTCCCTACTTTGCTTAGGATGGTTTTCCGTCTCAGCTCTTGGTACTCATACAGTTGCGTCTCTTTCCCCAAACGCCTCTTTAATTTTCCCGTAAGCCGTGTCGGTCTCTCCTTTAGTGAAAAATGCTTCTGAGTCATATTTGTCCTCTAGCCATTCCTGCTTAGCCAATTTGCAATTCATGTCAGTCTCATTTTTTAAACGTTTGTATTCCCTTTCGTCTGATTCATTTGCTGCACCTTTATATTTTCTCCTTTCATTAGTTAAATTTAGTATGTCTTGCGTTATCCAAGGATTTCTACTAGGCCTTGTCTTTTTACTTATTTGATCCTCTGCTGCCTTCACTATTTCATCTCGTAAAGCTACCCATTCGTGTTCTATTACATTCCTTTCCCCTGTTCTAGTTAACCGTTGCCTAATACTCCCTCAAACTCTCAGCAACGTCTGGCTCTTTCAGCTTATCCAGGTCCCGTCTCCTTAATTTCCTACCTTTGTCTAATTTCTCCAGTTTTAATCTACAGTTCATAATCAATAAACGTAAATGAAGGTGAGATAACCAATAAATGTAGCTGAAGGTATGATACTGCGAGAATAGCCTGACAGAGCTCTCAAAGATCTAAGTCAAGGCCCCAGGAGTAGACGATATTCCCTCAGAACTACTGAGAGCCGTGGGAGAATCATCCATGTGCGATATGTATGAGACAGGCAAAATTCCCTCAGGCGGCAAGAAGAAAGTAAGAATACCAATTCCAAAGAAAGATGCGGACACGTGTGAAGTTTTCTAAATCACAGCTGTGAAATACTAACACGAATTCTTTACAGAAGAATGGAAAAACTGGTAGAAGCCGAAGTCGGGGAAGATCATTTTGGATTCCGGAGAAACGTAAGAACACGTGAGGCAATATTGACCCTACGACTTACCTTAGGAGATACGTTAAGAAAACGAAAACCTACGTTTATAGCATTTGTACACTTAGAGAAAGCTTTTGACAATGTTGAGTGGAATACTCTCTTTGAAATTCTGAAGATAGCAAGAGTAAAATAAAACAAGCGAAGGCTATTTACAGCTCGTACACAAACCAGACGGGAGTTATAAAGAGTCGAGGAGTATGAAAGGGAAGCAGTGGTTGGGAAGGGAGTGAGACAGGGTTGTAGACTATTCCCAATGTTGTTCAATCAGTACATTCAATAAGTACTAAGGGAAAGCAAAGCAAAATTTTGGAGCAGGAATAAAGTTAAGGGAAGAGAAATAAAAACTTTTAGCTTTGCCAATGACATTGTAATTCTGTCATAGACAACAAAGGACTTGGAAGAGCAGCTGAACGAAATGGACAGTATCTTGAAAGGAGGGTATAAGATGAACATCAACAAAAGCAAAACAAGGATAATGGAGTGTAGTCGAATTAAATCAGGTAATGCTAAGGGAGTTAGATTAGGAAACGAGACAAAGTAGTAAATGGGTTTTGCTATTTAGGCTGCAAAATAACTATTGGTGGCCAAAGTAGAGACGAAAGAAAATGTAGACAAGAAAAGCGTTTCTGAAGAAGAGAAATTTGTTAACGTCGAATATAGACCTAAATGTTAAGGAATTTTTTTTCTTTCAAAGGACTTGTCTGGATTGTAGACATGTATGGAAGTGAAACACGGTCGATAAACAGTTTAGACAAGAAGAGAATAGAAGCTTTCGACATGTGGTGCTACGGGAGAATGTTGAATATTAGATGGGTAGATCATACAACTAATGAGGAAGTACTGAATAGAACTGGGGTGACAACAAATTTGTGACATAACTGGACGAAAAGGAGGGGTCGGTTGACAGGACACATTCTGAGACATAAAGGGATTTCCAATTATTTAATATTGGTGGGAAGTGTGTTTGGGTGTTGGGGTGAGGGGGGGGGGGGGGGAGGGGAATCGCAGAGGGAGGTCAAGAGATGAATACAGTAAGCAGGTACAGAAGTATGTAGGATGTAGTTATACGGTGATGAGGGGGCTCGCAAAGGATAGAATAATGTGGATAGCTGCCTCAAACCAGTATTTGGACTAAAGACCACGACAACAGTAATATAGGATATGAAGTGATTATAATAAGCTGAACAGTAATAACATAACAGAAATGAATATAATATTTTACTACCCACATGTAGAGATTTGTCATTTATTGATATAAATTAACGTTAACTCATGAAAATACTGGGTGGTTAAAATAAAACTGACGGTGTTCGGAGTACTGCAGTGCAGGCTGTGTACATCGCAAGATGATGAAATATCTTAGGTATGTTCATTAATCGGTGAACTCGAGGAGTATCGTGAAAAATTAGTAGTTCCACTTTCAGCCATCAGGTGAAAATATGG
Organism: Schistocerca piceifrons; assembly: GCF_021461385.2. Lineage (NCBI taxonomy): Eukaryota > Metazoa > Arthropoda > Insecta > Orthoptera > Acrididae > Schistocerca > Schistocerca piceifrons. The sequence continues at coordinate 822,199,767 of NC_060138.1, forward strand.
CACTATAAGCAGTCAGAATATGATATGTTTCCTGTTATGACGTCAGTACGCTGTTTGTCGCTTGGCGAAGAGTGTTGATATCTTTTGTGAACTGACTGTTGGTGTAAAGGATGAAGACGGTTGAAGTTTTCGTAGGAAACGCAATGACCATTGAGGAGAAAGACGGTGCAGTGCTGATATAGTGTTTTTATCAGAACGGCAGCAGCAGCATCGCTGCATTGCGGGAATCTCGCCGACAAGGAGTAGTGAAGAGGCCCCATGTCAATAAATGATCTAAAGAATATGATATACAAATTTAAAGAAACAGGTGAATCATGTAGTTGAGCAGGGAGAGGGGCTCAGCCTATTCCCAAGGAAGTTGTTGATGAAATAGCAATATCTATAGCCGACCATGCAGCATATGGCTAAGATTCTGCAACCAGTGCTCGAGTTGTACAACGGGAATTGTCTCTACTCTGGCAGCAGTTCAAAAGGTTTTGCGGTTTATTTTACACTGGAATTCCTACAAGATTCAGTATGTGCACCAGATGAAGCTCCATGATATGCTACAATGCTACAAAGCCGTGACTTTCCCCCCCCCCCTTTTTTTTTTTTTTTTTTTTTTTTTTTTTTTTTTTTTTTTTTTTTTTTTTTTTTGGCACGCATGGGGAATGGATGACATGTGGCTGGAGAATATTCTTTGGGTGGACGAGGCACATTACACTCTGCACTGACCCGTGAATGCACAGAACTGCCGCATAGGTGGTTCTACTCAAACGCATGCTGTGCAGGAAAATCCTCTGTATTCAGCTATGTGATAGTGTGGAGTGGTTTCACAAGCTCCTTCATTCTCATTCCGTTTTTCTTCAATGATATGCACCCTTGTGGGCCCGTTGCCTTCTAGTGCAACAAGGACCTTCTAGTGCAAAAAGTGAGTCCATCTTTGCAAGAACACTACTGTGTCAACACCTCTATTTTCATACAATATGGGACGACACCACATGTCGCTTGGCAGGTGAATGATTTACTTCAAGAAACTTTCAGTAAAGACTCCATAATTTTTAGGCAGTTTCAAGATGTGTTGCCTTCCAGATCCCCCGACCTGAATGAATGTGACTTCTGGGTGTGGGGATTTCTGCAAGATCATGTTTATCACGGTTATATCCAGACACTTGATTATTTAAAGGCTAGCATACGAGAACATATTGCTGTGATAAACTGTCGACCATGGGATGTAATGGATGCAGCATGCTGCTGAGTTGGGAGACCACACTGAACACATGCTGTAACTTGTGACTGTATCCTAACAAACCTGTCAAAACCACCGTTATCATGTGTTTGATCGTTCCTCTTTCCCTGCACCTGTACCCCACTGGGCTGCTCACACCTCCATATTTTCACCTGGTGCAAAAAGTGGAACTATTATATTTTTCTGCGTACTCCATTAGTGCACCAGTAAATGAACATACTTACGATGTTTCAGCATCCTGCATTGAATACAGCCCACACTAAATCACTCAGAACACCATTAGTGTAATTAGAACCACCTGATACTATCAAACTCTGTTTCATACTGTTCAAAGGACATAGTATCATAATCATTGTGGGTCTTTACTTTTTATTCAGTAGTTGTGTTACAGATTCTGATTAGTCTGCCCTTACTCAGGAAAATATATCTGAAAAACAATGAAGGTGGTGGTAGATGTGCTATGAGATTAATTGACGATGCATTTCCTAACAGCACAGAAAATTTTTCTCAGACATCCACCATATGTATAGGAGCAGCAGTTTAAATGCCTACAATAATGTCAAAAGTTTGTTTACAGATATTGAGGTATGACAAAATGTCTTTAGAGTAGAAACTCAATTGAATATTTTTAGCAGTAAGAAATTTATATAAGCAGCATTAAATTTAAAAGACAAGTTTCTAAAATGGATTTGAGAATTCAAAAAGTATTAGATTTATTGTAGATTATAAATACAAAAAGACAATTTAATACAATTTATCTCCTAGCGAAATAGTGATCTAGATACTTTGAAACTCTTAAATTGTTAACAGTATTGATAAAGTGTAAAAATTATGAGTAATTATAAGTAATTTACAATAAATTTATATTAACAGCTAAGAACTTATAAATATTTGCACCATGAATTACTTTCTGGAACTGTAATGTGTAATGATTTTCAGCATTTCACGAAATGCTAAAGGAATTGGTTATTCATAGCTATATCATTCTGAATTACATTCAATAGTAAAACAGCCAGCACCATAATGGCCCTATAACTTTAAAACTGAAGGAAAAAATTACAATTCTTTGTGTATCCTAATATATAGTCTTGACGATGCTGTGTTAAAACCATATAAAACACTAAATTAAACATTTCATTTCTGTCTTGCTGATTAAAGAAATATTGTATGATTGATCCCTGTAATAATCATGGATTAAGATTCCTTACATACAGAGTAATTTAAAACAATAATTAAATATTCCAAATCATTACTACAAATACATCTCAAAGACTGTATGAATCATCACTCCATACAGCAGACAATCTTGTTGGTTTGTGCAAATATGATACTACAGAAAAGAATGCAAAACAAAGGAGTTTAAGTTTCTTATTATATTTCATATCAGCTCACCTAATGAATTATTTTTAAGAATTTACTTTTTGTAAAGTAGTTGATATTTCTAAAAATCGTTAGTAAAAATGTGAATATATACTGCTTAATTCTCTCTTACTTCCAGATTCGCCAAGTCTGACTGAACTACATATCATTACAGAAAGATTACGTACAAGAATAACTTTAGTAAAAATGTGAATATATACTGCTTAATTCTCTCTTACTTCCAGATTCGCCGAGTCTGACTGAACTACATCTCATTACAGAAAGATTATGTACAAGAATAACTATAGATAGTAACTGAAATATTTATGTAAACTATTGGAAATCTCTGATAGCATATAAAAATAAAGTTTCTTAGTAATTGTAATTCATAAGTGAACAAAACAAAAATAATAAAGCAAAGATATAGCAACATCTCAAACTAAAATTTTGTTAGAGGTTTTCAATATGGCTTGTTTGTGTAAAATATGCTGGTAAAGACAGTTTCAAAACTGAGTTAATATATTGTCAATGCAAGGAACATGGAATACAGAATGAAACTGTTGGACTGTAACATAGAATAATGCTAAACATTAAGTAATTTGTATTAATATATTGCACTTCCACAGGACATATTTCTGAATGAGAGACTAAGGACATCCAAGATGCTTTTCTTAAACGAAGTGTTCGGCTTTGCACAACTGACAAAAAACATACAATCAATAAATTAGGTGTGACTAACAGGAGTAAACTGTGAGTGAAATGCAGCAAGTTCAAAATGGTTGGATACTACTTCTCCAACGTGGCATTCATTTTACTACACTTTTTTAAAAAAAATTTTCTGTATGTATTCTACAGCTCACTCAATCTGTAACGTCAAACATCTATGAGAGTATGAGATTCGTATTTTACCAACAGTAGTTAACTCATTGCTACCTCAAACAAAATTGTAGGAAAGATTGTTTAATCACCCATATGCAATACGTTTCCGTAGTTTTTCCTACTTCCATTTAGTAGAAAAGCCCATTACTGAATTTCAGTATTAGCATTCATTCAAACGTTTTATTACTGAGCAAAATTTTTGCTCCGCTTAACTGTCTTTTTTAGCACAAAACGTACAGCATTATGAGCTCTTTCCCTATCAGTTATTTCTGTAATTTTAGGTTCTTGTTCTTCGTTTTCTACTTTTAACATCCCTACTTAATTTTTAAATGCTGTAAATTTACGAAACCTCTATGATTCAGTTGCGTTGAAGTGAATACTAAAAGAATCTTAAGTCTGAAAATGTTTTTACAGTACCTCAGTTTTCATCATTCATCCGTAACTTAATTAATATACGATTAAAATTGATTCTCAAGCGTGGTTTATATGCCTGAAACCAAAGTGATTGTGATTACTGAACTTTTACTCCTGTACACATGTCTGAAATGTAGTGTACATAGAGTTTTGTAATACAGCCTATGTGATTGCCTGGAAGTTAGGGTTAACAAACCTCTATAAATATGGGGAAATGACACAGATTTAGAATCTAGACTGAATAATTATCTATTTCCTAAGCCCCCCGAAAACCTAAAACAGAAATTTGTTGTCTGTTGTCCTGCAGTAGTATTTTTTTTACAGTATATCACTTTTGGGTTGCAACTGAAGACAGCTTCTTATCAGTGTCAGTTATACTGCAGCTGGACTGTTTTCTTCTTCTGTTCATATGTTTACATATGGTAAGCTCTTCGTTTCTAAACGACTTCTTTCATCAATTAATATTTATCCTAATACGTGAGGCTGTATTTGATAATAGAAAGGACCCTGACTGCTACTTTCGTAAAAGAGAGCGAAAATTGTGTTTTTCACTGCCAGTTGTCTGTGTCAAGAACTTCGACAAATAAGTCTTTGAAACGAAAACAACAGCAACGACACTATCGTGCAAATTTACCTTTCCAAATTTTTATTTTGTTTTTTTATTTTTTATTATAATTTTTACTTGTTTGGCTGATACCAATTTTGAGACGTACTGGAGGTCGATAATATCAAGATAACCACTTGTACGTTTGATTTCTGTCGCGTATTTGATAATCGTTGTAAAGGAAGGTGGTGACACTTTATACACATTGACCAACATTGAATTAGTTTGCATTGGTAACAAGGACTCTAAACCTAGAACTTTAACGGTTTTCTTTGAAAAATACTTTCTTAACCAAACGGTATAATAGGTTATCTACTTGGGTGAATCACGCAAACAAGACAACTGTTTTAAAGGATGTGCAAAAAAAATTAATCTGTAGATCAAGTTTACGCCGGCCGGTGTGGCCGTGCGGTTCTAGGCGCATCAGTCCGGAACCGCGTGACCGCTACGGTCGCAGGTTCGAATCCTGCCTCGGGCATGGATGTGTGTGATGTCCTTGGGTTTGTTAGGTTTAAGTAGTTCTAAGTTCTAGGGGACTGATGACCACAGATGTTAAGTCCCATAGTGCTCAGAGCCAGATCAAGTTAACGTTTCATAGAAGCGAACTGCGCAACATGAATCACTTACTAGGTTGGTCACAAAAGCCGTAATCGGCCATAACCCTCGCCAGTCAGCCCCCTCCATCTTCCTCGGTCCGTGCATTCTACTCCACCTAGTCAAATGGTTCAAATGGCTCTGAGCACTATGGAACTTAACTTCTGAGGTCATCAGTCCCCTAGAACGTAGAAAAAACCTAACTAACCTAAGGACACACATCCATGCCCGAGGCAGGATTCGAACCTGCGACCGTAGCGGTTGCGCGGTTCCAGATCGTTCCGCCTAGAACTGCACGGCCACACCGGCCGGCCTACCTAATCACATCACACTAATATCCTCTCCGGTCCCATGAATCCATTTCAGCCGTGGTCTTCCCATCGGTCTGTTGCCTCTGATGTCTCTCCCCACCTACCTGGCGATCTGGGCTTCTCGAGGCTTTACGTGTCCATCTCCTCTCTGTCATTACAGCCACAATGTCCAGCGATTTGTACAGCTCCACCAATTCACAAAATTTTGGGCCGTTTTAATATTCTTCTGCTTCTTCTTCTTCTGATCACATGTTCACATATCTGAAGCTTTTCTTTTCCTAACTTGACTCTTTCATTGATTAATATTTGTCTCGATACGAGAGTATGTATTTGATGGTGGAAAGGATGCTGACTGCTACTTTCCTAAGAGAGTCAGCTACATGGTCGGCGTATCTCTCTGATCAGCTAGCTTGATGCTGCGTTATAAATTCACAAGCTCTATGCGAATCTCTTCATTCGGAAGTCTGTCCGTTTCTCCTCTTTCCGCTGGCAGTGTAATTTGGAGGTAATTTATGCGCTCTGGACACCCAGCGCCGCTGGAGACCTTTGCTGGCCGGCGCTTGAGCGACCTGACGTGACGTCACGGCGCCGGCGAGCGCGGCCAGGGAAGTGAGTTACGAAACGCCGGCAGCTGGCCGCTCTTTGTCGGCCGGTATGGGTCCATCCGCAGCCGCAGCCAGAGGTGACTGGCCTGCGGAGAAAGCCAGACGCGTGAAGGCCACGCAGGGCGCGGGGGCGGGGGCGGCGCGTGCAGCCTGCATCTCCCCTCCCCTCTCCACTCCCCTCCCCCCTCCCCCTACCACTCCTCACCCCTCCACACCTCATCACTCACCGCCCTCCCCCCCAATTCCGCACTTTCCCCAGCCATCTCCACCAACACCTCGACGCGTCCTCTGCATTCCACAGATACTCGTCAGTTCCATGTCCGTGTGACGAAGTTTCGATTTATTCGTGAGATATTGGCATTGCCTCAATCGGTCATTGACATGGGTACTCGTCCACGATTGTCTTTAATATCTTACTTTTTCCTTTTAATTACACACTATTCGTGCGTACACTCATTTCTTAGTTAAGGAATTCCTTTAGTGAAAGATATGCACAAAATACACTGACGAAAAAACGTCGCGGCACCAAGAGGGAATTGTGCGACATGAACGAAAGTTGTCAGGCGTATTCCTACATCTGAAAATTGAAATCTATTCAGATTTCGCGCCAGTCGCATAAGAGTGGCGCTAGTAGGGCAACTATGAGGATGCAAATCAGGTTTGCTTTAATACGGTGATAAGTGTTAGGTACCTTGAGTTGATGTTAGTCGAGAAGGCCATCAAGGCGACAAAGACACCATTATCACCACCTCGGTGAGTTTGAACGAGGTCGTGTTCCTTCCGCTATACTGCAAAAAGACGTGGGAGGAATGTGGCCACTATGTATGATTGCAGGCCGCCGTGAACACGAGAATGTATGCTCACAAAAAGACCGGGCTCCGGGAGACCACGTGGCACTACCAGCAAGGAAGACGACAGTGTTCGGCGTATGCATCCTTCGCATTGTAATGCATCGGCAACAACAATTTTAACATCTGTTAGCATCAAATCGGATACAGCTTCGATCCAGACGCTCTATAGCGTGCATTCCATTGAGGCCAGACCATCGTCACATGCGACTACAGTGGCGTCAAGCAAGAGCTCAGTGGACGGCAGAGTGGAAGACTGTTGTGTTTTCTGATGAAAACTGGTTCTGCCTCCCTGCCAATGATAGCCGCGTGTTGGTTAGGAAGAGGCCAGTTGAGAACCTTCAGCCATCCTATTTGCGTGCTAGACACACTGGATCTTTACCTGGAGTTATGGTCTTGGGTACGACTTGTAATGACAGTAGGAGCATTCTCTTGGTTACCCCAGGCACTATGGCAGCAAAACTGTACGTCAGTCCGGTGGGACTGACGTACAGTTTTGCTGCCATAGTGCCTGGGATAACCAAGAGAGTGCTCCTGCTGTCATTAGAAGTCGACCTGTTGTGCTGCCATTCCAGGGGGTGTTTTCCAATGGATAACACTCGCCCACGTACCGGTGTTGTAATCCAAAATGCTCTAAAATGTGTCGACATGTTGTCTTGGCCCGCTCGATTACCACATCTGTCTCGAATCGAGCGCATATGGAACGTCATCGGACGACAACTCCAGCGTCATTCACAAAAAGGATTAACCGTCCCTGTTTGACTGACCAGGTGCAATAGTCATAAAAGTCCATCTTACAAACTGACATCCGGCACCTGTACAACACAACGCATGCACGTTTATATGCTTGCATTCAGCATTTTGGCAGTTACACCGGCTATGAATATGCCAGCATTTCACATTTATTTCGCGCTTACATTAACCTGTTATCTTGTAATGTTAATCACTAAAATGTGTTACCTAGGCAAATGTATTCCCGACATTTCATTACTCTACAGTCCGCCCCCGGCAGCTGAGTGGCGCCGGCACGGTAGCTCAGCGTGTTCGGTCAGAGGGTTAGCTGCCCTCTGTAATAAAAAAACTGAGTTAATCGATCAACAACGAACTTAAACGGATGTCTTACGACGTCCGCCCCGAGCAGATGCAACGAACGAAAGCGAACAAAATGAGAGAAAAAAATGTTAAAAAAAAGTGGTAGGAGCAACATAATGTAAATCCTAAGGGCCCAGGTTCGATTCCCGGCTAGGTCGGAGATTTTATCCGCTCAGGGACTGGGTGTTGTGTTGTCCTAATCATCATTTCATCCCCATCGACATGAAAGTCGCCGAAGTGGCCTCAAATAGAAAGACTTGCACCTGGCGAATGGTGTACCCGAGAAGAGGCCCTAGTCACGCTACGACATTACTCTACATACGTATTTTTTTCTTTTCAAGGCATAAAGGCAGGTCAAAACTACAATAACTGTCATAAAGGATGGTTTTGTTGCTGCGGTTTTCAGTCTGAAGACTGGTTTGATGCAGATGTCCTCGCTACTCTATCCGCACTGGCCTCTTCATCTCCGAATAACTACTGCAACTTACATCCATTTGAATCTGGTTACTGTAATGATCTTTGTCTCCCTGTACGATTTTTACGCTACACACTTCCCTCCAAAACTAAACTGGTGATCACTTGATGTCTCAGAATCTGTCCTATCAACCAATCCCTTCTTCTAGTCAAGCTGAGCCACAAATTTATCGTCTCCCCAGGTCTGTTCAGTACCTAGTCGTTAGTTACTTCATCTATCCATCTAATCTTCAGTATTCTTCTGTAACATCACACTTCAAAAGCCTCTATTCTCTTCTTGTCTAAATTGTCTGTCGTCCATGTTTCACTTCCATACAAGGCTACACTCCAGATAAATACTTTCAGAGAAAACTTTCTAACACTTAAGTCTACAGAGAGTTTCACAATTCATGTCACGCTTCTAGAAGTTGTACAGGGGACTTAGTAAATCAAGTTTCACATAGGAACCCGCGTCCGAAAACGTCACCCAACGACTCTATAGAGTGTTAAAGTTATAGGTGCTAGCACCTGTAAATGTGTGCATATACAGGATGATTCCTTATGATGTTACATACTTTCAAAGATGCTGAAGACGGACAAATCAATCAATTTGAGGCAAGTGTCCCTGGTTGGGAAGCTAACGAGTCGAAAGTTAAAAGTGAAAAGCATTCTGATATCTCTGATAGTGGAATGCATGTACTGGCACTGTTTCTGCTAAGAATGTAGGGTATGTAACTTTCAGAGGTGGTAGTGCAGTAAACATGAGCTTCAAAATGCATACCTGAGGAGCTATGAGCACGTGTTCATCTTCCCTACTGTGAAACAAATCTTCTCTAGTGAACAACTTTCTACTCGTTCTGTCCGGCATGGGGATCCTTACCTGGAACTGATGAATTTGTCCATCGTCAGAGAAAGTTTGTAACGTCATCATGGAATCACCCTGTACATACACAGATTTACAAACGCCGGCGACTGTAACTTTGATGCTCTGTAGCGTCGTTGGATTACGTTTTTGAACGTGGGTTACGAAGTCCCCTTTACAATTTCTGAAAGTGTGTAACATGATTTGCTAAACACCCTCTGTATTCGATGGTAACAAATTTCTCTTCTTGAGAAACGCTTTCCTTGCCATTGCCTCTCCACATTTTATATCATCTCTGCTTCGGCCATCATCAGTTATTTTTCTACCTAAATAGCGAAAATAGTCTCCTAGTTTTAGTGTCCTGTTCCCTAAGCTAATTCCCGCAGCATTACCTAATTAAACTTATTTTATTCCGTTACCGTTGTTTCCTTTTTTTATATTTACCTTATATTCTCCTTCCAAGACGATGTCTATTTCTGCAACTGCTCTTCCAAGTCCTCTGCTGTCTCTTATATAATTACAACGCCATCGGCAAACTTTAGAATCATAAAGATAATAACCAAAATAGTAATGAAGCTCGCTGTAAAGATCTGTTGAAAACAGTGGAAATTTAATTACACCGTGTAATCATGCTCTGCTCAGATATTCTTTCATCTATTTAGCCCAAAGCATTTGTATAATATTCCTCATTTATTTAAACCCCAGAAAACCGATGACCACGCGCTTTCCAGAAAATCAAATAGAGTTCGTCTCTTTTAGCACGGTACCACCTGCTTGCACCCATTACTTCCATTTCTGTTTCTTTCTTGGCGTGAAGTAGTACACACATTAACTAACTTGGAATTCAAATCAATTGGATTCTTTTGTAAGCGATCCAGTCGCTGCTGAGATACACTTTTTCGCCTTAGCTTCATGAAATGCAGCTATCATCTTGCACATTGCTTTGACACACTTCACTGTATTACCTTCTTTTTAGAGGATGATTAAAATTTGAGGCGTCCTACACTAATACTGCCACCACCAAACATGGACCCAGCCGCTGTAGGGTGCCTCAAGGATGCAGAAAGATGTACCAAAGATGCTACTACAACGTAGAAATATCTTTAGAAAGGTCAGAATAATATATGGTTCCTGAAGAGGTAAAGCAGTCTGGATGATTGACTGATCGGGGATTATAACATTAGTCAACGTGTCCTTGCTATACTGATACAGCGAACGGCCGAAAGCAAGCGAAAACTACAGCCATTGTAGTTCCTAAGTACATGCAGTGGTAATGTATGGTTTAATGATAACTTCCTTTTGCGTACATTATTCCGGAGACAAATTTGTCTTCCATTCGACTCTCTGAGTGGGCCCTTTTTGGAAAGATAATGTCAATGGAAAAACAGACTTAGTGTTCTACAGGCCAGAGCGTAGAATTTTATCGTAATTTAATGATTATTAATTGCAGATTAAAACTAAAGAAATTGTAGGAAGAAGGGAAATTAAGGAAGGGGACAAGGATAAGATGAAATAACCGGGGGTTTTAGTGTTTCAATGGGAGCATTAGACATCTATTGACTGACAAAAGGGAAAGAAATGGAATAGTAGAAACGTGAAACGTTCTAAGTAACATATCTTCTACAAAACGTATCTTCAGTAATATTGTGTTGTCGGCACACTGTTGCATGTCCCCTGACCTGATTATCTATAAAATGTTTGAAATGTTCATTACAAGATGGCGCATGGCCTTTGCAGCAGAGGTTCCCTCTTGAGTTCCAAGTGCCATTCGTCAAGATCTCCATTTAATTGGTGAACAGCTTGCGAGATAAGCAGAGTGCATGTAAGGTTTTATCTGCATCAATAATACAGCCTTGTAATGAAGGGATATAATCTGGGTTTCAAAACATACGAGTATAAAAATTTGTAAAAGTGAATAGACAAAGCAATGTGTACCTGGAAAATGTTGTAGAGAGAGAAAGGGAAGTAAAGAGTTCCTGGTAAGCTTAGAATAGTTCGAAGAGAAAAGATGCAAGTTTTTGGTGAGTGGACACAGCATTTTGAGCTATGACATATTTTGTAACTATAGAGAAACGAAGAAAATCAAGCAATTATATAGAAGCGAAGAAAAGCAAGTAAGGCGCTTTTTCCACAGAATTTACACAAGATTTATTAGTCAGCTAAAGCTAGGGACCCATTGCAGTGCATATAGCTGACTTCTTTCATTTTAAAGATGCTGGTGAAATATTGTTAATTCAGGGGTGCAAGGTCTCCAGATGGTCGAGGTGTCTAAAATTCAACCATCTCGAACAGCTACTAAAAATTCTTACTCTGAAACAACAGAACGGAAAAATGTCAATGTACTCAAAAGAGGAAAGACCATGACTGATGTACGTAACGCTGCTTCATCTGAAAGAGCAGCCATGTACATCAGTTCCGAAACAGAAGGACCTGTTGAGGATATTGTCGTTTCTTCCTCAACACCACACAGAACTCTACAGTGAACTTCGCAATATCTGATCCTAAGACTGGAGTTGTGCAAGAAACTGAAGTTAGTATTAAGATATTTTTGTCATGAAAATGATTTTTTATTTCCTTGCATAAAATTTAAAAGATATGAGAAATTGAATACTCTACACCTTCTATTAGTTAAAACATTTCTGCTGTATTACTGTACTCGTATTATCGAAAATAAGACGTAATGTCTCAGTATTAATAGCACCTGAAACAACAACTTTCTTAGTGGCTCTTAGAACCAATCAATTTCCTGAAAAGGCGCCTAGGACGTTCTTTACATATTATTTGTTTTCTACTTTCTATCTCTTTTTTTCAGTAACAAGATGAGGAGCATAATTCTGTGGAATCAGAATACCTTGTCAATTATTCGGATACAAGTAACTTATGTGCAAAAAGAGAGACACTGTTTTTCACTCATGACAAATATGACATTTGGCACTTAACAAAACGTCTGACATTTTCACTTTTAAACTGAGGACGAATGGGTGAGTTTGAAAGATGGCACAGTGAAGGCACTGTAAGAACAACTAGGCAAAAAGTCAAAGCCAGTAGTAATCCGTGAGTAGCACACGTGATGCTGAATTTATTTGACGAAAGAAGTAAAAAAAGTACTCAGCAAGCGAAATAATCTAGCCAAAACACAGACGGCTAAAATCGAGATTTATGGGAACTGCAAAATGACAAAGGACGCATGCAATACAAGGTTACTGAAGAATGTACGATTATGGGAAAGATAGATGTCACCTACCCTCCTCCATAGCCGAGGTCACTAACGCGCGACTGTGCGGTGGAGCTTGATTCGGAGGTAAGCCATTGGAATCCTTGTGGCGGATGAAATTTTCACAGCCAGTATTTGGCCAGCAAGGGGAGGAGAGATGGTGGTGTAAGGTTCCTGATCACCAGTCGTTGTGCCAATGTCTTGGTTTAATTCCAAACCTCTCCGCAGTGTCTCATGAAGTGAGGGCATATGATACTGTTGACGGGGACCCGTCCGTCGGATGTGGACGTTAAACTCGGCGGCCCCCGTGGTGCTTTTCGAGAGTAATAAGTTATGTACCAGCACCAGGTTTCACACTCTCCCTTCCCTTCACCCATAACAACACGGACGCAACACTACACTACACTCTACAAGAAATACACAAGAAATACACAGATATACACAACTTCACACCTCATAACAGGTGGAAGGAAGGCAACGGAAAAAAACTTCCACCAGGACCTTGCCACGAGCGGCAGTGCGGGATTCCTGTATCTACTTCCTCTATGCTCATTTTCTGAGTGTAGGAACTGTTTATTTACTTATTAGACGTCACACAGAAAATTTAAAGAAACCTTTGCAGAAAAGAGAAGCAACTGTACGAACATCAAGCACTCGGATAGCAACCCAGCTCTAAGCAAAGAACGGAATACTGAGAACTGGAAGCAATATATAACAGAGTTGTACAAAAGGTAATCAGCTTGAAGACAATGTAATGGAAAGAGAAGGAAAAATGGGATGGAAGATATGATATAACGCTAAGTATTTGACAGAACACTGAAAGATTAAAATCCAAACAAGCCACTTGGAGTAGACGACAGTCTTTCAGAATTATAACCTTTCTTGGGAGAGCTAGGCACAACAAAACTGCCGGCCGGAGTGGCCGTGCGGTTCTGGGCGCTACAGTCTGGAGCTGAGCGACCGCTACGGTCGCAGGTTCGAATCCTGCCTCGGGCATGGATGTGTGTGATGTCCTTAGGTTAGTTAGGTTTAATTAGTTCTAAGTTCTAGGCGACTGACGACCTCAGAAGTTAAGTCGCATAGTGCTCAGAGCCATTTGAACCACAACAAAACTGTTCCAACTGGTATGACAGGTACATCGGACTTCAAGAAGAATATAATAATTTTGTTTCAAAGAAGGCAAGTGCTGACAGATGTGATTATCACCGAAACATCAGTTTATTATCGTGGTTACAAAACACTGACACAAATTATGTACAGAACAGTGGAAAGACTGGTAGAAGCCGACATCAGAAAGATCAAGAAAGGAACACATGAGGTAATACTGACCCTGTGACGTGTCTTAGAAGATAGCCTGAAGAAAGACAAACCTATATTTACGGAATTTCTAGGTATACAGAAAGATTTTGACAGTGTTGACAGGAATACACTCTTTGAAATTCTGGAAGTAGCAGGGAAGAAATAAAGGGAGCGACAGTTTATCTGCTACTTCTACAGAAACCGGAACGCAGTTAGAAGATATCAATGGAAGCAATAGTTGTGAAGGAAGTGAGACCGGTTTGTAACATATCCCCAATGTTACTCGGTCTGTACAGCGAACAAGCGGAAAGAAAAACCGAGAAGAATCTTAGAAACGGAATGCAAGCTCGAGGGGGACGAATAAAATGTTAAGACCACGTGTAATTCCCTTAGGGGATTGTAAGAGAAATTTCATGGAATGGATAATGTTTTGAGAAGAGGTTATGATTTGAACATCAACAGAACCTCAACAAAAGTTGTGAAATGTTGTTATGTAAATTAACGACGCCGAAAGAATTACATCCGGAAATGATACACTAAAAGCAGTACATACGTTTCGCTATTTAACAAGAAAGGATTTAAAATGCAGACCGGCAATAGCATGAGAAAGATATATGTTTTAACACTGAATATAAATGTAATTGTTATAAAGTCTTTTCTGAATGTATTTGTGTGGCATGTAGGCTTGTACGGAAGTGAAAGGTGGACGATGAACACTTCAGACAAGAAGACAATAGAATCTTTTTAAACGTGATTTTAGAGAAAAATGCAGAACATTAGATGCGCAGATTGGATAACTAATGAGGACGTAGTGATTCGAACTGTGGAGAAAAAAATGGTTCAAATGTCTCTGAGTAATATGCGGCTTAACATCTGAGGCCATCAGTCTCCTAGACTTAAAACTACTTAAACCTAACTAACCTAAGGACATCACACACACCCATGTCCGAGGCAGGATTCGAACCTGCTTGGGTAAAATAAGGGACCAGATGATACAATACAACCTCAGACATGAAGGAATTATAGTAATGCAGGTAACGGTGTCTGTGTGTGGACGGGGTGGAATGGGTAGGGCTAAAAATTGATACGGAGACAAATGATGGGAGTATGTTGGCGTAGTTATGCAGAGATAAAAAGGCTAGCACAGGAGAGAGTTGTTCCAAAAACTCCATAAAACAAGTCTTTGAAATGAACACCACAGCGTCAACGTTTAAATTTTTCTTTTCTTAAAATTTTTATATTTGTTTCATTTTTATTATTATTTTTAGTTTTTTTCGTTGATTACAATTTTAGAACGATCCTGAAGCCGGTAATCTTCAAGATAAGCACGTTCACGTTTGAATTCTGCTGCGCATTTGATAATCATTGTAAATGAAGTTGCTGACAATTTAGAAACATTCGCCAACATTGGATTACTTTCCGTTGGCTATAACCCGTCAAAACCTAGAACTTTAATGTTTTGCTTTGAAAAATAATTTTTTGCCTTGCAAATGGTTCAAATGGCTCTGATCACTATGGGACTTAACATCTGAGGTCATCAGTCCCCTAGAACTTAGAACTACTTAAACCTAACAAACCTAAGGACATCACACACATCCATACCCGAGGCAGGATTCGAACCTGCGACCGTAGCAGTCGCGCGTTTCCGGACAGAAGCGCCTAGAACCGCTCGTCCACCGCGGCCGGCTTTTTGCCTTACAGTATTCCATGTTATCTACTTGCGTAAATTACGCAGATAACACAACTGCTTTGAAAGGCACTGCAATGGATTAAGTCTGCGCTTTACAGAAGCGAACTGCCCAACATGCATCACTCACTTAGTGACTAACTTACTAGATTGGCCACACAAACCGCAGTCGGTCTCTGGCCCCGCCAGTCAGTCTTCTCCATCTTCTTCGATCCATGCATTCTTCTCCAGCTAGTCCCATCATACTTATATCTTCCGTGATACCATCAGTCTACCTCAGTCGCGTTCTTCCTATCGGTCTGATGGCTCTGATGTCTTCTTCCACCACCCGTCTGGTGACCTGCCATCTCGACGCATTACGTGCTCGTATCACTTCAGTCGACTCTCCTTAATAACAGTCACAATGTCCAGCGATTTGTACAGATCCTGCAGTTCGCGGTTTTTCCGTTTTCTCCAGTCAATTCCATCCGTCACTGGTCCAAAAATCTGCCTCAGAACGGCATTCTCGAATTTCAGGAGTTCTCTTTCTACCTTTTGTGTCATACCCCAGGTCTATACTCCGTATAGGACTACAGATTGTATTACTCTGCAGCGCCTAATCTTCGTGGATCTTGATAGAAGCAGGGCTTCAGCAGCTTTCCGAGTCCAAACCTTAACATTTTTCCTGACTGAGTTTTTGCCTTTATCTCCTGGTCTATCTAATTTCTTTCATCAAGTTCTGGCCCAAGATACTTGAACTCTTTGCAGTTTCAAAGATCTTACCATCTATGTCTAAAGGTCTCCTATCGTTCTCTCTGCTCACTACTATGTATTTGGCCAAATCCATACTCAACTATAAGTCTGCTCTCGTTGCCTCTTCCAGTAACACTCGTCATATGTACCGGATCTGTCTCTTGCTGTGTCATTAAAACTACATCATCAGCGTAGGCCAGAGTGTTGATTCTTTTACCCAGTGGTATTCGTGTCTCCAGTCTTGTTACCTGTCTTAGGGCTCTTTCTAGTACCAGATTAAACAGAAGGAAGGAGAACCAGCCACCCTGTCGTACTCAAGACCTCACCTTGAACTTCTGACATCTTTCCATTCACTTTCACCGTGCTTGTTGTCTCTTGTATTCATGCCTCTGTTAATTTTATTAGATTTGTGGGAACCATCGACCTTTCCAGTTCTTGCCATATTGCTTGCCTCTTCACGCTATCATACGCTTTTTGAAAGTCCACAAAAAGACAGCAAACATATCTGTGAAAGTCCTAACTCTTTGACAGCACTTGCCTCATTATACTTAGTGGCTCTACTGTTGCTTTACCTTTTTACGCCCTTCACGCCACAAACGGAAAGAGCAGTTTCTGACGATTTTTTTCAATCCTTTCAAAAGAAATCCAAGTTAGCTACTGAAGGACGTAATTTTGTAACTAACTGTTCACATTGGCTACTTTTCGACAACCCACCGATGTCCAGACTTTATGAAAACATAACCTTACAGTACATAAGAAATCATGCTTCACTGGATCAAAAAAAAAAGTTCAAATGTGTGTGACATCTTATGGGACTTAACTGCTAAGGTCATCAGTCCCTGAGCTTACACACTACTTAACCTAAATTATCCTAAGGACAAACACACACACACATGACCGAGGGAGGACTCGAACGTCCGCCGGGACGAGCCTTACAGTCCATGACTGTAGCGCCTGAGACCGCTCGGCTAATCCCGCGCGGCTTCACTGGATCGTACATAGCAAACAGTGAAGAGTTTATTTAAAAAATCTATCACAGTTGCAGCACGTATATTTTGGCATCTAGTTTCGAACCGACTGGCTAATCTCAAGCCTGACCTATCGAGGCTGCACTGAAAGTGCCTGATTCTGAAGACGACCAATAACATGTCCAGTGCAGCTTCAATAGGCCAGGCTTGAGAATGAACCGGCCGGTTCGAAAGTATCCCCCGAAATATGTGTACTGCAACTTTAACACAAGCGTAACAAACTCTTCATGAAATGAAAGCGTTGCTGGACCTGCATCAACAAATTGTTGAAATTGCATAATAGCGAATAATGTTTTCTACATTAGAAAGACTGCACGGTGTCAAGTTTACAACTCCCAGTTCTTTACTCTTTTTGCATAATACACTCCTGGAAATGGAAAAAAGAACACATTGACACCGGTGTGTCAGACCCACCATACTTGCTCCGGACACTGCGAGAAGGCTGTACAAGCAATGATCACACGCACGACACAGCGGACACACCAGGAACCGCGGTGTTGGCCGTCAAATGGCGCTAGCTGCGCAGCATTTGTGCACCGCCGCCGTCAGTGTCAGCCAGTTTGCCGTGGCATACGGAGCTCCATCGCAGTCTTTAACACTGGTAGCATGCCGCGACAGCGTGGACGTGAACCGTATGTGCAGTTGACGGACTTTGAGCGAGGGCGTATAGTGGGCATGCGGGAGGCCGGGTGGACGTACCGCCGAATTGCTCAACACGTGGGGCGTGAGGTCTCCACAGTACATCGATGTTGTCGCCAGTGATCGGCGGAAGGTGCACGTGCCCGTCGACCTGGGACCGGTACATCCAAACCGTCATCGAACCCATCGTTCTACCATTCCTAGACCGGCAAGGGAACTTGCTGTTCCAACAGGACAATGCACGTCCGCATGTATCCCGCGCCACCCAACGTGCTCTAGAAGGTGTAAGTCAACTACCCTGGCCAGCAAGATCTCCGGATCTGTCCCCCATTGAGCATGTTTGGGACTGGATGAAGCGTCGTCTCACGCGGTCTGCACGTCCAGCACGAACGCTGGTCCAACTGAGGCGCCAGGTGGAAATGGCATGGCAAGCCGTTCCACAGGACTACATCCAGCATCTCTACGATCGTCTCCATGGGAGAATAGCAGCCTGCATTGCTGCGAAAGGTGGATATACACTGTAGTAGTGCCGACATTGTGCATGCTCTGTTGCCTGTGTCTATGTGCCTGTGGTTCTGTCAGTGTGATCATGTGATGTATCTGACCCCAGGAATGTGTCAATAAAGTTTCCCCTTCCCGGGACAATGAATTCACGGTGTTCTTATTTCAATTTCCAGGAGTGTACATTTTCAAAGTATACAGTATTTTATAAAGTGTTAAGCATACTTAAAAAATGTAAAATTTTTATTGTTGCTTCGATTGCCTTCAATTAAGACTTCAGCAGTGGAAACTGTGATTTCCATTGTCTAGAACGGTTATTCAAGTTTTCATAAGGTTTTTTATATAACACATTATTATTGTACGGTTATAATACATCAATTACTTGCTTTTCTTTTGAACTTGGTTTTCATTCATTTTAATTTTATTCCTTGAAAGCAAAGCATTTCCAAATCTTCCTCAAGTATATTATTGTCTTAAAACACATCTTTTTCCAGTAAGTAGGTTTACGTAATGTTTGTAAACAGTTTGGCAGGTATCATTGTCCTCTATCACGGCCAGCAATAAATAAACCAACAGCTGGATTTTCATCTCTGATTTATTCCAGAGATCTCTGGAATAAATCAGAGCTGTACAGCTGAGGTTTTGACGCAAACAACTCGCTGATTGTTGAGTATATTAATTTGAATATTTTAAACCTTTCTCTGTACCCCAGTGCTTATGTCCACAAGATGTTATGGAATACAAAACATGCATCCTGTTCTGTGCTGCGCTGTAAATTATGTTTTATCACGATTGTATGAGTATTTTTGTGTAAACTTTTTTCTTTGTCTATTGTGATTTCAGTTTCGATTTAGCAACATATTTTTCTGAGACTGTTGAGGTGGGGATAGGGGTAATAGCCACTCAGTTTGGAATTAAACTGAATGAGAATTCGTATGTTTATTTTGAGTCTGATCGGATGGCAAGCCGTGCATAGAGGACGCGACCTTGCTATTAGCGATACAACCGGCTGTGGTTCCACTCCTGGTTTGATTCTTTCTAATACATATAAATGGCTCTGAGCACTATGGGACTCAACATCTGTGGTCATAAGTCCCCTAGAACTTAGAACTACTTAAAGCTAACTAACCTAAGGAGATCACATAAATCCATGCCCGAGGCAGGATTCGAACCTGCGACCGTAGCGGTCACGCGGTTCCCGACTGAAGCGCCTAGAACTGCTCGGCCACCGCGGCCGGCACACTGGGGAGGAGGTGACGTTTAAAAACCGACAATTGGTGAATCATGGTGACTGATAAAGTTATTCCGACTGAACAGAAAACTCACAAAAAGCAGCTGTAGAGATCTTATCAGTTTAATGGAGTTTGCGGTTTAATGAGTGTGGACGTAATCAATACTGAGAAGCCGTTAGCTAGCCAGAAGGAGGATCACGAGGAAAGGAACCTTGGGAGGTTTGGTTAGCGCAAGTAAATTGCGTTTGTTCCCGTGGAAACTTAACATTTTGTGAATCTCAACCTATTTAGACTCGAACTGTTACCCTGAAAATTGTACCTGGTTTTGTCGACTTACAGATGAGATACATACTGGAGTTGAAAGTTCCCGGCAAATGAAAACTGTGTGGCGGACCGAAAGTCGAACTTGGTACCTTTGCCTTTCGCGGGCAAGTGCTCTACGGAATGAGCAACCCAAGCACGTCTCACGACCGTCCCCACAGCTTCAGTTCCACCAGTACCTCGTCTCCTATCTTCCAAACTTCAAAGAAGCTCTCCTGCATACCTTGTAGCACTAAAACTCCTGGAAGAAAGGACATAGTGCAGACATGGCATAGCTACAGCCTGGGCAATGTTTAGAAAATTAAATTGCTGATATGAAACTTCCTGGGCAATTAAAACTGTCTAATTTCTTTAGTGATGCATATATTTTCTTTTTGTCGTTTCCAATTCTGTTTTCAGTATGAGTCATTGACCTTTGAAACTGGACTTCCATTTTGAGGCCTTCCTTTTTAAATAGATGAATACTAAACTAAACGTAATTTTCGTCGGTAATTACTTTAACATCGTGTATCAATAATTCTGGTGTGGTATTTGCGATTTCTGAGTGTCCTGCTAGTTGTTCTTTTATGCTACTGATTGTGTCACTAACAAGAGAACATTCCCAAGCAGCAGTAAACGATATTGATGAAACATGGCAGGTGTGTAGAGGGAGCAAAATAATACAATATATATATATATATATATATATATATATATATATATATATTCTTTTTTCTTTGTGATAAATTTCACTTTTAATGAGTAAAACACACCCCAAATGGTAATTTGGCATACTAGGTTTGGAGGTAATATCTTCGAAACGATTGCATACAAAAAAATTTGATGTGCAAATAACGTTCTTGAAAAGTGTACAACAGTATTCTGTAATAATTTGAAATTTTATTAGGTTCTGCATCGCCATTAATTAATTTTTAAAATGAAAAATTTTATTGTAAATTAAAGAAGCTTTCAAGCTACATACTTCCATGTGTAATAAGGCTGTTTTCTGAAATACCATTTCAGGAAAATGAGGTGTACATAATGTGCTGAAGAGTATTTTCAACATACCTAATTAAAATATCTAAACATTCATTATTAGTTTAGTTATTAATTTGACTTATATTTGTTTTATGTTTTACATTGTTATTTTATGTTTTACATTCCTTTTATTATTTACTGTTTCACATGCATGTATTTTGTTAATCAAAAATAGTAAGCAACTAATTATCATACATAATCTTTAAAATAAAGATAACCTGTAAATAAATGCTGAAAAGAATAACGTTTTCTTAAACAGCGCACGTAAAACGAACGAAATTTCTTCACATAATATACATGACAGACAAGTCAATATAAAACAAAATTCAACAGTATTTCAAATTGTCGCTGGTGAATCTCTAAATATCCTGATTTGTGTCCAGCATATTTCAGTACATTAGTAAGGAAAGATTATGCATTAGTGACTGCAGCCAGCTTAATTATACTGTTTCACAACTAGATCCGCAGATGACGAAGAGATTGAAAGCACGTATGATGAAATAAAGGAACTCGTTCAGATACCTAATGATACGATAATTTAATTGTGGCTGGTAGCAAAAGAAAGAGAAGTATTAGGAAACATGGACTGGGGAACGGAACGAAAGAGGAAGCCGTCTGGTAGAAACTTGCGCAGAGCATCACTAACATATTGTTTAAGGACCGTGAAAAAAGGAGGAGGAGGAGATTAGTGTTTAACGTCCCGTCGACAACGAGGTCATTAGAGACGGGTGAAAAAAGGTTGTATAAGTGGAAGTGACCTGGAGACACTTGATATTTTAGATTGTTTACGTAACGGTAGGTCAGGGATTTGGAAAACTGATTTAAAACTGAAAGACATCTGCAGGGTCAGGTGTGGACTCTGGCCATAATTTATTGGTTCTGAACAGCAGTCTAAAAAAGAGGAAATTGCAAAAAAAAATAGGAAACTGAGAAAACCGGATTTGGATAACTGAAGGAACCACAGTTTGTTGAGAAATACAGAGGGAACATTAGGCAATGTTAGACTGAAACAGGGGAAAGGAATAAAAAAGAAGAAGAATGGGTAGCTTCGATAGATGAAATATGGAAGGCACCTGACAATCGCATAGGTAAAAAGAAAAGGCCCAGCAGAAATCCTTCTGTATCCAAGGAGATCATTGAATCTAATTGACGGAATGAGAAAATACAAAAATTCAACAAAATCAAGCAAGTGAATGGAAATACAGACATTTAAATATGAGGTTCACTGAATGTGCAAAATGGCTAAGCAGGAATGGCTAGAAGACAAATGAAAGGCTGTAGAATCATGCATATCAAGGGCAAAGATAGATTCTGACTGTAAGGAAATCAAGGAGCTGTTTGAAGAAAAGAGAAGCAACTGTGTGTATATCAAGAGCTAGTTGGCAACCCACTACTGAAGAAAAAATGGAAAGCTGAAAGCTGGAAAGAATATGAAGAGGATCTACATAAGCGAAACAAACCTGAGGAGATTATGATAGAAAGAGAAAAAGAAGTAGTTGAAGATCAGGTGGGAGATATGATACTGCAAGAAGAATTAGACAGAGCCATTAAAGACCAAAACAGAAACAAGACACCTGGAGCAGACGACATTCCTTCAGGATTTTTGAGTCCTTAGGAGAGCCAGCCATGACGAAATTATTCTATCCGGTGTACGAGATGTATAAGACAAGCTAAATATCTTCAGGCTTCAGCATGAATCTGATAATTGTATTTCCAAAGAAAGCAGGTGCTGACGGGTGTGAATCCCATCGAACCATCAGTTTAAAACGTCATGATTGCCAAAATATTAACTTCAATTACATATACAGGAGAATGGAAAAACTGGTCGATTATTTTGGATCCTGGAGAAATGTTGAAGACAAAACTCACCTAGCTGTTTATTTTAGAAGATAGGTTGAAGAAAGGCAAAGCTACAATTATAGAATTTGTAGATTTAGAGAAAGCTGTTGACAAAGCGGCCTGGAATACCCTGTCTAAATTTTGAAGGTAAAAGAGGTAAAACACAAGGATTGAAAGGTTATTTTCAAGTTTTACAAAAAACAGACTGCAGTTTTTAGAGTCGAAAGACATGATGAGAAATCCATAATTGAGAAGGGAGTGAGGCAGGGTTGAAGCCTATCCTCAATGTCATTCAATCTGTACACTGAACAAGGAGTAAAGGAAACCAAGGGGGAAGTAGGAAAGATAACTGAAATTGAGAAACAAGGAATGAAGACTTCACAGTTTGGCGATGACATTGTAATGCCGCCAAAGGCCACTAAGTACTCGGAAGAACAACTGAATGGAATGAATAATGTCTTGAAAAGATATTATAAGGTTAAGATCAACAAAAGTAAAAGAAGGATAATGGAACGCAGTCGCAATAAATCAGGCGACGTTGAGGGAATTAGAGTAGGAAATAAGACGCAAAAAATAGGTGATGGATTTTGCTATTTGAGCGGCAAAATAACTGACGATGGCCTAAGTAAGGAACGTATAAAAGGCAGGCTGGCAATAGGACGAAAAGTATTTCTGAAAGAGAGTAATTTGTTAATATCTCATATAAATTTACGTGTTAGGAAATCTTTTCTTAAGGTATTTGTCTAGACTGTAATCTTAGTTGGAAGTGAAACATGGATGATAAGCAATACAAACTAGAAGAATAGAAATGTTTGAACTATGGTGATGCAGAAAAATGCTGTAGATTAGGTGGGTAGATCGAATAACAAATGAGGAGCTAGCAAATCGAGTTGGGGATAGAAGAAATTTATGGCACAACCTGAATAAAAAAACACATCATGAGTAATCAAAAAAATTGTCAACAGGGTAACGAGAGGAAGTGTAGAAGGTAGAATATATAGAAGTAGAACAAGGCTTCAATATAGTAAGGAAGTTGAAATGGAAGTAGGTTGCAACAATTACGGAGAGGAGAACGACTTGCACAGAATGGACTATCGTAGAGAGCTGCATCAAACCAGTCTTAACACTGAAGATCACAACAATACACTGCGAAGGTATGGGTGGAGGTCTTTCCTCTTTTCATATGTATGAGTAGGTATTATATTGTTAACATATTTGCTATTGCAGGTTGTTGAGTGTAATATTTATATTTATTACATTGCGTTCACTTTGTTTTTGTTTGAATCCAGCAGTTAGTTAAACTTCCTGTTACAGCAGCTCTGATCTGTTGCATTGAGACTCCAACTAAGGTCTTTGGCATTTGAAAACGATGTTTGTTCCAAGGGACGACTTACGACTCACACTCTCCTCATCTGTGGAAAGGTAGAGAGTCATGATCCAAATCTATCCTGTAATCAGTTTACGTTATTTCATTTTTGCGGAGAATCCCAAGTGATCTAACAGTCAAAACGACATTGTTCTCAGTAAAAGAACTAAATGCCTACTCGTCTTCGCTTCCTCCTTCGACACCATCTACATGAGCTCCGAAAGATATAATTTCCCGAACGTTTGTCTTTTCTCATGTTTAGCGAATTTCGACAATTTTCACTTTTTTTTCACTTTTACACTTCCGCAGTTATTAGGTATTAAACGACAAATGCAGGTATGTCACCCATCCCGTTTCCACACTATCCTAATTTTATTTGACGAGTAGAGATTTCGCAAGATTTTGGTAGTTTAGTGGTTAGCGAGAGTATTTGCCTGTATGTCGCACTTCACATGTATTAAAACAAAAATGTTGGAGTTGTCAAAATCACATTACCTACACCTTATTTATACCACTTTCCAAGACTTCTCAAAGTCTAGTGTAAGAATGGATATTATCTTTTTCTGTCAAGTGTCTATAATGAATACATATCTGTGTGCGTACTTTCATGATACAGTACGTGTGACATAGCCCATTTCCATTTGTATATCACCATTCGGACAGGATTTTTGAGTTTTTCTCGAAAGGACGAACACACAGCTACATATACACTCCTGGAAATTGAAATAAGAACACCGTGAATTCATTGTCCCAGAAAGGGGAAACTTTATTGACACATTCCTGGGGTCAGATACATCACATGATCACACTGACAGAACCACAGGCACATAGACACAGGCAACAGAACATGCACAATGTCGGCACTAGTACAGTGTATATCTACCTTTCGCAGCAATGCAGGCTGCTATTCTCCCATGGAGACGATCGTAGAGATGCTGGATGTAGTCCTGTGGAATGGCTTGCCATGCCATTTCCACCTGGCGCCTCAGTTGGACCAGCGTTCGTGCTGGACGTGCAGACCGCGTGAGACGACGCTTCATCCAGTCCCAAACATGCTCAATGGGGGACAGATCCGGAGATCTTGCTGGCCAGGGTAGTTGACTTACACCTTCTAGAGCACGTTGGGTGGCACGGGATACATGTGGACGTGCATTGTCCTGTTGGAACAGCAAGTTCCCTTGCCGGTCTAGGAATGGTAGAACGATGGGTTCGATGACGGTTTGGATGTACCGTGCACTATTCAGTGTCCCCTCGACGATCACCAGTGGTGTACGGCCAGTGTAGGAGATTGCTCCCCACACCATGATGCTGGGTGTTGGCCCTGTGTGCCTCGGTCGTATGCAGTCCTGATTGTGGCGCTCACCTGCACGGCGCCAAACACGCATACGACCATCATTGGCACCAAGGCAGAAGCGACTCTCATCGCTGAAGACGACACGTCTCCATTCGTCCCTCCATTCACGCCTGTCGCGACACCACTGGAGGCGGGCTGCACGATGTTGGGGCGTGAGCGGAAGACGGCCTAACGGTGTGCGGGACCGTAGCCCAGCTTCATGGAGACGGTTGCGAATGGTCCTCGCCGATACCTCAGGAGCAACAGTGTCCCTAATTTGCTGGGAAGTGGCGGTGCGGTCCCCTACGGCACTGCATAGGATCCTACGGTCTTGGCGTGCATCCGTGCGTCGCTGCGGTCCGGTCCCAGGTCGACGGGCACGTGCACCTTCCGCCGACCACTGGCGACAACATCGATGTACTGTGGAGACCTCACGCCCCACGTGTTGAGCAATTCGGCGGTACGTCCACCCGGCCTCCCGCATGCCCACTATACGCCCTCGCTCAAAGTCCGTCAACTGCACATACGGTTCACGTCCACGCTGTCGCGGCATGCTACCAGTGTTAAAGACTGCGATGGAGCTCCGTATGCCACGGCAAACTGGCTGACACTGACGGCGGCGGTGCACAAATGCTGCGCAGCTAGCGCCATTTGACGGCCAACACCGCGGTTCCTGGTGTGTCCGCTGTGCCGTGCGTGTGATCATTGCTTGTACAGCCCTCTCGCAGTGTCCGGAGCAAGTATGGTGGGTCTGACACACCGGTGTCAATGTGTTCTTTTTTCCATTTCCAGGAGTGTATATTCTGCAAGGCACTCTGCAGAACATGGTTAAGGCTATCTTTTGTATTAGCAACTTCTTGCCTTGTTCCATTCGCCTGTGGAATGATTCCATATTGATCCTATGCCGCGTTATAGACATATTTACGACCCAATAATCAATTTTGTAACGCAACCTACATTCTAAAATGAGAAAAAAATATACACACTACAACACACTCTCGAGACATTACACAAGTATAAACTGACAGGCGTAGCTTCCGTAAGTGAACATCAAACAATGCAAATATCACTAGCTGTACCCGTTAAAACTACAGAGTGTGGAAGCAATCAGATTAAATTGAACACAAGATGTTGGGATTCTTCCACTGGACTGTGATCACAACATCTCAATTTGGAAATGGTAACATTTTTGTTAACTGTGGTTCCAGACACAAATTCTGCATTTATTGCTAAGAACTATTGACATTGTAGAAAATCTGCAACAGCAACACAGCAATCCTGGAACCAGCGACCAAATCCTATCTTTCACAGGCTGACAGTCGAGCATGCAACAGAACGAAATGTTTATCACCATTAACGTAGGAGAGCTGTGAATGAGCAGAATGATTTCATTTCTGCACCATGGGCAATCGGTGATGGACTATAGGAGCCAGCCGCGACAGTTGTGCGTAAGATGGTGTTACAAGAATCGCTGATTACAAGTATGTACTATAATTCAATAACAAATGAATCAGGAATGCAGTAATGAGTAACAGCGAATCTGAATTGATGTTTTATGTTGACTTGTGATTAATATCACACCGAGCGCTTTCCATGTGGGACTAACAATACACATGAAACACGAGTCGAAATTCCAGCAATCACAAAAATATAAGATTTCTCTACACAACACCCAGTAACATACTGCATAACATAAAGTACAGGAGAGAATTACAAAGGTGAGTGCATATCACTTTGGATTGAATAGCTATGATCCGATTCTGTAATGAGTTTCCAGCGATCTATATTCCTCTGTAACCACCCGAATATGTTCACAATTCATCGCAAATTCAGCACATTAAATGATCATAAATTTACTGCGTGAATAGGAATATCACGCGAGTGAAATAATTGGAAATGTTGCCTATTAACAACCAGTGCAAATAACTGATATGATCTCACGAGATCTCCAACACAGCTGCCACCTCCGAACTGCAAAGACCTTTCTCCTCATCTACCCTCGAAGGTAGCGTGTATTCAAACTCATTCACCAGTATGGGCCATTGTCACCCGCTGTTGTGATTGGCTGCAAGTGACCAGAACTCACCAGAGATTCATGTGCTACCATTACTATGTCCCAGGAGATACATAAACTCAAAGAGTCTGCACAATGTATCGCTTCTGATTACAGGATGTCTTTGGAAAACATTTGACAAGACTAGTTTTGCGGGTTATAGAAAGAAACTGTCACAGAACTGGAAATGCCGTTTTAACAGGAAATTTTCAAATTCCTTGAACTTACGCTGACGGAGTACAATTCTTTGAGCGTCTCTGTGATATTCGATGCTTGCAGAAATGTCTACTTGATAAGAACTCCAAAAGCTGCAGTCGCACAAACGTCTTGTACGTGGTTTCCCTCGCACATGCACAACGCTTTCCAAGAAAGCTCTCATCAAGTCTACGTCTTCAGAAATATTTATTCACACACAGAACCCCTAATAGTCGTATATAGTTGTCAGTTTCGACTGTGCGACAATCATATCCGGAATATTAAATGGCATAGCAGTGTATTTAATAGGGCATAGCATGAATCTACAATATTTTTAACGGTCTAATTCAGTAAAAGAGCAAAGAATTTGATGACGGTGTCTGTGAATAAACGTTTTCGAAAACTTGTCAATCTCAATTATACTAAGTCGTACTCTGTAAACTCTACGCCTTCCATTCGCCTTCGGTAGTACTGGCACCAAGCAACGTCCTCATTATATTTCGTAGTATTACGCCTAAATATTCAAATGATGTGACGGGGCCTACATGTTTACCAGTAATCTTATAACGTGATATTAACGGTTTCTTTGTTACAGTCATTATCTTCCATCCGCTAACACACAAAGACAGTTGCCATTCCGTAGGCCTAAATTTTGTGGAATTACTGCCTAAGTTGTTTTGCATTTCCTTACATCCGTTTATTATGTTTCTTACCAACGACCGTTGGTTACTCACGTCCATACTATGAAATAGCAATTAAATTCACTTTGTACTTCACTAGACCTAAAGTTTCTACTTGTTGCTATTAACGCTTGAAGTAATCTACAATGAACCTCTCCACATAATGGTGAATCCTCTGCGTTAGACCTTAAACTGCGTCGAGATCAGAGAACGATGCTGAAAATATGAAGTTGTGTTGGGACGGCAGGTCTGTCTTCATCATTTCCTCCAATCTTCGGAAAATATGTCTCAAGCGACATATGTTGTTGACACCAATGTGAAAGACGATCTTGATTGAACTCGATATGTTCTCTCCCATTTATCAGATGGTTCCTAGTGTGATATACAGAGAATGCATATTGGATTCGTTGGCCTGTTTTAAAGGTTCTTCCCTCCCAGAAGCCAACACACGGTTAATATTTCAAATGCGGCTGGTGGACTTCAATGAGGGAAACACCGCTGCTCAAGCGAGCTCTTTCATTGGCAGGAGGCAATGCTAAACCCTATTGAGTAGAAGTTGAGGCTAGTCTATTGTACGTTTGCAACGCGTATATTTTCCATGGGTACGTTCCTGATCTGAGTCTTCCCATCAGTCGTCATCCCGTGATCAGATTGATATTCTCTGTGGACCATGTCATCAGTAGCAGACACAGAATAGGTTTGTGACCGTCGGCAGTTGCCAATGGAGCTTCCACCTATAATCAAATGAAACTATATGGTTCCAGAGAACTTTCCAAGGCTCAAACATCTGTGATTTATATCTGCAGGCTGAAACTACTAATGAAAATCTGCACCAAGGCCTAGATTCAAACCGGGTTCCCTTCTCACTAGGCAGATGCGCTGACCACTATACCACCCTGACACTGCGGCTTTTCGAAACTACAAAGACTACCCTAGTATGCCTCCCTCCTCAATTAAAATCCTCATTTATCCCTCAACCCACTTGGTATTGCCCCTAGTCTCGAACAACACTGCAGAGATTCTCCTACTGTATTAGAATAGCACCTCAAAATCAAACGAAATGTGGGATCCTACTTGAAACCCAGACTTAGATACTTTGATCAAATGAATCTATATGATTCCAGACACTCTTTCAAGTCTCAAAAACTGTGATGCAATATGCAGACCGAAGCGATGAATGAAAATGTATACCAATGCCGGAATTCGAACCCAGGTCTCCTCCTCACTCCCACTACGCCACCCTGTCACGGTGTCTTTGCCCAACTGCATGGACTGCCCTAGCACGCCGCCCTCCTCAGTCCAAATTACCATTCAGTTTAGGTAAAATATCAAGTGAACTGAGACGTGAGAGAGAATTTAGATTGAGGAGAGAGTCTTGCGTAGGATAGTCTGTACTGTTGCGCAAAGCCACTTTGCCAGGGTGGCATAGTGGTTGGCGAATTTGCTTAGTGAGAACTGTACCCGGGTGCGACTCATGGTCATGGTACAAATTTACATTCATCTCTTCAGTCTGCATAGATAAAACGTAGCTTCTGTCCGTTTCCGGCGAATAATGATGAGCTGTTCCATCAAGATCACACACTGCCCTCAATACCTAACAATATCTACTGCTATAAGCTACATTGGATCCCCATTGCTGAAAACATAAAAACGAGTCAATTTTTTTTAAAGAATGAAATGTAGCTTGTAAGGTGGCTATAATGTCGCATCTTACAAGCACTCATCCACATACTTTGCCGTGAACTACAACCACAATTAGGTATCATTTGATAGGTTGTACATCGTATATATGAATATTTAAAGGAGACCGACATTGTCACGTACGCTTGTAAATAATTGCTAACGCATATTGCATGAAAGGTGACGGATTCTATTTATTATCAGAACGGTATAGTGAATGACTGCCTATACTAGTAGAGGTAGGAACGCCAGTGGAGCTGAACTGGCAGACATAACTCAAGCTCTGTTGGTCCTGCTAAAAAACAGGAACTAGCTAGACGGACGTAGTGGCACCTGAGCTCTGGTGCACAATAGGGTGACGGCCGGCCGCTATTGTAGCAGGACCGGAAGGATAACCAGGAACTCTGCAAATCTTGGACGCAGGTGAGAGAAAAGAAGAAGAGCCACTTCAGAAAGAATGCACGTTGGGTTATTTCCAAGGATTTTCACTCAGAACCGTACCATTGTAAGCGTATAGGGTTTTCCTCGCAAACTTTCCGCGCTGGACAACAAAAGACCAAAATGTGGTTGGTTGGCATTCGGAAGAATCTGTAGAGAGAGAATATTCCGTGGTTTCGGGAATATGATTCGTTTTCGGAATTACGAGGGTGGGGTACCGAGCCTTGCTGGGAAGCCATTGGTGGAGAGACGAGGTCTTCCATTGTGAGCGCCCGTGTGTGACAGTCGCTCGATATCAGCTTTGTTGGTACAGACGGACTTGCTGTCTTTGCTCTCAGGAGAATTTATAGTTAGAACAGTTATGCACTGTACTGTTGCGAACCTATACGATTCTGGACTTCACCTCTGGGTTGGAAGTCGTCGTTGAGTACGCAGCATTCAGTAACAGAGCACTTCTTCTGCCTATACTTACGTTGAGACGTTATCTGAACTCCATCCTTGTGGCTAGGAGTTCCTGTTTCTCGTCTGTAGAACACAGAGAGTAGAAGACAGTATTAGAGTATATTAGTCAGAGGACCACCTTCTGCCGTCCTAGTGTTTGAATGAGGTCAGCAGCTCGTGGTCGTGCGGTAGCGTTTTCGCTTCCCACGCTCGGGTTCCCGGGTTCGATTCCCGGCGGAGTCATGGATTTTCTCTGCCTCGTGATGACTGGGTGTTGTGTGCTGTCCTTAGGTTATAGTTAGGTTTAAGTAGTTCTAAGTTCTAGGGGACTGATGACCATAGATGTTAAGTCCCATAGTGCTCAGAGCCATTTGAACCATTTTTTTTTAATGAGGTTTTCTTATATTTTGTGGCTGGAGTTCTTCTATCATCGCAGACGAGCACGAGAACCATCACTTTGACGTACCAGACGCAGTACATACCGTGATATCGCAAACTGCTTCGGTTTATTAGGCCTAAAGTAAAACAGCTGTGATCACGTTAATTTACACTGAGGTTCCACACCGCCGTAGATCATCTTTGAAAGTAGTGTCTTCTAGTGTTTGGTACGTAGATGATGGCAGTCATTTCGCATTAGTGATATTAGACCGCACAATCATAATAAGGGGCAGAGTTGGGCAATTGTTTAATCATTTTAATTGGGAAATAGAGACAATTGTACTTAAACGGGCGATTTCAATCTATAATAAATATATACTGAACAACAACGTTTATCATTTAGGAGTATTAGTTGCCTTCATCATTCATTTACGTTTAGATTGTAATTTATATGTAAAAAAGAGCATTAAGACATCCTAAGATCTGCTTCAGGGGATAGTCAGACAGGGCCAAATCGGCATTTTAGCGTTTATTATTTTCCTTTTCGCACATTCATTTTTACACTCGCCTGGAGTAGCAACTTGGAAGCTATAAACTCGTTCACCTTCACAGAGGTGAGTGTAACAGACCAAGCAAAACTAAACGAAGTCAGACGTTCAAGTTACTTAGTGCATGTACTGCAAGTATCCTGCTGATTACTGGTGCTCAAGAACTCGCACACATACTCACACTATAATGTGGGCTCAATTTCAGGATATGCAGGGGAAAAGACGGGAAAGTCAACTGAGGTAATGCAAGTTTAGTTGGTGCATGGAGAAGAAGGAAATTGAACATGAACTTGCTGAAGGAACCAAGCGAACTGAATCGTGCGTGCGTTAGATTTCTGCTGCTCATTAAAACTCTCTGCTCGTCGTATCTTAGCGACGGCTTCGCTGGCGTCTCGTGAGAGGGAGGTTAGCTGCACGCAGAGCTGATTTAAACACACGAGCGCTCTCTTCTGGCCTCAGTGTTTGTCTGCCGGTCTGCTTAGTAATTGGGGTTGCTCACCGGGGACTGAGGTCCCGTTGGTCCTGGTTTGGGTGGCTTTGGGAAGTGTGCCTACCAATTTTACGTATTACTCCTTCCCTCTACCTTTGTAATCGCGGATTTGCATCTCAAAGACTCGTCACGTCGCCTGCTTCCACTGCTTTGGTTTGTGGATTACGAGCTGCCGGTATACAGGGTGTTACAAAAAGGTACGGCCAAGCTTTCAGGAAACATTCCTCACACACAAAGAAAGAAAATATGTAATGTGGACATGTGTCCGGAAACGCTTACTTTCCATGTTAGAGCTCATTTTATTACTTCTCTTCAAATCACATTAATCATGGAATAGAAACACACAGCAACAGAGCGTACCAGCGTGACTTCAAACACTTTGTTACAGAAAATGTTCAAAATGTCCTCCGTTAGCGAGGATACATGCATCCACCCTCCGTCGCATGGAATCCCTGATGCGTTGATGCAGCCCTGGAGAATGGCGTATTGTATCACAGCCGTCCACAATACGAGCACGAAAAGTCTCTACATTTGGTACCGGGGTTGGGTAGACCAGAGCTTTCAAATGCCCCCATAAATGAAATTCAAGAGGGTTGATGTCAGGAGGGCGTGGAGCCATGGAATTGGTCCGCCTCTACCAATCCATCGGTCACCGAATCTGTTGTTGAGAAGCGTACGAACACTTCGACTGAAATGTGCAGGAGCTCCATCGTGCATGAACCACATGTTGTGTCGTACTTGTAAAGGCACATGTTCTAGCAGCACAGGTAGAGTATCCCGTATGAAGTCATGGCGGTGAATCGAGGAAGTACTGACGAAACTAAAATGAGCTCTAACATGGAAATTAAGCGTTTCCGGACATATGTCCACATATCATCTTTTCTTTATTTGTGTGTGAGGAATGTTTGCTGAAAGTTTGGCCGTACCTTTTTGTAACACCCGGTATACTATACAGCCAAGAAATGAAGTAGAAATAAAAGCGCTGAATGACTGTCATGTGTGATCAAGGTGCTGATTGTTCTTTGAGTGGAAGTTTGCTATAGAGAATGAATATGATTTCTTGCCTGCAACGCTCTCTAGATTTGAGTACCGATCGTTACTTTGGGCTTACCCCGAAAATGTGGATCAGTATTCTGGGTTACTAGTACAAGCCAGAGTTATCTTAAGCCTACTTGTGAAAGGGAGACAATATTTAGATTTTACGGTTGATTGTTTTATGAAAGCTTTATTTCTGTATTTATTTAATAACAAGAAATTCATTCTTCCTTTTAAAAGCCGATACGTTAAAACTTGAAAGAAGTTAACATCTGAAAGAATTTGTTGTTTTTTAAGTACATTGTCTCAAATTACTGCCGTTATAGTTCAGTCACAATGAAAACCTGGAAATGAGATTCCTAGTCGTGCAAATTACAGTTTATTTCTGTTGTTGTCACCTTGCATTTTACTCTTCGTGTGCGTTCTATATAGAATTAATAATGTACGCTGAATGAAGGGGCCGAGCAATGTCTGGACGAAGCTCAAGCTAGTCGCATTGTGTTAACGTCTGATGTGTTTGACTACATGTATTTGTTTCAGGTCCTTCAGTTGTCATTAAGATCATAATTTACCTTTCTGTTCAAAGTTTTGTTAAAATGATCCTCTTATTTAAAAAAAAAAACCTGTGTGTTTGTAACTTTGAAACTTTCTTTAAATATTTAATTCAACGCATAATTTTCATTGTACCATCTGCTAAACTTGTGGTGGCTTTTTATCTTTTCCCTATTAACATTAAAATTCCGCAAATAATTATTGTCAAGAACATTTTTAATTTCTGTCTCAGCACTTTACGACGTCCTTCTTCATACCTCCTGCCATTTCACTACTATTCGCTTGAAACGGAAAAGTGCAGATTGGTATATATACATGTATAGTTCTGGGCTACTCCCACTTCTCTGTTCAGTGCCCATCCATCATCACGTGATTTGTTTTCCTGTGACTGTCATGCAAAGGCTGTTTATCAGGAAGTAGCTAAGCAAGACATAAAAATGAATAATTTTCAGGATAGTCTAACATGAAACGAACAAACTGCAGATGTTGTTGTTGTTGTTGTGGACTTCAGTCCAGAAACTGGTTTGATGCAGCTCTCCATGCTACTCTATCCTGTGCAAGCTTCTTCATCTCCCAGTACTTCCTGCAACCTACATCCTTCTGAATCTGTTTAGCGTATTCATCTCTTGGTCTCCCTCTACGATTTTTACCCTCCACGCTGCCCTCCAATACTAAATTGGTGATCCCTTGATGCCTCAGAACTTGTCCTATCAACCGATCTCTTCTCCTATTCAAGTTATGCCACAAATTTCTCTTTTCTCCAAGTCTATTCAATAGCTCCTCATTAGTTATGTGATCTACCCATCTAATCTTCTGCATTCTTCTGTACCACCACATTTCGAAAGCTTCTATTCTCTTCTAGTCTAAACTATTTATCATCCAAGTTTCACTTCCATACATGGCTACACTCCACACAAATACTTTCAGAAACGACATCCTGACACTGAAATCTACACACGATGTTAACAAATTTCTCTTCTTCAGAAACGCTTTCCTTGCCGTTGCCAGTCTACATTTTATATCCTCTCTACTTCGAACGTCATCAGTCATTTGGCTTCCCAAATAGCAAAGCTCATTTCTACTTTAAGCCTCTCATTTCCTAATCTAATTCCCGCAGCATCACCCGATTTAATTCGTCTACACTCCATTATCATCGTTTTGCTGTTGTTGATGTTCATCTTATATCCTCTTTTCAAGACACTGTCCATTCCCTTCAGCTGCTCTTCCAGGTCCTTTGCTGTCTCTGACAGAATTACAATGTCATCGGCGAACCTCAAAGTTTTTATTTCTTCTCAATGGATTTTAATTCCTAGTCCGAATTTTTCTTTTGTTTCCTTTACTGCTTGCACAATATACAGATTGAATAACATCGGGGAGAGGCTACAACCCTGTCTCACTCCCTTCCTAACCACTGCCTCCCTTTCATTCCCCTCAACTCTTATAACTGCCATCTGGTTCCTGTAGAAATTGTAAATAGCCTTTCGCTCACTGTATTTTAACCCTGCCACCTTCAGAATTTGAAAGAGACTATTCCAGTCAACATTTTCAAAAGCTTTCTCTAAGTCTACAAATGCTAGAAATGTAGGTTTGCCTTTCCTTAATCTAGCTTCTAAGATAAGTCGTAGGGTCAGTATTGCCTCACGTGTTCCCATATTTCTACGGAATCCAAACTGATCTTCCCCGAGTTCGGCTTCTACCAGTTTTTCCATTTGTCTGTAAAGAATTCGTGTTAGTACTTTGCAGCCGTGGCTTATTAAACTGATAGTTCGGTAATTTTCACATCTGCATATAGTACAATGTAAAAAAAATGTCTAATTTCTGCTTCCTTTACCAAGTTCTCACAGTTACTCAGTAGCAGATGACAGACTCCCTCAACTGTTCCCACATGCACGAGAAGAAAAGTTACTCTTCCTGGTGATGTCTTGTCACAAACTATATGTACCTTCATATTCTTAGAAACCGGTTCTCATGAAACCTCTGATCTTTTGTTGCTACTACAGCGGCTAGTTCTTTAATGTTTTGTAGCTCCCTTTAATAATCCGATGTCATTTCACCTTCCCAGACTAAGAGAGGTTCTACATCCGTATAATCGCAATCTAAAGAGCTATTCAGGTGAGATTCAATACGCAGCCCATTCACGTATGCACAGTGTCAGTGAGGTAGACGCTAGAGCATAGCATGAGATGAAGGGAGTCAATGGTGGGAAGGCGGCTGGTTTGATTTTCAGCTTGACATCAGAGCTTGCGGGTGCCTCTTATCGACTGCAGGTGAAGTCTTTGACAGGATATAACCAGACGGTCGAGGCCGCTGCCTGAGAGGCAGACCAAATAATAAGGATACAGCACCACAATCCACTGTTCCACAGCTAGGAAAAGTTTTCCAATAAACGTCTGTCCCACTGCACCAAACATAAACAAGTAACTCAGGTAAAGTTTCTTGCGTTCCACTAAAGTAACAGATTACCCTCTGGAAGCAATGCAAAGCAAAAAAACTTCGAGAGTGCGACACGTTCATACAGACGCGCGAGAACATGAGTAGTGTCGTTCGGTGAGGAAGGTATTTGAGGGGACGAGGTCTGCTGCCGAGCAGCACCCTGTTTCCATTTCTTCATACACGACGTGGCGAACTGGTCAGCGCCGGACTCACATTCCGGAGGAGAGGGGTTTAGTATCGCTACACTTAGTATCCCTAAATGGCATAAGACGAATCTCGGAATGGTCTTATGGAACGGCTATGCCATTTTTGCACTTAGTCTCTAACGATTTCGGCGTCAACACAGTGTTAGACCCCAATCACTGATTGAAGCGCCTCAGAGGTAAGACACTGGACTCGTAAACGGGAGGTCAGCGATTCAAACCGCTTTCCGGAGATTCAGACTTAGCTTTTACGTGCTTTCCCAAAATCGGGTAAGGCAAACCTCGGAACTGTTCCTTTGAATGGAACATAGTCGATTTTCTCTTTCATCGTTGTGCTCCGTCTGTGAACACCTTGTAGCTGATGGGGCGTTGAACGGTAATCTCCCATTTATCCTTTACCGGTAATGTTTTTGGGCCTGTACGCTGTTGAGCTACCGGCACTAACAGCTAGTTTTCATTCATGTCTTACATTTAAGAGCTGAATGCCATTTGTGACACTAGTGAAGACACACACATCTTATTATAACTTATGTGGTAGCAGTTCGTAGGGTAACAATAAACTAAGTGGGTCATCTATATAATGATTTCTACATTAGGTTTAAAACGAAGACGATGTATATTGGTACAATGTAACACTTGTAAGTTTTCTATGAGCCGAAATCAGATAATAATGTCATGAAATAAATAAATAACTTTCTTCAAAATTAATGCAATCGAGGTAGTAAGATGGTTTTATCTTTCACAACCGTATAAGAGTTTCACTACAGTCGACATATTCGTGACGTGACAGTTAGGAGCTGTATGGATATTTAAGATAGTTCTTACTTATTGTTCAGTGTCAGATGCACATTTTAAATTAGATTACATGTTTTGATCACTCAGGTACAATTACGAAAACATTCTCGTTAAAATGCATGCTACTAGTATTTTATCGAGAATTTTTGCTTAATTGTACTTTCTATAATTTTAGCAAGACCACTCTCGTTAAACTCATCACACCCCACAGCCCCTCCCTCCTCCATTTTCCCTCCCCCCATCACTCCTACTCCATCTCCCGTTCTACCTTCCGCCCCTCTCCACTACCTCCACCGTATACCTCTTTAAAACATTGACGGCAGTTCCAACACACAATACTCTGGTATGTGGTTCTGAGTTGACAAGACAGATTGCTGACCCAACTACTTAGGTAAATTTTACATTTATGTACAAGTTCTTCCCTTTTTTCTACTTTCTCTAAAACACTAGATGGTAGACATTTAGCTTTAATTTGTTTTAGATCTGAAGATGATTCCGAGTGGTCGAAACATGTAATATAATTAAAAATATACAGCTGAGACTGAATAATAAATGAGAAATATTTTAAATACCTATAAGAATTTCTTTGCGCAGAAAGTGTAAAAACAATGATTATCTTCTAGCTATTTGAGAGGTTAAAAGCTGTAGAGGATGTCAGAGATTTGGAATACATCCAGCAAATAATTGAGAACGTAGTCTGAAATTGCTACTCTGAGATAAAAAGATTGGCATAGGAGAGGAATTCGTGACGGGCCGCATCAAACCGGTCAGAAGACTGATGACCAAAACAAACAAAAAAGTTATTGTATTTGTCCGTTGACAAGTTCTGCTTCTGAGTGGAGAATTATTCTGGTAAGCAAATGTTACATTCGGAGGAGAAGTCGCAATCACGACTTGGAGGCCTTCTTATGTGTAAGAATTTCCTGTTTTTGATCAATTACGAAACCTATCGCTCCTGAATATGGCTAGGATCGTATTTCTGTCATTGTCAGCTTTTCAACAGTAAAGGCTGAGAATATTGTCGACTTTCCCAATAGCAGAAGCTGAGGATATACTTGCCGGAGGATCTTGCCCACTATAATGTAATTAACGTACAGCAGTGAACTTCCTCCGACTCTTCTTTTTACGAAACGCTAGTGCGGACGCGAAGAGCTGGCGCTCAGCCTGCGAGTATGCTACCGGCAGCTCAGCCAAACGCGCGGCCAGGCGCTGCGTGGCAGACGAAGACGAGTCTTACGTAACGCCAGCACTGCCCGCCAGTTGCGAAAAACGCGGCGCTGCAGCCTCCAGAGCCGCCGTGGGCACTCGCAGCCGTTGCGGTCCCTGCTCTCGCAATGTTTCACACATTTTAGCGACTCGGCGCCAGTAGGGTTGCCAGCCTAGTCTTCCATGCCGCTGGAAATGAAAACATGTTTTATGCGATTTCTGTTCTTTTCCTGTAATTGTAAACCATGCATATCGAATGGTCCTTCAGATGAGGCCTTTTACATTTTTGTCGTCACTTATGTTATTGGAAGAGTAAACTCCGTCCACAGGCGCGGTGTGCTGACCCGACACCGACCGATCGACCACCGTGTCGCCCTCGGCCAATGGTGTCATTGGATGCGGCTTGCAGGGGCGTGGACTCAGTTCGCCGCTCTCTCAGCCGTTGTCAGTTTTCGTGAGCTGGAGCTGCTACTACACGGTCAAGTAGCTCCTCAACTGGCATCAAGAGGCTGAGAGCACCCCGCTCCATTCATTCTAGCAAGGAAAAATCAGAGGTAGTACCGGGAATCGAATCCAAGTCGTCCGTTTGAGAGTCAGCCGCGCTGTCCACTCAACTACTGTGCTGGACAGTAGGTTAATAGAGTAAAGTAATTTAGCCTCGTAATGAAAATTATGCAAAATGACCTGCACGCATAGCTTAACAGGCAGCGAGCTAGGCTACGAGAACAAGGAGATGAGTCAGACCCGGGTTGTGGGCTGATGCACTGGCCAGTTTGAACGTAACTTTTGGGTAATTTCCCTAGCTCGTTTAGGAAAATGATGAGTTGGTCTCCAAATTCCGCTTCAGAATATGATTCACTGACAGTTAGAAGACAACACACAGAACCAAGTTACCTAATTCGCAGATAGATCACTTTCACGACTTCCCTTTCTGAGGTTACCTACATGACTGTGAAATCAGGAAGAGTGTCTGGCCATATAGTTAAATAATGAAATTGGCCAAATACTGAAGGAGCAAACCCTGAATGGCATAGAAGCCAGGAAAAAGGAGATGAAAATCATGAAAGGTAGTTACAACTCCGTTTTCGTTTTCAGACTAATCAGGTTCAACTTTGTGAGAAAGTGGCCCAATGCCCATTGCACAGATTGAAGTTGCCTTTGTTTCTTCTGCATAATCCTCCGTCCAGTCACATTAATGTGAATAAACACCTTTTGCAGCCCGGACCGCTGCGAAATGTGCGCGAAGAGAGCCGTGCCGGCCGGAGTGGTCGAGCGGTTCTAGGCGCTTCAGTCTGGAACCGCGTGACCGCTACGGTCGCAGGTTCGAATTCTGCCTCGGGCATGGATGTGTGTGATGTCCTTAGGTTAGTTAGGTTTAAGTAGTTCTAAGTTCTAGGGGATTGATGACCTTAGATGTTAAGTCCCATAGTGCTCAAAGCCATTTGAAGAGAGTCGTGAGGTTCTGGAAGGTGGAAGGGACATGGAGCTATGCTGACTCCAGTGTCGTGGCCAGCTGCGCTAGGTTCCTCGATCGAGGATTCATGTCGGGAACAGCCCGATCGAGTTGATCTCACAGATTCTCGATTGGGTTTAACTCGTAGGAGTTTGATGGCAAGGCGGGCACAGTAACGTCATTCTCGTACTCTTCAAACCAACCACATACACTGTGGACTGTGCGACACGTTGCATTGTTCTGCTGGTAGATGCCATCGTGCTGAGGGAAAACCAACTGCACATGGTCCCCAGGGATAGATGCATACGTGTGTTGATCGTTTGTACCTTCCAGAATTACAAGCTAACGGCCATCTGCCCGACGGAGCTTCAAACGTAAATGATCTGAAAAGGCCACTCCCTTCTTGTCACTCAGTAGACGTCCAGTTGCGGTCTAGTCGGGCAAAACTCCAGCCAAAGTTGCCGATGAACGTCAGTCAGCATGGGCCCTTGACCCAGATGCCTCCTGCGGAGGACCATACGCAGCAACGTTCGCCGAACGGTCATCAAGGAGACGCTGTTCGTAGTTCCTCGTTTCATCATGGCAGTCAGTTGCTCAATAGTTGCATTACTATTCGCCCGTACACATCTCTACAGCTGTCGTTAACCCCTATCATCTATGGCCCATGGTGCACCAAGGGTGCCTCGGCGCTGGTTTCGAATGGCGCTATTTTGCCTTGCACACTATACTTTAACCACGGCAGCATTACAACAGTTTACAAACTTTGCCGTTTGGGAATCGCTTCCACTCTTATCCCGAAAGCCATTTATCAAGCCCTCCCGGACATCAGATAAATCGCTCGGTCTACGCTTTACGACAACGATACACTGCCTCCAGCGTCCCTGTAACCCCCTCCCCCGCCCCCTCCCTGCCCGAAACGCTTTATATGCCCTCCACTGCTAGTGCTACTCCATGGCCGCAAATCGATGGAGACAATATTAAGCTGTGAGGGACATTCACCTGTAATTCCATGAGAATTATGGTAGTAATCGAAGGGACCATGGCAGCTGTGGGCTAACTGAACGCTACTGCGGACCACCTACATTCCTTCACGCCTGATGTCTTTCTCGAGGGAGATGGCGTCTTCCACTAAAAAGGTCTGATTTGAGGAGCTTGATAGTGATTTCACGTTGAAGTCGTAGTTCAGAAACTCACCTGATTTGAAGCCGATGGCTCTGCGACACTATATGGTGACACCCTTACGCCTGCAAGAAACCCGCCATAATTTACAGCAATTGCGTAACCTGTGCGAGAACATCAGGTGCCATTTTTTCTTTACTTTATATTTTTTTTTAATTTTTAATCAGTCTGCTGATTGGTTTGCTGTGGCACGCCACAAATTCCTCTCCTGCGCTAAACTCTTCATATCAAAGTAGCACTTGCAGCCTACATCCTCGATTTATTTGTTGGATGTATCTAAGTCTCTGTCTTCCCATATGGCTTTTACCCTCTACTTGCACTTCTTGTCGTTGTTTTCCATGTGTTCCTTCCTTCGCCAATTCTGCGGAAAACCTCCTCATTCCTTATCTTATCAGTCCACCTGATTTTCGACGTTCTTCTGTAGCACTACGTCTCAAACACTTCGATTGTCCTCTGTCCCGATTTTCCCACTGTGCATGATTCACTACCACATGATACTGGGCTCCAAACGTACATTTTCAGAAATTTCTTCCTCAAATTAAGGCCTATGTTTGGTACAGGTAGATTTCTCATGGCCAGTACGTCCTCTTAGCCAGTGCTAGTCTGCTTTTTATGTCCTTCTTGCTTCGTCTGTCACGAGTAATTTTGCTTGGAATGCAGTAGAATTCCGTAACCTTGTCTACTTCGTGATCCCTAATTTTGATGTTAAGTTTCTCACTATTCTCATTTCTTCTGTCTTTACCTTTGCCTTTTTTCGGTTTACTGTCAAACCACATTGTGTACTCGTTAGACGGCTCATTCTATTCAAAACTCATTGAGGATAGCAGTGCCATCAGCGAATCTTATCACTGTTGTCCTCTCACGCTGAATATTAATCCCACTATTCAACCTTTCTCTTATTTCCAGCATTACTTCTTTGTTGTATACTTTGAAGAGCAGGGGCGAAAGACTGTATCCCTGTCATACACTTCTTAATCCGAGCATTTCGTTCATTGACGCATTGTTCCCTCTTGGTTCTTGTAGATATTGTATAATAGCCGACTTTTCCTGTAGCTTGCTCCGATTTTTCTTAGAATTTCGAGCATCTTGCAGCATTTTAAATTGTCGAACGCTTTTTTTAAATCTACGAATGCTAAGAGCGTGTCTTGATACTTCTTCGCCCTTGCTTTCGATATTAAGCGCAACGTCAGAACAGCCACTCTGGTGTCTTTGCCTTTCCGAAAACCAAACTGGTCGTCATCTTAGTGATCCTCAATTTTCTTTTCCATTTTTTCGTGTATTATTCTTTTCTTTAGCATGAATGTATAAGTTGTTAAGCTGATCTCCGAGATTCTTAAACAGTGTATCGCTATTGTCATCTGAAATTTATTGCAAAAGTCAATTAGTAATTCTCTTCATTGATTCCTACTGCGTAGACCATAGTCTCCCGTAATTCCTTCCCGTACAGCCACGTTTCAGTCCTCCATGACTATTACATTTTCACGTCCCTTTACACGCTGAATTACCCATTCAGTATGCTCATATAATTTTTCTATCTATTCGTCTGCCACTTGAGATGTTGGCTTGTATAACCTAACTGTCGTTATCAGCGATGGTTTGCTGTTGAATCTGATGAGAACAGCATTATCACAGAAGTGTTCACAGTAGCGGACTCTCTGCCCTTCTTCCTATTAGTGTCGAGTCCTACTCCAGTTACGCCACTTTCTACTCCTGTTGATATTACCCTATATTCATCTGACGTGAATCCTTTACCTTCTTTCCATTTCACTTCACTGAGTATCACTACATCTAGCTTATGCCTTTGTATTTCCAGTTTCAGATTTTCTGCTTTCCTGCTACGTCCAAACTTCTGACATTCCCTGCTGCTACTCGTAGAATCCTATCCCACTGTTATTCAGTCTTCTTCTCACGGTCACCTGCCCCTCGGCGTCTCCTGCCGGAGATCGGAATGAGGGATTAATACGGAATATTTTGCCAGTGCAGAGTTCATTATGACTTTTGTTCAGTTGCAGGCCACATGTCCAAGAGATACACATTGTGTCTGTAACATTGCCTTCTGCATC
The DNA here is from genome assembly GCF_021461385.2 of Schistocerca piceifrons. Classification (NCBI taxonomy): domain Eukaryota; kingdom Metazoa; phylum Arthropoda; class Insecta; order Orthoptera; family Acrididae; genus Schistocerca; species Schistocerca piceifrons. Next base: position 822,243,046 of record NC_060138.1, read on the forward strand.
CTCGTGACGTTGATCATTGTCGATACTTCCGCCTTTTATGTTCAGTTCCCTATCCCTAGGGCATCAGAGTGCCCTGAACCTCTGTCCGCTCCTCCGCCCTCTTTGACAAGGGCTATGGCAGAATTAGGGTTACTTCTTTTGCCGGAAGTCTTTGCCCGCCATAGCTGATGATTTTCATTCAATATTCGGGTTCCAATCCGGGGCTAAGTCCGTTTTTTTTTTTTTTCATTAATAGTCAAGGACGCTACCCCTACACCACGGGTACGTGGAAACCTACCAATTCTTTGGCACCATGAATAGCTGCCATATTGCGTTCCAGAGGTGGACCAAGATGCTGTTTAGCATGTGGTCATTGCCTTTTAGCTTATCCTTACTGCAATAGACCTAGGTGGAATAACGGACTCGCTTATGCGAGGAGGTTTCAATTCCTGCCGTTGCTATTTGACCAGATCGTCGACTGGACGTAAAACCCTAGACTTCCTTCCTTCGAGCAGCAGCCTTTGTGATTCGGCACTGATGACAGTTCTCCCGCTGAAATGAGTGCTTTAACCTCATCATTCCTGAGCTTATATTTTATTAGTGAATAGTTTATATTGCTGCCGATTGTATTGTTTTAAGACATTAAAATGATATATTTAAAAATTTGTTTTGATTCACTAAAATTTTTTAAAATGTTACAAAATAGCTGATGTGCAGTTCGCAAAAACCTTAACTGTCATTGCCATATGAAAGTATAAGTTGTTACCGAATACACCTCAATGCTGTAACGGAAAAATACATTAATGTTTTGTGTGATAAAATAATCACTTATTCGATAGTGTAGAGTATATTAGTATATAACAGCATTACCTAAACGCACTGTAGTTCAAATCAGCTAAAAAGCAGAGATTACTTCTATTTTTCGAAGACACGCTGACAATGCGATAAGCAGATTCTTTAAGCAAACCCTGCTACCTACTGGAACATGCAGAACGAAAACAAGTAACGCACTGAAAGCCACATCGTGTAAAGTATATACTACACACAGCACAGCGACTTTACTATATTCCCTGAGCAACAGAAAAAAATCGGATGCAGCATATAAGGACTGTGAGTGTGTGTAGGATGGCGAGAGGCCACGTGGAACTGCGATGCCTTCGTGGCTCGTAAGGCGTGGGAGTGCCGGGCACTAACGAGTGAGAGCCGTACTCTAGTTACCGCCAGAAGCGACATGTGGGAAAGTGTAAGTATTATTGATATCTATGTCTGTCTGTCGGAATGTATCCGACTGATAACAGCCAAATTCTTCCGAGCGAACTGCAACTCGAGCCGAACGGCAAAAGAATCTCTAACCTTCTAATGACTGACATATGGCGTGCAGACTTGTATGCGATACGCGGATTCATACGTAGTGCAAATGAATCGTCAGAAATCACAAGACCATTTACGTAAGGTTGCTTTACCTGTAATAAAAGCACTTGGGTTCTATTTCGCTCATGAACCATGTCACTGCCTCACCCTGCGAAATATTCAGTACATCAGTTTTATGGGAACTGAATAAAACTTCGCAAAAAAGCATTTTATTGAAAGACTGGTTTCGACAGAGCTATGCTGTCGTTATCGGATCTTACATTTTTGAATTTTTACACTGTATTATCCGTCAGTGTCACAATTCGCTTCACATTGCATATACACGTCTCACTACCATGAAGATCACAGCCAGTCATCCAATAAAATGCTTTTTTTTTTTTTAGTGGTCTTGGGTTGTGAAGCTTTCTTCAGTTGCACATTCATCAGATAGCAGATCGCACCCAGACTGACCATGTGAGGAATACACTACCAGCCAGAACTCTATGATCACCGACCTACCGTACTATCAATATACCAGCGTCACCTCGTGACGAATGACTGCTAGTCAGACATACGCACGTTGTCGCTGTGTAGCATGGAGAAGGTGCCCGATCTATCTGAGTTCTACCGATGGCAGATTGTGATGGCCCGACTTGTCGGTGTTCGAGGAATGCTGTGGTGAGCGTCTTCAACACTTGGCGCAACCAAGGTGAAACCGCGTCCACTCGTTGTGGGGTTGGGCGGCCATCCATCTTTACAGGCACCGGATATCGTAGACTGGGCAGAACTGTGGTGGATCTATTATCAGACTTCAATGCGGGGCAGAGTACAACTGTGTCTGAACAGAGTGCGCCTCCGTAGCCCATAACCCATGCATGTGTCAATGGCAACTACGACTGAAATGGGCACTTGAGCCGCAAGGAGAGGCCGCGCGATTTAAGGCGGCATGTCACTGATAGCACGGCCCCCTTCCGCCGGAGGTTCGAATCCTCCCTCGGGCATGGGTGTATGTGTTGTTCTTAGCATAAGTTAGGTTAAGTATTGTGTAAGACTAGGGACCGATGACCTCAGCAGTTTGGTCCCTTAGGAATTCACACACATTTGGGCACTTTAACATCGCCACTGGACGTTGGCGCAGTGGCAGAGCGTTGCATGGTCTGATGAATCCCGACTTTCTTCACCATGCCGTTGGGAGGGTGCGAATCCGTCGTCTTCCAGGGCAACAGCTCCTTAAAGCTCCTTAACACACTGGGGAACATTCATGTGGGCATCCATGAGTCCAGTGGAGCTCGTGTAAGGCACCACTGGTTGCTGACACGTACACCCCTTCGTAACGATCATATTTCCTGTCGGCAGTGGCATCTTTCACCGAGATAATACGTCACGCCACGAGGTCAGGAGTGTGCTGGAGTGGTTCACAGAAGACAGTGGCGAGTTCCAATTGATGCGCTGCCCCCCCCCGCCCCCCCCCCCTCCTGCGCCCCCACCCCCCCCCCGCCCCCCCGCCCCCCTGCCCCCCAACTCGTCAAGTCTGAACCCGACCGAACACATCTTGGTTGTGATTGAACGTGGTGTCAGAGCTCATCGCCTCCCTGCCCGGAATTTACAGGTGTCAGGTGACTTGTGTGTGCAGATATGATGCCAGCTTCCTCCAGCGGCCTACCAAGGCCTCGTTGCTTCCATGGCACGAGCGTCGAGCGTCGCCGCTGATATCCGTGCGAAAGGTGGGCATACGGGTCATTAAGCCCGTCTCACACGGAGCAAGATTCGCTGTAAGTTTCCGAGCTGGCTCGCGCGACGGCTACCTTGCGGGCTCCGTCGTCTGCTAGCGGGCTACCTTGCTGGGAACCTTGTAAGATTTCCAGGATAGGTCCGGTGCTATTTTTCTTGTAAGGTTCCCTGCGTGCCACCTGCGTTGGCCAATCATGAGACGTTTCGTTTGTGATGTCAGTCGCGGAAGGCTTGGGCGGAAAGCCTTTGTTGATAGTCGCTTTTCTGCTGTTGTGAGGTGCGGTAGGAAGTTCGTATAATTATTAAATAATGGCACCGCAGTGGTCCAAGGAAGCGATTAAAACATTGATATGTACTTATAGGGAAGAACAGTGTCCGTACGTCACGAAAAGCGCAAACTACTATAATAAACAATTGCGTGCAGAAGCACTCGGAAGAGTTACAAGTGACGTGTGTCCTCTTCGACCATATCCATACGTATAAAATTTGCAAAGGATGTACGATCTTCTATCCTATAAAATAAAGTCGTATATAACAGTCATTATTGGTATATTTATAAAGTCAAACAGTAATGCAATGGTGATACTTTTCAAACAAAAGTAGGTGTTATGCGAACTAACCTCAACTCTTTATGAAGCATGGAGAGCACACCTTTTCCAGCGTTTCTCCTCTTAATACAGTTTTTCGTCAATTCTTTCTTTCTTCTTCTCTCATTAGCATGCATTTCTGCATTATTATAAACCTTCATTTCTAGTTCGAGCGGTGCACTTTTCAGTTTTTTTCGCTTTTTCTTCTTTTCAGGTTCTGTTTACTGAGATTTAAACTGGAGAAGATATTTAATTCAGTCAAAAATTTAAAACTTCCCAGGCAAGGGAAATAAACCTTTTTATTAAAGTGAGTTTTTGGTATTTCTCTTCAATGTAGCGCGGAATTTGCAGATCACATTTCTCAGTTAACCAGACGTTAAGAAGAGATAGCCTTTGTTCCAGATTTACAACGTTCAGTTTGAATTCTATGTCAAAATAAGGATAAAACCGATAGAACTTAGGTAATTGCCGGCCGGGGTGGCCGAGAGGTTCTAGGCGCTACAGTCTGGAACCGCGCGATCGTTACGGTCGCAGGTTCTAATCCTGCCTCTTGCATGGATGTGTGTAACGTCCTTAGGTTAGTTAGGTTTAAGTAGTTCTAAGTTCTAGGGGACTGATGACCTCAGAAGTTAAGTCCCATAACTCTCAGAGTCATTTGAACCATTTTAGAACTTAGGTAATGCAACTCTTCATAAACATATGAAGATGGGATCTGTTCTTTCGGACATGTTCGAAACAACAGATACCAGCTTCATATAAAAATGGCTTCCGGCCAAAGATCTTCTTCAGTGCGGATGTACTCACATTGCTCAAACTCTTACGGGAATCGGTAGATTGACTGCTGCGAGTAATCAGTATAGTCGCCAGGGGAACTACAAATGTAGCGTGTGGACAGTGAGTTGGAAGTGTGGGTCTCACGGGAAGCGTGCCAAGTTCCTGCAGCCGCACTATTCTCTATGTCCTCGATGGCTCAGTCGAAGCCGGCACGGTAGCTCAGCGTGTTCGGGCAGAGGGCTGCTCGCCCTCTGCAATAAAAAAAAAAAAAAAAAACTGAGTAAAGGAATCAACGATCAACTTGAATGGATGTCTTGTGACGTCCGCCCAGACCAAACGCAACGAACAATACACATCAAAATGAAAAAAATAAATCGGATAGAGCGTCTGCCATCAAAGCAGGAGATCTCGGGTTCGAGTCCCGTTCGGGGCACACATTTTCAACTGTACCCATTGATATTTATCAACGCCTGTAAGCAGCTAATGGTCTGGATTTCACTATAATTTCATTCTTCATTAACATAGTTAGTTATGGGAGATTTGTGCACTTAGTGAATAATGTAACGCCTAGTCAGACTTTCTGAAGAAATCATACTAAAATCTTCATTTCTAACCGTCTTTAGTATAAAGATACAAATAGCTCTTTTAAGGCTGGGAAGTAATACACACTTTCATGTATCTAAGGCACCTCTCTCGTCAAGAGTTGGTTAACAGCAGGATAGTAATTTCCTCCAAAAGCAAGTAATGGCGGAAACAAAAGAATTTAAGTTATTGAGTGAAATGCTTCAGTGACCTCAATTCCGTGATGTGAAACTTAGGTGTTCCTATCTTAATTCCGTCACCTATGACAAGCCAACGTTTATGGAATACAAAGTTTCCTCTGTCAAAATATAAAGCGTCTAAGATTACTACAATCGAATGTTTGGCAAGAAGAAGCAAAAATGAGTTCTGAGAGAAGAGGATCAAAGACAAAATTACAGAATTGAAGAACTAAGTTTTGTAACATGTAACTGTTAATTTCAGTGTCGGAAGGGTGTGCATGAAATTGTATCTCCAATAAAAAAAAAAGCATTGTCCTGAACGGGAAACAGTGTTCTGTTGGATGTTCGGCTCCGAGTTCTCTAACCCTCGCAATGGTAGCTCCTTTCAAATTTCTACGAATCTATTTTCGTACCCATTGTCTCTTGTTATTTGTTTTTAATCCACTTTTCCCTCCCTTTCCTACAAGTTTTGATGCTAGATACGTCGTCGCTATGTGGATCATGTTGAAGAGCACACTCCACAAAAATAGACTCTCAACAACCACCTAAACCGCGTCTCAGTTCACACTCCTCGCACATGCTGTATTCGCGTATCGTAGAATTATTATATCAATTTCCTGTTTATCTAAGTTGCAAACCTAGACTAATGAACCGCTAAGGCTGATGACAGGTAAGCAGAAATGCAATATCAAATACCTTCCGGGAATTCAGCCAGGTAACACTTTCAGCGACCGCCGATATATCGGCGGAAGAACAACCCGCCATTTTCAAGGCAAATTGCAACGTACAGGCAACGTACATGCAAATTAAATATTTAAATATCAGCGGTCGCTGAAAGTGTTACCTGGCTGAATTCCCGGAAGTTATTTGAAAGTTGTATACGCCAGGAGAAACGCAGGCCTCCCAGAAATGCAATGTATCAGTCAGCTTCTCAGAATTTTATCGCTAGTCAACGATAATCCTTTACAATAAACTTATTTCAAAACGTAGACATAATAAGTGTCAGAGAGATATGTTAGAAAATAAACTTGAAAGCAAAAGAATTCGAAACATTGCTTCTCTGTTGATTTTAATTTTTTAACTTACATGTCATCTCAGGAAACATTCTGATTTGAACAATTTTGTATTAAAAGAGCGTATTTCACAATAGTTTTTAAAATCATAAAATCTTTACAATATGGTTTCAGAACTGTTCTTTTCATAAATGACGAAGCATTCTGATTAGATACTTTATACATCTGACAAGTTGTGTTGCAACGTAAAAGGGATATTTTTGACCATCGCAGTTCATAAATACTGGCTCGTCATAAAAACTCGATCCATTACCAGAAAATAATGGGTGTTTGTTGTCAGTTTATGTATATATTTTCATCGCACTTCACCATTGCCTCCGATCATTTCGAAATCCAGTCATTTCGAAGCATTACTCGTATAGTTTACACCCTGGAGCACATCTTGTGGGACAGCCGACCCTGCACCCTGGATTCGAGCACGCAGATCCTAGCAATACCTTACGTTCGATTTTTACACCCTGACTTTTGTGTCCCCACGCAAGAAAAGAAAAAAAAAAGAAAGAAACCCAAGGGTGTCAAATAAAGTGAACGTGAAGGCCACAGTGTTGCTGAATCTTGGTATACATACGTATAAAAGAACAATTTATTCTTAATTTAGACACTTAACCATTATTATGGCTGCAATTTTGGGAATAACCCGAATGTTTACCTATGGTGATTTTTTATTTCTTATTATGTTGTTGTTGTTGTTGTTGTTGTTGTTGTTGTGGTCTTCAGTCCTGAGACTGGTTTGATGCAGCTCTCCATGCTAATCTATCCTGTGCAAGCTTCTTCATCTCCCAGTACCTGCTGCAACCTACATCCTTCCGAATCTGCTTAGTGTATTCATCTCTTGGTCTCCCTCTACGATTTTTACCCTCCACGCTGCCCTCCAATACTACATTGGTGATCCCTTGATGCCTCAGGACATGTCCTACCAACCGATCCCTTCTTCTAGTCAAGTTTTGCCACAAACTTCTCTTCTCCCCAATCCTATTCAATACCTCCTCATTAGTTACGTGATCTACCCACTTAATCTTCAACATTCTTCTCTAGTACGATTTTTATAGCGTACTGCCTCTATGTATCCTGTGTAACATTTTCTTCTTGTCTACTAGTGTCGGTATGTTGTGGATGTAAAAAGTACTTTATGTCGGAACCTGTTCTTTGTTAAACATGTATGCTTTCGTACCAGGGTAAACTTATGGCAACGTGTATTCTGAATTGTCAAAACAAACTGTCATATAACATTTCCAGTGTTTAATAGCTGTCTGGTCACATTCCGAAAGCCAATAAATTAATACAGAGAAAAAAAGACTCTCTGCTATCCACCTGTTGGAGAATCTTCGAGTTAAGTACTCTTTTACTGTGAGGGGCAAAATGAGGCGGTGCTCCACCTTGATGGAACACAAGTGTCAGCAGTGCCTTCCTGCTGAAGCTATGGATCCAGGAACCTCTGACATTCCGTGGCATCGTGATATAGCTCGTTACCCCATATGAGGTAGTTAGGTTTTCTTGCTTTTCCGCAGATGTGGAATATGGCTTCGTGAATAAACAAAATCCGATGCATATGGTGTGCAGCTGCTATCAAATCGTAACATGCAGCTTGGCTAGTTGCCTAATTTTTGTAGTTTAATTTGCGAAGCACGTATCTGTGGTACACTTCAAATTTTAGTGTGAAGTACAAAACTCTCATAATCATTGATTTTGGCACGTTTGCCTTGTTGTTTAAACGACGAGTTGATGCAGTCAGACTTCTTTCTAATTCCTCTTTGATTCGATAAACAGCCTCTTACGGTATGTGAGGTCCCCCAGCGCGTGATTCATCGGCAACATATCCATATCTTTGGAAATTATAAATAAGTACCCGGTTGTTTGGTCTGACTGGTTCTGGCTTTTGAAATTTCCGAGTGAACTCCAGTTGCCCCTCAGACAAGAAAAATCACAGAGTCGCACGTTAACAACACTTCACGTTCTTACATCGTAAGCATTCTTAGTGATTATAATGAAAAAAATAGGTCCACGTTATCGCAGAAATGGATTATAATGACGTGTTATGTAAATGCTTCCATTAGGTTTTGGAAATGGGATGAGACTTTGTGACCACCCTGTATTAACTTCATCAGATCTTCTTCCTTACATTAGGTTTTTTTTGTTTCTGCAGATCTGAAAATGGCTGCCCGTGGCGAAAACCGGTCTATATAACGAAAAATATTAATTACGATAGCGGTCGGAAACATAACAATGCTGTCAGAGTCAATGTTAGTCAACTCCAGAGTAAACAAATCCGCATTAGCATCTTATTGTCCCTAATAGCGGTTTTTTTTCTTTTGGTTTTTTTATGCGAAATAAGTAGAATTTGCTCTATCCGAGAAGCTATGTAACGACCGTTTCGATTTCAGCCCCCTTTTCTCGCAAGTCCTACCTGGACGGTCCAGCGGCGGTGTCAAGTGGGTCAGGCGCGGCCGTGTCGTATGTGAGAGGTCAGCGACCCCACGAGGCCGCACGTGCTGTTACTTTCGGGAAGAACAAGTGCATTCACCCGCGTGGTGCCACGTGGCACGGGCCGAGCAGCCCCCACCTGCACAGCGCTCGGCGGCTCGGCGGACGGCAGAAGACACGCCCGCCCCGCGACCAGACGCCAGGCTCGGCTGGCTCGTCGCTTTCACCCGCCGCTGCCACAAAGGCCCACCGGCTCCCCGCTGACACGCTTTTCTCCACTGTCACCACACAAAAGTAGATCTCCGCGCACAGTACGCTCCGTGCATGGCGCTATCGATGAGGGTGGCCGCTCAGTTCTGGTCACTTGTATATTGGTTGTTCCCTTCTTTGACACTCCTTAAGAAATGTTGCTTTCTTCTTTTCCTGTAGGTTTTTCTGTCAAAGATCTGCTTATAAGACGTAACTTACTTTCCTTCTTTATTAAAAAAAAAAGCCATTCAGGAAATATAATGGTCGAAAAGTGTGGGCATCACTCAACAACGAAGGTTTTCACTATATTTTTACAGGAGATCCACAGTCTCTCGAAAGTAAATTGTTAACTCTTCTCAAGGAAGATCTGCTGGAGGAGTAATTTAAGTGTACTTAATTGTGTCGAGGAAATGTAATTCACTGACAGGAATAGAATAACAGCGTGATTCCGTGATAATGTTACAAACTTTCAGGGATGGTGGGGAAGCACAGACGTACCAATTTCGGTTAAAGGTCCCCAGTCCGGAAACGACCGAGTCGCTCCTTGCTTTCGATATTTTGGGAGGTGGTAGTGTGGACCGAAACAAGAAAAAATATCCAGTACGTATGGGCTCTAAACTGCTTCCTTAAGAGCCATGAGCACTTGTTCATCTTTGGTACTGTGAAACACCTCTCTTCTAACTGAACAAATACTAATAGCTCTTAAGGTATGAATATTAGTGTCGTTGTTTACTACACATCTTTATTTTGTTTCAGTCCATATTACCTCCTCTCAAAATATGAAAAGCAAGGAGGTTGTAGTAGAAGAGGTCCACTGTCAATCTGATACATTCACCCTTCTCCATCATCCCTAAAAGTTTGTAAGATCATCACGGAATAACCTTGTAGGTACAGTTCGGTCTACCTGTTAGTGTTGTTACTACTTTAGGTTCCAGTCCTCCCTGGGGCATGGGTGTGTGTGTGTGTCGTTCTTAGCATAAGTTAGTTTAATTTAGTTTAAGTAGTGTGTAAGTCTTGGGACCGATGACCTAAGCAGTTCGGTCCCTTAGGAATTCACAAACACACACACACACACACACATACACTACTACTACTACTACTACTACTACTACTTTAGGTAAATAAATTGCAGTAACAACAGAAAGCTCAAAACGAATGTAGTAAAACACGTAATGGCCGAGAAAGAAAACTGTGAATTACTGAAGAGATACGAAAGAAACGTTGAAGCACTTTGAATGAGAAATTGTCCAGAGGTAAACCCGTACCTATGCAGTACTTCAATGACATTGAGAATGTAATAAATAACTAGATGTACAAAGAAAATGACACAAAGTATATTACGACAAGATAAGAAAGTTGCAGCAATTACTTGCTGCTTAAAAAATGGTAGCGTCGTAGGCAGTACTAATTTTAAATCGTACGACAGAGTGGCAAACCGAATCAACTTTACTGTCAGTGTAATTCAAACTGATGTATGCTGTGTAATATGGCTACACAGTTCCATTCACGCAATGCGAAGCCATGTATGTAAACACAAAGAAAGCTCTTGGCATATCGAAAATATATTCAGTTTTATAAAACAATGTATCTAGAAACCTTTAGAAGTGGCACTAACAGTCAGCTTAAGGAAAATACAACACAAAATAGAGAACACAGCTTTTCTGTTTATAGGTAAGTCGTAAATTTATATCGCATAAAGGAGTAGGGTTGAAAGCTGGGAAAGATAACACCGTAGTTTTGAATCTTAAAACCGTTTGCACAAAAATATCATTTGAATTTTTCACAATTAAAAACATTAAGCAGAGAAATAAAGACTCAACAAGTAGCTTTAATATATATTCATGAAGAATAAAGCTAACAAATGTGACTTTTTACTGTCGAACAGAAAACAGAAATTATTGTCATGGTCCCCAAAAGAAACGAATTCTAGACCGTAGCTCAAGTTACATTGTTAATATATACTTAGCAGACCAGCAGTAAATTACATGGACGGTCCAGCATATGTATATAGCAAAACATAAAATTATTAGTAAATACTACACAAGCTACAACTAATATTCAGTAAAACCGCAGCACAAATTATAAACATATGAAAGACTTAAAATTCCAACATAAGAAATTTTTATATAAATTCTAAGCAGTCACAGAACAAACGTAGGCTACAACTTGAGTAAACAGGTAAAATTAAGATAAATAATCATATACTTTCGGTCAAACTGAAATTATTGAAGTCATTGAGTTATTAGAAACAATGCTTTCCAATAAACATATCGTGTTTCCTTATAACATCGATAAACAAAATGAAGGGTTGGCAGTAAGGTGTTGCCTGGCAGGTACGTTAGCTAACATAAAGTTTGGTCACTTAGGAAATATTGTTAACGAGCCGAAGCAGAGACTTGGAAAAACAGTATTACAGCTGAGGCACCCTCATATTATATACCGGAGAAAATGACGGTATCATCGAATTCCACCGCCACTTCAGAGGAAAGCCTAATCATACTAAATTTAAGACTGAACACGAAGGAAGTAGAGGCTTTAGTTTCACTAATACAAAAATACGTAACTGTAATACCAACATATACACAAGGAACATAAACAACATCATTTGTAATTAACAACACCATGAGTTTGTGCAAAAGACAGTATTTTAAGAACTAAGGTCGATCGAATATATCTAATCCCACTTTCAGAAGAAATATCGTTAAAAAAGAAGTAATAACTAATGATTAGGAGCCAAATCTAATAGATAAAGTGTGTAATAAGAAGGCGGGAAGCAATTCAACTTACAATACAAAATGTCATCTCAAAAGAAAAGATAACATGCAACTGCTCCATATGTAGTCAAGTTGTCGGAAGAAAATGGAATACACTTCACGGAAAGAAAACTTAAAAATTCGATTCCCCATTAAAAATTGAATTATGGCCCAAAATAGATAATATGTAATTATTTAGCCAACCAAGAAATTTAAAACCAGATATGATAGAAACTGTAACAAAATTGGTCAGTACGACAGAAAGTCAACACTATGTACAAATAAAATGTGAAGTAGAAGAGTAGAAATATTTTCAGAATTCTATAGAAAAAGGTAAAAGCAAATATATCAATAAGGTAGAGATTGTAGACAAAATATTGAACGCGAACTGAAATTCATCACAACAGAAAAACTGAGGTTTCCGATGTTTTCCTTAGATAATTACCGGAATAGCTGTCAAATACACACACACACACACACACACACACACACACACAAAATACTAAATACGTAATTATACACGTGATCAGCTGTTCCTCAATCCGAGGATCACACGCACTGATAAAATGGTTTAAAAGTCCAGAGACGTTAAAACAGTGACTTGCCTAGTATTATCATGGTATCTTTACAAGGGCAGTTTCCCTCTGACAGCACTGACTGCCAGCATTTCCAAATGCCCACCCAGCAGTATTTACTTCCGCATGTTGCAGAAACAGTGAAATCTAGTGGAGATGGTATATGGGTTAGTCTAGAATCGACCATTAGGTTCTGAACTTGGGAAAAGGTCAGCAGGTGTTTACGGAAGCTTTTAAGGGAACATCATGCATTTATATTGTGACAGTAAATTGGGTGTACATTTTCTGTATCAGTGCTATGCTGTTCAGGTAGACAAAGTAAAGTGACATGTTTGCCGATCGGGGAGTGGAGTTGCTGTCTCGTCTGAGGTGTGGAGAAGCTTCTTATGAAGTTTGGTGAAGGCAGCTGACCATGTCCTTACGGCGTTTACTTTAACCAATTTGGGGAAGCCCCAGAAAACCCGCACTTCCAAGCGCAGTTAGAGATTTGAACACCATTTCTCCCGATAGCTAGGCTAATGCCTTCCTCACCTCTCTCTTTCAAACAGGAAGCAATTTCTCTGGTAACAGAGAACGGCTAACATGCACACACTGTTTTCGTACGTTAGAATAACCTTTCCATAGGCTTGACGACCAATTAACTGCAGTAGTCTATGACATGCATTGATCAGGTCAGAAAAATATCTTAATCTGTTATTAGTTGACGCCTTTAATATTTAGGATGAAGTTCAAAATTCTTTTCGCTTGCAGTGAAACCTCTTCGGTTGACTAACCAAGTCAATCAGCAGTACTGCATCTCGAGCAGCACATTCTGTCTTTCTGTTACCTCACTTGTTAACGATAATAATGATCAGATCGTAAACAGTGTGCATTAAGCCACATTATCATTTAAAAACCATCATAACTTGGAAGCTATTACAGGTAGAGCACGATGATGTGTTGTAAAACTTTTACCAGTTGTAGAAGGTTTCTTCTTGTTATTCAAGAATGTCGTTCGTAAAACATCAATGCGATATTCGAGGTCTGCCTATGCACAGTTCAGCATCGACAGTGCTTATTGCTTCAAAGATTCGTGCCCGAAGGGTACCAGTGTCATTGACTGTTCTGTACACGCGATTCTTGATGTAACACCACAAAAAGTAGTCTAATGGCGTGACACCGGGAGGGCGCGGTGGCCATTTGATTGGACCACCACGAGCCATCCATCTCTCAGAAAACCCTACGAATTCAAACTCCATGGGGTGAGGGGCAGAGAGTACACCATCCTCCTGAAAGGTGTTGGACGGCTTCAGCTCTTCGATCTGTGGTAGAAGGAATTGTTCGAGTACGTTCAGGTAAAGACTGGTGTTATAGTTTTCTCTGTGAAGAAAAATGGTCCCATCACCCCACTTCGGATCAGGTCACACCAAACATTAAGCTTCAGGCTATCGCCGACGGTTTCACGTGTGTCGTGTGGTTTTTTAAGCCCCAGATTCTAATGTTGTGGCGATTCACATGTCCAGAAATGTGAAACATTGCTTCATATCAAAACAACCTCTTTTTCGGGTAGCCATTGTCAGCATCTATGATGGCCAGCATGGGACACTAGAATCCGTACCACAGAGAAAGATCGTTTGGTTGTAATGCTTGAACCATTAGCACTTTTTACGCAAAAAGGTGTAAACGCTTATGTAACACGTCACGGGCAGTTGCTCTTCTTTCCTGCAATTCGCCGTATGTGTTGAACCAACCTTATTACGCTGTTTTTCCAGTGGTGCCCTCCCACACTGGATTCGATAATTCCGCAGTATCATTGTCACAGATTTCGGTTCTGCATACCAGATGATACATGGGCCTTCTTGTGGTCTGTCGCGATTTTGGTGCACTCAGAGTCGAATCTGTAACAAAGTACAAATAAAAAGAAGATCTTCGAGAGCTGCTAAACCTTTTACGGAAAAACACGATTCTCTATCTAATAGTCTCCAACTTACGATTTTTTTTTTAAATGAAAGTGGTACTTTGTGGACCCTCCGTATGATAGGAACAAAAGACGACTGAAATAAAAATAAAATTGGCAAAATGTTATTTCCGAATGGAATGCAGAAAGGAGCTTTGTTACGTTCTGTTCAGGTTCTTACAAACTTTAAATGCAAAATAAATTGTGTGAATATAAACTCGTAGTTTAGAGGCCCGTCCGGCTTTAACAGCAGAGCGGAGCGGACGTGCTGCGTTTTTCTGCTTGCAGCGCGAGCACGATCCTGTTGTTTACTACCTTCGGCCGTCACTCCAAAATATGTGTGAATGCCTAAGGGACGAAACTGCTGAGGGACCAAACCGCTGAGGGACCAAACTGCTGAGGTCATCGGTCCGTTGACTTACACACTACTTAAACTAACTTATGCCTAGTACAACACACACACCCATGGTCGAGGGAGGACTCGAACCTCCGGCGGAAGGGGCCGCGCAATCCGTGACATGGCGCCTCAAACCACGCGGCCACCTCACGCGGCCCGTCACTACCCTTCGACTGCCAGCAACAGACGTCGTGTCGACGGTCCGCCCCTACGGCACAGTACAAGAGCACATGGCAGAAAAGTAGACTCATGATTGAAGCGATTTCACAGCTCTACAATAACTTTATTATTTGAGATATTTTCACAATGCTTTGCACACACATACAAAAACTCAAAACGTTTTTTTAGGCATTCACAAATGTTCGATGTGTGCCCCTTTAGTGATTCGGCAGACATCAAGCCGATAATCAAGTTCCTCCCACACTCGGCGCAGCATGTCCCCATCAATGAGTTCGAAAGCATCGTTGATGCGAGCTCGCAGTTCTGGCACGTTTCTTGGTAGAGGAGGTTTAAACACTGAATCTTTCACATAACCCCACAGAAAGAAATCGCATGGGGTTACATCGGGAGAGCGTGGAGGCCATGACATGAATTGCTGATCACGATCTCCACCACGACCGATCCATCGGTTTTCCAATCTCCTGTTTAAGAAATGCCGAACATCATGATGGAAGTGCGGTGGAGCACCTTCCTGTTGAAAGATGAAGTCGGCGCTGTCGGTCTCCAGTAGTGGCATGAGCCAATTTTCCAGCATGTCCAGATACACGTGTCCTGTAACGCTTTTTTCGCAGGAGAAAAAGGGGCCGTAAACTTTAAACCGTGAGATTGCACAAAACACGTTAACTTTTGGTGAATTGCGAATTTGCTGCACGAATGCGTGAGGATTCTCTACCGCCCAGATTCGCACATTGTGTCTGTTCACTTCACCATTAAAAAAAAATGTTGCTTCATCACTGAAAACAAGTTTCGCACTGAACGCATCCTCTTCCATGAGCTGTTGCAACCGCGCCGAAAATTCAAAGCGTTTGACTTTGTCATCGGGTGTCAGGGCTTGTAGTAATTGTAAACGGTAAGGCTTCTGCTTTAACCTTTTCCGTAAGATTTTCCAAACCGTCGGCTGTGGTACGTTTAGCTCCCTGCTTGCTTTATTCGTCGACTTCTGCGGGCTACGCGTGAAACTTGCCCGCACGCGTTCAACCGTTTCTTCGCTCACTGCAGGCCGACCCGTTGATTTCCCCTTACAGAGGCATCCAGAAGCCTTAAACTGCGCATACCATCGCCGAATGGAGTTAGCAGTTGGTGGATCTTTGTTGAACTTCGTCCTGAAGTGTCGTTGCACTGTTATGACTGACTGATGTGAGTGCATTTCAAGCACGACATACGCTTTCTCGACTCCTGTCGCCATTTTGTCTCACTGCGCTCTCGAGCGCTCTGGCGGCAGAAACCTGAAGTGCGGCTTCAGCCGAACAAAACTTTATGAGTTTTTCTACGTATCTGTAGTGTGTCGTGACCATATGTCAATGAATGGAGCTACAGTGAATTTATGAAATCGCTTCAATCATTTATAATAGCCCTGTACATCCAAATAGGAGGCTTCCGGGCCAATGTTATTTATGACGGCCAATCTAAAATGTGTTCTGAACGTGGCATGGAAGGTCACCTATGTTCCAAATGCCTCCAACGTCAGAGCACACAACCTTCACCGCAGGACGTGGTACTACCACTGACGCCGACAACCCTCCCAATGACTTATACAGTCACGGCGGAGGTTCGAGTTCTCCCTCGGGCATGGGTGTGTGTGTTTGTCCTTAGGATAATGTAGGTTAAATAGTGTGTAAGCTTAGGGACTGATAACCTTAGCAGCTAAGTCCCATAAGATTTCACATACATTTGAACATTTTTTTGACTTATGCAGTGTCGCTCACGACCTATCCGTCTGTCCAGATGCAACAACCCGATGCTGTAGTACCAGAATGACTCTCCGTAAACTGACGCCTGGCCGATCAGTCAGCCTGGCTGGTGGCAGAAGTCCATACGATGCCATCGATACCACTGGACACTGCGGGGTTTGCCGTCACCAGGATGACAGTCGATACAATTATCGTGCCAGCAGCAGCCTTTGTGCCAACCAGGCGTGTGTCAGTGCCATTGTCTGACATATAAGACCACGCTCGAAAATCGTGTTTATGCCACGCAGCTCCCACGCGGCGGAGGAAGTAGAATTGGTCCTGCAGGCCGACCGGAAGGCTGACATCATTGTCACTGACTCCACCCCTGCAGAGCACACAGCGGGGCAGGTGGAGTCCGTCTGCCAGTCCTCAGCAGTGATCAGCAGGATGGTTGCAGCGGAGGCTGCGAAGCCGCTCGTGTGCTTCCTGTCAACCACCACGAACTTAGGGACCATGAACAGACTTCCTCTATAGGACATAAGCTGATGGCCTAATACGTCTGGTTCGCTCCACTGATGAAGTCCGTAGCATACTAAACTGGATCGAGCGACGCGACCAAGTTGCAGGCAGTCTTCTGAATATCGACAAGTCGAAGGCGCTGGATATCGGACACGGGCCCAGGCCAGGCACCGTCGCCCTCGTCCTGCTATTTACTGTACTGAGATACTCAGGATTCACGTTTATGAAGGATGTGCGCAGGTTGGCCTTGGAAAATTATCGATGGTCACTACAGATCGTATGCGTCATGGCGTGCAAAAACCTGCTCCATTACTTGAACTAGCTGTAGTGTGTGGTATATCTGAACCTCTGTCTGACATCAAAACTCAATCACATGGTATAGGTTCTGCCCCTAGCAGCGGAGATTGGTCGTAGACTTCAGGAGGCCTACGGTTATTTTCTATATATATGACACGAATTTAAAATACACGGGCTTCTCCCCCTTGTATGAGCATTGTGTGGAAACAATTGACCAGTTAACACGCCTCCCTCGCAGATCCCTGATGCCGGTCTCTCTGGGCCCACCGGTGTCAGTGGCGCAAGTTACGACACAGCTCTCCAGCGTATCGACATGCATTCTAGAAAAACGCTATGTGATCTCGGATCTCCCCACAACACCCCTGGATAAGGCAAAAGATTTTTACACAACCCTTCTGCGAGCAGTTCTAGTAACGCGGCAGAAACAAAGTACTGAACTGTCAATTCGCCACTAATGTGCAAAACGATACTCCACCACTTTCTAGTAAACACCATGAACGCGACATGATATCAAGTCACCAACAAAAAATATGCTACGACTCACCAGCTCCACCCTATCGAATTAACGGACTCTCCATTTTTCTCCGACTGTCGCCTCCTGGACACCGCTGAACACTGTCTCACGTACGTGTCGTCATCCGGCGTTTGGCGACTGACACAGATCATTGCTTCCCTTCTCCATGTCATACCTGACGTGACTGAACTTCGCACCCTCCTGCGTCCGGATGACTCTTACTTTCCCCTCGCAAAATATCGTGTGCTTACATGGTTCAAGGGAATAACCATCGAGCTTCATTACTGGTGGTACCTGGTGGCCTGTAACTGAGAAAGTGTCATGATCATCTCCTCATTGGCAAATCATTCCAGATGAGCCCCATTCGGATCTGCCGAGGCTGAGGTGACCATGAGAAAAAGATGGAATAACCAACAAAGGAATAAGATTCTGCTAGTCGGAGAGTGGAATGTCACAAGTTTAAATGCAATAGCAAAGCTAGAAAATCTGAAAAGGGAAGTCCAAAGGCTGAGTCTAGAAGTACTGGGTGTAAGTGAAACGGAAAGAAGCTAAGGACTTCTGGTGAGATGAATATAGGTTAATGTCAATGGCAGAAGAAAATGGTATAAATGGAGTGGAATTCGCTATGAATAGTAAAGCAGGACAGAGAATGAGTTACTGAGAACGGTTCACTGGTAGGGTTGTTCTCATTAGATTCGACAGCAAACCAACGCCGACAATGATAGTCCCGGTACACACGCCAACGTCGCAAGCAGCAGACGCTGAGGTAGAGAAAGTCTGTCGGATACTGAACGGGTAATTCAGTATTAAAGGGAAGATGAAAATCTAATAGTCACGCCGTTGTAGGGAAATAAATAGAGGAACGGATTATGGGAGAAAATGGTCCACACAATAGGAATCGTTGAGCTGAAAGAGTAATTTTCTGCAATAAATTTCAGGTGGTAATAACGAATACTCTGTTCAAGAGTCACAAGAGAAGGAGATATATTTTGAAAAGTCCCGGAGACTCCGGAAGATTAGATACCGGATTGTAAGGCGTAGCCGGAAGCAGATATAGACATACGTCATATTTTAATAACGAAGAAGAGTAGAAAAAAATGGTTCAAATGGCTCTGAGCACTATGCGACTTAACTTCTGAGGTCATCAGTCGCCTAGAGCTTAGAACTAATTAAACCTAATTAACCTAAGGACATCACACGCGTCCATGCTCGTGGCAGGATTCGAACCTGCGACCGTAGCGGTCGCTCGGCCCCAGACTGTAGCGCCTAGAACCGCAAGGCCACTCCTGCCGGCAAGAAGAGTAGACTAAAGTTTAAGAGAATCGTATGAAACACTCGGTGTGGAAGAAAGTGAGATTCTGAAACACTAAGGAATAATGAGAAATATTTGAAGTTCGCTAAGGATGTGAGTACTGCGATAAGGAATGCCACAGTAGGCAGTTCAGTTGAAGAGCACTGCACATCTCCAAAAAGGGCAATCACAGATGTGTGACAGTTAGGAATAGATGCAAGGAAGGTAACTACGAAAAAGCCTTGGGTAACAGGAGAAATTCTTCAATTGATCGACGAAAGGAGAAAGCTCAACAATGTTCAGGGAAGACACGAATACAGCAATACAAATCCTTTAGCAATGAAACAAACAGACAGTGCATGGCAGCCATGACAAAAGCATAAAGAAAAATCAAAACAAACTTCCCTAAAATTAAAAGTAAGGGTGGTATCATTAAGAGTGGGAGATACAGTGTTAGAATCACAATTTATAAGAGCTCTGAGAAACTTGTGATCAAATAAAGCAGAAGGGATAGATAACACTCCATCGTAATTTCTAACATCATTTGGGGAAATGGCAACCAAAACATTAATGAAGTTAGTGTGTGGAATCTATGAGACTGGTGACGTACCAGCAGACTTCCGGAAAAAAATCTCCACACAATTCCAAAGATAGCGAGGGCCGACAAGTACGAGAATTACCGCCGGCCGTTGTGGCCAAGCGGTTCTAGGCGCTTCAGCCTGGAACCGCGTGACCGCTACGGTCGCAGGTTCGAATCCTGCCTCGGGCATGGATGTATGTGGTGTCCTTAGGTTAGTTAGGTTTAAGTAGTTATAAGTTCTAGGGGACTGATGACCCCCGATGTGAAGTCCCATAGTGCTCAGAGCCATTTGAACCATTTTGAATTACGCGCAAAAACAGCTTAACACCTCATGCATCCAAGCTGGTGACTAGAATAATACATAGAAGAACGGAAAAGAAAATTTAGGATCAGTTACATGACGATTACTTTGCATTCAGGAAAGATAAAGGCACAAGAGATGCATTTCTCTCGTTGCACTTGATAATGGTTGCAAGGTTGAAGGAAAATTCAAGACACGTTAGTGGCATTCGTCAACCTAGAAAAAGCGTTTTACAGAGTGAAAAGGTGCCATATGTCCGATATTCTGAGGAACATGTAACGCCGGAAATGCATATCCTCCTATTTCCAACTATTGTACTAAAATTTTTTTATTTATTTTGTTACCTGAAGATATGACGTTTCTGTGTCTTTGGATATTGTAATTTTTTTACTATTTGTATATATATATGCATTTATTTCGATGTATAATTGGTTTGTTTTGTAAATATTATTTGTATTTTTAGGCTGGATCTGGCCTAGCGAAAATTATGCTATCGAACGATAACATCGATAGGTCGTGTGGAGAACCAAAGTGTTTAGGATCTTTGGTAGTGTAAACTCCGCCGCGTGGAGCGCGGTCAGAGCAGAGTCTGGCTGGGGTAGGGCTTTGGAGCAGGTGTGTTGTGTGACGCTCCCGCGAGTTGCCGCACTTTCGGGGTTGGGCAGCATGTAATTGCGCTCGACTTGCTATTATAGTTTCTTACACGGTGTCGCGGACGGGAAGCATTAGCTGGCGCACATCAAGAGCCCGTTTCGCCTGGTGCCAGTGTCGAGAAGGAGGCGCGCCGACATTCAGCTTCTACAACAGCGACGGCCGACAATGAGTGACTATCGCCACCTCCTCGACCGACGACTTCAAACCTTCAATCAACCAACAAGGAAGACTGAAGGCACGTAAAGTTTTAGAACTGTACGGCAGACCTCAGCTTTTAAAATTGTTGCATCACAAAATTACAGCAACTTAGCATGAACCTTTGTTGCTCATTGTCCCAATTGCATTACCAAGCAATGTCCCTTCCTTTTCCGAAATGAACCCGAGTGTCGTTGAAATTCAGACGCCAGCATTAAAGTAATATCATTCCATTTCACTGCTTTAATTTCAAAGTTCAGTTAAGGTATTCATAGCTGGCTACAATATTTAGATTACACAAGCACAAATTAAGAGTGCGAGTTTTGTTAGCATATTTTAGCCTACCTCTGACTGCAGCTCAGCTTGGTACGTACTAAATGTTACTATTGTTAATTGTCCAGAATCATTTAATTCAAGTTCAAAGTTAAATCTCTTATTTCTAAATTGCGTAGATTCAAGTAGCTTTTGAAACGATTGTTGAGGTAGCCCAAGACTAACCTTATTTTATTGAATGTAGTAGTGCTTCAGTAACAAAGTTCACTATTAATTTCAGTCACTAAATTAACTTTCAATTTTCCGTTTTTATTAATTCTTTTGCTAAATTAAGTCAGAGTGTAGTGAAATTTATTACTTCTGACTAACATTCAGTTTTCACACAACACGTGTCAACCTTCAGTTGCCACGCTTTTAGTGCTAATTATATGTGCAATAACCTTTCTTTTTCAGTTGTTATAGTAGTTGTCCATAGGACTGGCGACCGTAATTTTCCCCAAATTTCAAATATCTAATTAACGCCAATTAATTGTTAACGTGACGACCGCACATTTACTTTCTTTATTAATTTTACCCTTTTCTCAAAATTAATTTCCACCAATTGCATTTGCATTTTTCCTTTCATTTAGAAGTAACCCTTTCCTCCCTCTTTACCGACAGATTAACTTTGGCGACGATTGCTTTTCCCAAATTTCCGTTAGGTACACGCGGTTTAATTTTTCATTGTCATTAAGGTCGATAAGTGAGGGGGAGGTTACAAACATAGGAGTAAGCTATATGAAAAGTCGGCTAATACACGATATGAACAAGAACCAAGAGGGAACAATAAGACTGGAAGACAAGGAAAGATGTTCTCGGATTAAGAAGAATACAAGAAAGGGTTGCGGTATTTCCCCCCTATTCTGCAATCTATACACTGACGAAGCAATGATGGAAATAAAAGAAAAGTTTCAGATTGGGACTGAAATTCAGGATAAAAGGATAACAATGATATGATTTCCTGAGGACACTAGAAATGAAGAAGAATTACAGGATCTGATGAACGAAGTATGCATTGAGAGTAAATCAGAAAAAACAAAAGTAATAAGAATTAGCAGAAATGAGAATAGCGAGAAACTTAACAGCAGAATAGATGGTCAAAATGTAGTCAATGTTAAGGAGTTGTGCTACCTTGGACGCAAAATAACCGATGACAGACGAAACAAGTAGGACACAAGAAGCAGACTAGCACAGTTAAAGAGGGCATTCGTCATCAGGAGAGGTCTACTGGTATCAAACATATCATTTAATTTGAGGCAGAAATTTCTGAGAACGTGCATTGGTAGTAAATCATGGACCTTGGGAAAACCTGAACAAAAGAGTGGTGCTACATAAGCAACACGAACTGATAAGATACGGAATTAGGAGGTTCTCTGCAGAACTGGCGAAGAGAGAAGCATATGGTAAACACTGACAAGGAGAAGGGTCAGGATGATAGGACATGTGTTTAAGGTATTAGGGAATAACCTCCATGGTACTAGAGGAAACTATTGGAGGTAAAAACTGTAGGAGAAATCAGACTGCAATACAATAAATGAAACAAATCAGAAGACTGATGACTCAATAAATAAATAAAACAAAAAAGCAAAATTCGATATAACAGTTAAATAGGATGCTTTTGCAACGCCCTGCTTAACGTGCCGAAGTTCCTGGAAAGGAACGTCGCAGGAAAATTCTCTTTTAATAGGGAGAGGTGCCATTGATACTGCTTTATACATAGGAGCCGGCCCAAGTGACCGAGCAGTTCTAGACGCTACAGTCTGGAACCGCGCGACCGCTACGGTTGCAGGTTCGAATCCTGCCTCGGGCATGGATGTGTGTGATGTCCTTAGGTTAGTTAGGTTTAAGTAGTTCTAAGATCTAGGGGACTGATGACCTCAGAAGTTAAGTCCCATAGTGCTCAGAGCCATTTGAACCTTATAGATAGGACAAAAAAAAAAAAAAAAAAAAAAAAAAAAAAAAAAAAAAAAAAAAAAAAAAAAAAAAAAAAAAAAGAAATCACATGAGTAGCCCTCAAATTGAGCATAAATATAAATTTTAATGACTGTAATTAATTTTTACACTAGGTCTTATCACCCCATATGCTCAATTTGACATTCACCTATTGGTGCTTAATGCCAATTTTACTATTGACAACAGTCTATAACGGACCGCCCTTTTCGATTTGCAAATGAAGTATGTGACACCGATTTTTTGAGGGTTCACCATAAAAGTAATGGTTTTTTAAAAACTTTTCACAGCTTTTCAGTTAATGCTCGTTTGACTAATATTTTTAAGAATTTTCACAATTTTTTTTCTCTTTTTATAAAATATTATTCTAAGGAATTGCATTTTAATTAACAGTGCATCACCTGAGAATGCACCTGTAACAGTGCGAACCCCAATAAAGGACTACATAACAGCTAAAGCGGCTTGAAGAGTCTTCATTCACTGTGAATCCCGTCAACTCACAAGAACATTTTTTAGTAAAAACCCTACTAAAGAATTTTAAATATCAACGCCGTTCTTTTTAACCGCTGTAGACAGGCAGAGACTCGCGCTTGGTACAGGGGACAGGGGCACGAGCTTTTGTGAGAGTGGGAAAATAATAGTCTTATGTGAAAATTACGGTAAGTAGTTAGAGAACTAAATCATGAAGGTGACATGTTAGATCTCCTGGCGACGGACCCTTAGTATCCTATTCATAAAACGCAGAACAATAAATAAGTGCCTATAATAACGTTCCACCACCATCAATGACTGCGTTACTGACAGTCATGTCTTGAAAAGTGAATAAACATTTAATTTAGCACGTGTGCCGAGATACAGAATTAGCAAAGCATCCAGGATGGAACATTCATCTCTGTGGCTGAAAATGTGGAGAGTAAGCAGCAAAATTCAGAAGCATTGCCCAAAACTGTTTAGACAGGTATCTGGCGAGATAGGTTATGAAGGGTGGGAAACACACGGCGTAGTTCAATAGCCACACTATTTTTTAAGTTACTATAAAACCAAAGACAACTTCATCACAATTTTAAAGAAAACTACATCCCTGTAGACAAACAACAGTTGCACAAAGTCCAAATAAACGTAAGCACAGCGATGCGAGAAGCATTCAACGGGGAAAAAACAAAGTGTTACTGGATGAAATGCCCTCGCAGTTTTTGTCTGCCTTGTAGTGCATTTTGACTTCCGAAATTGTGTCATTGACGGAGAGGTTCCTTTTGTCGTTCACCGTACGGTTGATGCAATAACAAATAAACTATCCAATCAGAAGTATCCGGACACCCCTATGTGACGCAGAACTGATCATCGGATCTCACGAGAGCTCAGTGACTTCGAACGTACACAAGTCTTTGGATATCACTTAAGTAAGAGATCCATCACAGACACCTGAAAACTTCTAGAACTAAACATTCTGAGATGTCCTAACCACAAGTTTCTCATACCAACGTACCTTAAGCGTTTCCAGTTACGTCATTATCAATGGAAAATACTTAATGTCATTACTATGAGTCAGCAGAGACTTGTCCAGTTTCTACAGATTAATAATAATGGTATTAAGTATTTGCCTTTGATAATGGCATAAGCGGAAACGCGTAAGGCACATTGGAATAATAAACTAGTCGTTAAGACATCTCAAGTGTTTAAGTCCATCCAGTGACCGCTTTGCCTCACAGTGCTTCTATGTTAATTGTACTCTTAGCTTCTGCAGTTGCCGAAGTCGACCGTTGATAATGTATAAACCCAAAGGAGCAACCAAATCTAGGCCAAGCCAGGCAGATCTCATGTACGGCTAGCCAGGGATCCTCCAGTATTGCAGAGGGTCGTCATAGATAAAGAAATTCTTGTTCAACATCGGTATTGCAACTGGCTGTTGCAGTCTGTGCACAACGGGGAGGTTGAGTCTGAAATTATCCTGCAGTCAAAACCATCTCACAATACTGTCACTGATACGTTGACGATGTGTGCTCTTCACTGTCCCTCATGAAATAACAGTTGGGCTTTCCATTAGTTGTTACCTCTCCAAAAACAGGCTCCAGTATATTACTCACGTACCTATCAGAAGTTACTGCTTAATGAGAAAAGATCGTCAGATAATTCGTGTTACACTAACTGCATACAACAAGCCTTTTATCACATCATATGGTTGCTCTTGATTTAAATGAATAGGATTCTCAGAACGTCAGTATCGATTGTTTTACTAGTTCATGAACTCTGAGAACTGCAGCCAGCCTACGAAGGTACCGGTTCCCATGCAACACCATAGACAGCAGGGATCTTCGAAGGAACTAAACATAACAAGAAATTGGACGAACGGTACAACACATTCTCATCTTCAAAAAGATTCGTCGGACGGAATACCACAGAGTTATGACTTTACCGAAAATATCGCCTGTGAAGGTGAAAATGGATTTCGCAAGCAATTGTTGTGTGCGACTTACGTCGCTCTTTTCGTCCTTGAGATAGAGAAATGACTAGATAGGATCGACAATGTTGATACCGTATTTCGTGATCAGAGGCTGTTCAATATAATCCCGCACTGCTGTATAGTGAAAAGATTATTTTATGGGATATCGAACAAGTCTGTCAGTGAATTGAATACTTCTTAGCAACCACTATTCGTCGCGTCGCTCTCAACGAGACGAAACTGTCCGATTTTAAAGTAGCTTTAAACGTATATGGTGAACGGCATCTGTTCTGTGACAGCTGCCCCTCCCTTAAGAAGTCACAGTTCTGTGTGAAGGTGGGATGAGCAGTGTTGAGAAGAATTCGAAATGGGTAAACATGAACTGTTAATAGCGCGATATTGTATCTGTATCCAACACAATACTTTCATCCCATCATGGATAGCTCGGTTTCGTGGCGGGAGGAGGGGGAGGGGGCGGGATGGGTCACAATTGTTTGATGTTGTGGAGTGTGAAGATGAAACGACCCGACAGCCTGCGGCTTTTGCTAGTTCTTAACAAAAGGGAGCAGAGTTATTTGTGGCAGAGCGCTTCAACATATCTGGCACTTCCAACTTGGGAGAAAACTGTTGTGCGGTCTGACCACAAAGCTTTGGAATTGTTGTTCAGTGGCAAACTCATGTATGGTAGGCTCAGTAGGTGGGTTTTACCACTGCATGGACATGAGTTCGTGACGAGGAACCTTCCAGGCAAAGAGAACATAGTAGCTGATGCTTTGTCTTGTTTTCCAGTAGGGAGAGAGTGTCTCAAGTAAAAGAGGAAGAGGAAGAACTTTGTACCTGAAGCTGGTACAATTTGAAAATTTTCTTCAACAGTTGTATGAGGATGTGCTGAAGGAACAAGGGAAGGATCCCTGCCTGTGGCAGATTCCAAAATGATACGACAAGAAGCAAGTAAAACCCTGACAGCACTACTTAATAAGGAATGGTGTGGCATTTAAGTGCGTATAGGAAGAAGCAATAAATAAAGTCAACTTAAATGCTCACTTGAGTCAGCCCCATTACCGACTAAAAAGGTGCTCACTTCACATGAAGTACGTTATTTTACCAGCATGACCCAACGCATCAGAATTGTTTTATGCACCTACAATCTATGTCAGAAGGTAAAAGTAAGGAATGCAGCAAACTGACTCATATTGTGCAACATTGTACTGAAACAGATGAAAGAACTGGCACCAACTGTCCTAATTGGCCCAGTGCCACGCAGCAATAGCCATGCATTCACGTTAGTCGTTAGGGAACTGTTGTCAGAGTATGTGAAACTATTCCTGCCGGGAAATGTTACGGTCAACCTAGTGGAAAAATTGTTAAAACAGAATTATGTGGGCATCCAAGAAGAATCACCTCTGATAACACTTCTCAATTCCTATCATGGACGTGGAAGTCACATTAAAGGAGTTAAGAACTAAACCAATGTACATTAGTAAATAATATATCGAACCAGGTTTCACACATACGGTACCTGTTTTCGTCAAAGTTTCCTGAGAAAGAACAATTTCAATATGACAAATAGTAATCCAACCCAACAGCGCAGGTCATGAGGAAAACCGTCGGTCGCTGTGTACTTGCAGAACTGCCACCATGAGGACTAAGCTGATGGAATTGGTAACATAAAAAAAAATAGTGATCGATGTGTCACATGAGTCCAACCAATAAGTGCAATATGTGATTCTGCTCAGTAGACAACCGCCAGCACTAAAACGTGAATAGACAGCTTTCCCACATAGAAGGAGAAAATGACTAGCTGCTTTCAGAAAAAATTGGAGGAGAAAATTTGATAGCCACAAATGAGTGGAAGGGAATGAATGATGTAAAGGCCAGAGGAGGGACTGGGGTAGTTATAGGTTAAGAGACTAAAAAATGAGTCATCAGCTTCTTGGTCGAAACGTAGTTCATCTGGAAATAGTTACGTTCACCAAAAGTTTGCCGGCCGGAGTGGCCGAGCGGTTCTAGGCGCTACAGTCTGGAACCGCGCGACCGCTACGGTCGCAGGTTCGAATCCTGCCTCGGGCATGGATGTGTGTGATGTCCTTAGCTTAGTTAGGTTTAAGTAGTTCTAAGTTCTAGGGGACTGATGACCTCAGAAATTAAGTCCCATAGTACACAGAGCCATTTGAACCATTTGAACCAAAAGTTTGATCGAATTATGGAAGTGTGTAGGATTTGTAAAATCGAGGTACTGGAAACAAAATTGATGCGGAGCTGAGAAATTCAGAGAAATAATTCAAGGATAGGTGAAAATATGTGGGTCAGGTTGATATGTATGCCAGAGTAGACGAGGAGTCTCCCAGGGCTCATCTGTGGTGAGAGAAACTCCACAGCCTCTAACTACCTAGCAACTCAATTGAGGGCGAAGATAGTTACAGAGTAAAAAATGCATTATAGAGAGGAAATTTAGTAAAGACCAACAGTAATAAAATAAAGTGAGATTCAGTAGGTAGGTGGGGTCAGGCGAGTGTACCTCGGGCCTCCAGGAGTGATTGGGGAAATTCCTCCCTCAGGTGTCGCATTACCTATCCGTTACGGTCAAAGTGTTAAACGGGGGAACAGCACACACTAATTATCAGTGCTACCACTAAAACGAAAAATAGGATGTGGTGGATAAAAGAGGGTAATTGCATCTAAAACTAATCAAAACAAGCAGGGATGACCAAGGCTGCTGGCAAATCAGGTAGTGTCCAGGGTGCTTCAGACCCTGCATGTGGCAGGAGACCTGCCAGCCCCATCCGCCCTGACCCAACAGTAGTTGAAAACATTATATCTGAGAATAAAAATCACTTTCCCCGATAAAACGTAGAACTAGTTCAATCATCATTACAGGTAAAGAATGGAGAGCCAGGAGGAGGGCGCATTCCACCAGGATGTGAACTACTGTCTGTAAAGCCGTCGGCACAAGGACCGTGCATCCGAACGTTGAGCGTTGAGCGTGCCGAGTTTCTGACGTCATAACGTGGAACAGCACGTTCGGGAGTCTTTCCGAACGTGCAGAGCAATATCTGGCATGTCAGATATTCTGTGCGTGCGTCTGAGCGTTGACCAATGAGATGGCACAACGCCACCTACGTCACACGCACGCCGTCTCCCTTCCATACAGAGTTGTGAAGTGCCATATTGGCATTCATTTCAACCCTATATGTATATATGCCGTTTCTGAGTACCAGCAACTTGAGAATCACTGGAAAACCCGTTGTTAGTTGTGCGATTCGTTCCAATAAAATAATGAGAAACATCATATTCGTGGCAAAAGAATTATTATAACTTGCGTATTATGAGAGTAGGCTATATGAGACGCGACACACTGAAAATCCATCCAAAACGCATTGTTCTTCGTACAATTTGTTATAATTAAATTTCAATTAGTAACATAATTATCTATGATTAACGTTTATAGGAAGGTGTAATACAATATGATGAATTACAACGAACGTTTTGTTGATTTAGCGTAATAAGTAGCGTCTCTGTCTCGTAATGAGTTTTTGTTGGGGCGTTGGCTCGCGTCCTAACACCTCAAAATTTTTTCCTAACATTCACGTTTTTATTAGGTACTGATACTTTATTATTAGTTTAATATAAGTATATGCTATAATATTTGATGTTATGTAAGACTGTTCGATTGGCTTAATCTACAGGACAGCTTCCGCTACTAGTATAAAGATATTTTGCTCCTTTTTCTTTTACGCTTCGTAATTCGCATCTTACAGACGTTCTGCCACTGGGTAGGAACAGTGATCAAGTAAGACTGACCTTGGGGTTTTACTAAAATGTGGAAATGATGAAATAATGTTTATCTTATGCAGAAAAGTATTCCAAATTTGTACCTCACTGTTTGTAATGGAACTTTTCTAAGTCTGTGTCCTTATTGATTGGACATGGTACTTACCTTTTCGTGGACGATGGAGGAAATGTGCGTTTTAATAGAGCTAACGTGGGAATTTTACGCGCGCCCATTGAGTAAACAGTGTGATATACGAACTAGAAACATCCCTCAACTGCCGCTGGAGTGCGTTACAATCGCATATACCACGGTGGGGCCCACGTACCGTATGCACAAGTCGCATCGTTCCTGAGCGTTCAGCAGCACGTTGAACTTGGCACGCTCAACGTTAACGTTCGACAGCACGGTCCGTGTGCGACGGCTTAAGGCTCTGCAATCGCAGTGTGGGGAGCCCACCAGTTTTCCATCTGTGAGTGAGGAGAAATCTTATTTGCACCCCAAATCTGTATCTACAATCGTCAAAGCAAATATTGGTTGTGGAATCGCTTCTCTAGCCAAAGTATTGGCCATTTCATTCCCTGGGACATCTACATGACTGGGTAACCAAGAAAGACCACGGCACAGGCAGTACACCTAAGACCAGAAGGAGAGTCTTGATTTGCAGAAACCACAGAGTGATAAGAGTAACATCTGTCAATAGCCTGGAGACTGCTCATTGAACCATTAACAATTAAAACATGATCGAGAGAAATCTGTTAAATAAAATATAGGGATCTGTGAATGGCTATCAGCTCCGCTATAAAAATAATATGCATTCCCAGCAACAATTGTTGACCCTGACTGGTGGGAGAGGTAAAAGGATATCCTGTCCTATACATGGATTTAATGCTGTCAATATAAATGGCGGTAGCACCCTGATGTACTTGAAGAACAAAGGAACAGACGCTGGAAAGTCATGGGGGCAGCTGAATCTTTAGGTTCTTGAACCAGTTCTACTTCATGGTCTAGGTGCTAACCAAGAGAGGTGTGTGCAGAGCCGGCCGAAGTGGCCGTGCGGTTAAAGGCGCTGCAGTCTGGAACCGCAAGACCGCTACGGTCGCAGGTTCGAATCCTGCCTCGGGCATGGATGTTTGTGATGTCCTTAGGTTAGTTAGGTTTAACTAGTTCTAAGTTCTAGGGGACTAATGACCTCAGCAGCTGAGTCCCGTAGTGCTCAGAGCCATTTGAACCATTTTTGTGTGCAGGAAAACATACGACGCACATTCTAAGGAGGTGACACAGAGGTCCTGTCAGAAGACAGTGAGGTGCATTCCAACAGATAATCCCACCTGAGGGCAGATGTTGAGGGGTCGATGTGCCTTGTATGCAAAAAGTGCTAAGTTGTATGATTAGGAAACAGTCGGATGGTGAGTGCATAAATGAAAAAGAGTCGGTAACATTGTAGCTGAAGAAGGAAGTTCCATATTTCAGCAAGGAGACTGTCTATTGGGCAGTCATGAGTGGTCGCCCTTACTACATGACGACGAATTGGGTCCAATAATTTCACATCTTTCGGTTTCTCTGAGCCATAAAACTGGCAACTATAGTCCAAGAAGGATAAAACCAGGGCCTGATAACTGTGGAGGAGAGCACCGCAGTCCACAGTGTGGGCAAGAAAGCATACCGTTTTTAAGTTTTCACATGGAGTTAATCTTTAGTTGATGAACATGGGGCTTCCACGTCAGCCTTTTATCAAAGAGGAGTCTCAAAAACTGGGACTGTGTAACAAAGCCCAAGCGTTCGGTGAAAAAGTAGAGTTCTGAGTCAGGATGGGCCATGAAAACAAAGACAGAAATGCATGACTCGCGTTTTTGTGACAGAAAATTAGAACTCATGGGAAACTGTCCAAGTGAACGCCCTTTAGATGCGCCATGAAGCTGGCGTTCATCGAAGTCTGCAGATTGGGATTATACCAAATGCAAAAGTCGTCGACATAAACCAAAGTGACCAGTGGTCCAGTGGAGGTGATTAGCCCATTGATGGCGATAAGTAAAAGTTTAACATTCAGCATGGAGTCATGTGGGATGCGGTACTCTTGGATCCATGAGGAACCTGCAACAACCAGTGGGATAAAACTGACAAATGAAATTCAGTAGGGAGTCTCGAAAGCACCAGTCATGGAGGGTAAGTAAAATCAGATTGCGCTAAGTGATGATGTATGCCTTATGTTGGTTAACAAAAACAGCATTTAGATGTTAACATTTAGGAAAAGTCTGTTCAGTTGATATTTCCAACGTAACTGTCGATTGTCCCTCCTGGAGACCACAGTGATGGGGGGACAAAGGGCTTTGTCATTCGAGAATTCAGCGTAATCACTAGGCTACCGTATCAGTCAGTCTACAGGGCACTTGGGTGAGGTTAATCTGTCGGGAGCTATCGAAGCACGTTGGAGTTTTGCCTGGTTTAAGGATTAGAACGATAATATTATCGCGCCATTGCTAAGAGAAAACGCCTTTTAGCCTAATTCGGTTAAAGACCCTGAATAGATGGGGTCTTCGAGTAACATTCATAAGACGATTCAACTGACCATGAATCGAATCAGGGCCTGCTGTTGTATTGTATGACGGGTCAAGAGCCTGAAGAAATTCCCAGCCAGTGACAAATTCGTTGTATAATTCTGCTTGAGAGGGATGAAGATCGGGAGATGTCTTCAACTCATTTATGCATTCTAAAAGTAGCCAGGTAATAGGCTAATGCTGTCGCACTGTTGTCACGAGGTGAGCAGTACAAATAACATCACTAAGAAAGAGAATCAGAACAATTGTTGATCTTTGACAGCCTGGAAAACAATGAATCTTGGCCTATATGTGGGATGAGGAGCCGCTCTTTTCCAAGGAGGAGACATAACGTTCCCAGCATTCCGTCTTACTGTATTTAATTGGATAGCAAGCCTTAGCTTGAAGCCATTTAAAAGTGAGGAGGGTTGTCTGCCAAGGGTGTATTTGAGACGTTGCACGGCCGTTAGATGATCCTGAATAGCTGCTGCAATGTCTTTCATGCACCATGGCAGCAGTCGCTGGCGGAGGGAGCCTGTAGAAGAGGGAATAGCAGAGCCAGTGAAGTGGGTTATTGCTTCCGAGACGCCTCAAATACCCTCTTCAATGCAATCTGAGAGAAGGGGTCAAAGATACACAGCTGCTAGTTGGCTCTACAAAGAGTCGAACGTTGTTATTGGTTTACGGAGCACAGACAGGATCACCACGAAGTGATCACTCTCAGAAAGATCCACGTGTAACGAGCGTAGTAACAAAACCATGAGGTTTGGGGAAGAGATCGTTAAGTCGATAGCCGAAAAGGTTTCAAGGGTGTCACTGAAGTGAGTAGCAATACCATCATGAGGAGATGTCGAAGTCAGGAAGAAGTTCGTCAACCACAAGACCTCTACCAGACGAAGTGGTACTTCGCCACATGGGGTGCTGCACTCTGAAATCACTAATTAGGAGAAATGAGAGAGAGAGTCGGTCCATTAATGCGGCTACCTCAAGGAACTCATTTTTAAGCGCCTTTTAAACCTTACAAATATTGATCGCTGTCGTTGTTTGCTCTCTCACTTCTGTTTCTCCCTACGTGGTGCAGAGGGATATCAACTGACTCACGATATCCTTGTGAAGCAATGTGCAGACTCCTCCAGGTGCTCCCTTCGTGCCAGTACAGTTCCGACAGTGCACAGAAACAACGAGTAGTTGAGCAATGGTCACTAGTGAAGTGAGTTTCATGGGAAGCAACACTGTTCGCTGAACAAGAGGAAATTAGTTGTAGTTCCAGCAGGTAACGATTGCAGATGCCCTGGTTATATGTGAAGGGCCAAGGAGGACAGGTCACACCCCAGCATCACTGGCTATGGCAGTGGTTGTGGAACAGGATCACTGAAAACTGGTTCTGAGTCCGACAGGACAGGTGGTAGGATCTGATGTCTCTACGGTCACCGGAAAAATCTGCTCCTGAGATTTCTTCTTTTCCTCCTTCAGAACTTTTTGTAGTCAAGATTCTTGTGAGGGCTTGTATGCTGTGGGTGTAGGAACGGAAGAAGAGCAGGTAGTCCTGTAATCCACATTCCGTGTCTTCCTCAGGCCCTGGTTAGTGTAACGTCTCTGATCCGTGGACTTTTGGTGAGAGGATTCCCAAGAGGGAACCCTGTCACTCGCAGATGCTGGAGGAGATCGTCGACTCTATGACCGAGTGAGGCGAGTGGTGTCACGGGTTCCACGAGAGGGGAGGATTTATCACCTCCGTGGTCAAGTTTATTTGCGCGACTACCAGATGGTGACATCGAGGGAGTCAATACTACAGGCACTTTACATAAATGTATTTGTTGTGTGGTCACAGTCTCGTAGAATTTTTTAGGTGACTTTGCATTCGCTACTGACTGTACTGTTTGTTATAATGTCCGCTATCCAATTTTGACCTTAGGTCATTTCTCAAGTGGATCCAGTTGCTGTAAACGCACCGTATTCAACATTTATAAAAAGAATAAAAATGTGTGTCGCTATGGATAACGTCAGTCTTTGTCATATACATATCGATGGTATATGTGAGAAAGACTAACATGAGCCATAGAGATTCAAACTTTTGTCCTCTATATGAATGTTGACTGTTGTTGTGGTTTCAGCACTTGTAGCCACTTCAAAACAATCTAAACTCAATATTTCAATTGTGAATGTTGTAAGTAGAGTCAACGGTGAATGTAAAGTGATTTAAAAAAATACCAGGTACTGATGGTGACCTGACCATGGTGTGGCAAAAATTGGTATCAATAAGACTGGATTCAAACAATCACGTTATTTCCGAGCCTCAAAATACGAAAGGCAATATGTTGCCTTCAATTCCTGGATTTTGCGTTCCTTGAGAAGGTTAGGGACGGTGGTCGCTGCAATTGACACAGACAGGTGTTAGCGCACAAGGTGAACTTTCATGAAGTCGTCAGCCACAGTTATCACATATCGGGTCTGACCTTTTCTGGAAGCGAACTGTCATCAAAAGCGAGAATGCATGTGCTGGAGTCTACCTTGTAGTCTGGCGTTCCTCGACGTACACTTTGTACGCATTGGATCCCTCGTATATGTAATGTTCGCCTTGTTGTTCATCTGTCTGCATCGTTAGATCTCGTAAAAAAATTAATCATTGTACATACTGAGGTTCTTATGGGGTATGATGATAAGAGGTATATCACCAAGTTGTTTACGAGATAGTAACGCCCAGAATTGGTAGGATTTGTCTTCTTAATTAAGATGGAATGCTTTCGTAGTTTGTTAAGGGAAGAGAGCTCATCAAATACGTTTTGAATATTCTCCACAACGACGTTGGTTTAGTGGAGAGAAAGATCCCTCCGTCTGTTTAGGTGCAAGCCAGTAACTGAGTGGAATAACTGTCTCCAACTTGCTTTGTTTCGTTTGCACCTCGATCTGCCAGAGCCTAGTGGACACCGGCTGATAACTTTGGTCTAGTCATCATGCCAGGTATCCCCCATAAAGGCCCCTATTCTGAATGAGGCCTCTTCCCTTAGACGCCTACCAGTCATTATGTCATGATACCAGAACCTATTGCCCCCAACGGACAGGCAATGATTCTTTGGCACGCATGCTGAGATGGAACTAGGGTGTCAATAGTGGCCGGCCAGTGTGGCCGAGCGGCTCTAGGCACTACAGTCTGGAACCGCGCGACCGTTACGGTCGCAGGTTCGAATCCTGCCTCAGGCATGGATGTGTGTGATGTCCTTAGGTCAGTTAGGTTTACGTAGTTTTAAGTGCTAGGGGACTGATGGCCTCAGATGTTGGATAACCACTTGGTCAAGGGGCTACCACCATAGGGTACCTGATCACCCTCCTCCCTCCACAATAGTAGAAGCCAGAACCGACGACCTACGACCAAGTTAGGTTGTCAGCAAAAAATATGTCATTGAGAATAAGACAGAAAAAAGATACGATGGTCACTCCAAAAGAAATGCACACTATTTTTCTTTAAATCCATCTTTTATTCTACATGTTTGAAAGATTTACAGTGTGTAGATACATCCTTTAGGAACAATGTTTTCATTTCTCCACATAATTTCCATCCCTCTCAACTCCCTTACGCCATCTTGGAACCAGCGCCAGTATATCCGCATGGTAAAATTCTGGACCAACCTGTTGGAGCCACTGTTTGGCAGCGTGCACAAGAAAGTCATCATCTTCAAACCTTGTTCCATGAAGCGAATCTTTCAGTTTCCCAAAGAGAAGATAGTCACATGGAGCCAGATCAGGACTGTAAGGCGGGTGTTTCAGTGTTGCCCATCTGAGTTTTGTGATCACTTCCATGGTTTTTTGACTGACATGTGGCCGTGCATTGTCGTGCAACAGCAAAACATCCTGCTTTTGCCGATGTGGTCCAACACGACTCAGTCGAGCATGAAGTTTCTTTAGTGTCGTCACATATGCATAAGAATTTATGGTGGCTCCACTTGGCATGATGTCCACAAGAAAGAGTCCTTCGGAATCGAAAAACACTGTAGCCATAACTTTTCCAGCAGAAGGTGTAGTTTTGAATTTTTTTTTTTTTGGGTGAATTTGCATGATCGGCTCTTCGTCTTTGGTGAAACATTATGGAGACATGTTTCATCACCTGTCACAATTCTTCCAAGAAATTCATCTCCACCATTCTCGTACTGTTCCGAAAGTTCGCTGCATACCGTTTTTCTTGTTTCTTTGTGAGCCACTGTCAACATCCTGGGAACCCATCTGGCACAAACCTTTTTTAACGCCAACACTTTCAGTATTCTGCAACACTTCCTTCCCCTATCCCAACTCAGTGTGACAATTCGTTCACTGTGATGCATCTGTCAGCAGTCACCAATTCGTTAATTCTCTGCACATTGTCTTGAGTGTGTGCAGTACGAGGCCTGTCGCTGCGAGGACAATCCTCAATATTGCCGTGCCCTCTTCCACCACGTAACGTGCTTGCCCACCGACTAACTGTACTGCGATCGACAGCAGTATCTCCATACACCTTTTTCAACCTCTTGTGGATGTTTCCCACCGTCTCGTTTTCACAGCACAGGAATTCTATGACAGCACGTTGCTTCTGACGAACGTCAGTGTGCTCCCTGCCGCCGTTGGATAAGCACTGCCAGCAGCAAGTCGTATACTCTTAGCTCACTTATTTGTTACATAGTTTAATTCTTAATTTCTTTGCGTGTTTTTGGTACTTGCATTGTTTAATTCATAAATTTCGGGCGTATTATAGTATTTGAGAGTTGTAGTATCGCGTTCTTAGTACCTGAATAGTGTAAAATCGCGTAGTCTCCTTCCGCCGCCGAGCAGTGTGTCTGCGTTTACTAGGCAATCTTGTATTTTAATAACCGTTTAAATTTAATGTCGAATTGTTTGTGCTCTCTGTAGATTAGTTTAGACGTTCTTTGCACAACAGTTTTTAGCATGGATAGGGACTGCAACTGCTGTGTTCGGATGCAGGCTGAGTTGGCATCCCTTCGCTCCCAGCTTCAGGCAGTGTTGGCTTCGGTCACACAGCTTGAGACTGTTGCCAATGGGCATCACTGTGGGGGTCCGGATGGGGGTTTGTCGGGGACGGCCAGCTCGTCCCACGCATCCCCCGATCGGACTACGACTGTGGCTGCCCGGGATACTGCCCACATTGAGGCTGATCCCTCACCTGTGGTAGAGTGGGAGGTCGTCTCGAGGTGTGGCAGGGGGCGAAAGACATTCCGGAGGGCTGAACGGAAGGCTTCTCCAGTTTTTCTGACGAACCGGTTTCAGGCTCTGTCTCCGGCTGATACTGATCTTCGGCCGGACATGGCTGCTTGTCCTGTTACAGAGGTTGCCCCTCAGTCTGCAAGATCCGGGCTTACTGGTAGTTGGGAGCTCCAACGTCAGGCGCGTAATGGGGCCCCTTAGGGATATGGCAGCAAGAGAGGGGAAGAAAACCAATGTGCACTCCGTGTGCATACCGGGGGGAGTCATTCCAGATGTGGAAAGGGTCCTTCCGGATGCCATGAAGGGTACAGGGTGCACCCATCTGCAGGTGGTCGCTCATGTCGGCACTAATGATGTATGTCGCTATGGATCGGAGTAAATCCTCTCTGGCTTCCGGCGGCTATCTGATTTGGTGAAGACTGCCAGTCTCGCTAGCGGGATGAAAGCAGAGCTCACCATCTGCAGCATCGTCGACAGGACTGACTGCGGACCTTTGGTACAGAGCCGAGTGGAGGGTCTGAATCAGAGGCTGAGACGGTTCTGCGACCGTGTGGGCTGCAGATTCCTAGACTTGCGCCATAGGGTGGTGGGGTTTCGCCGGCCGAAGTGGCCGTGCGGTTAAAGGCGCTGCAATCTGGACCCGCAAGACCGCTACGGTCGCAGGTTCGAATCCTGCCTCGGGCATGGATGTTTGTGATGTCCTTAGGTTAGTTCGGTTTAACTAGTTCTAAGTTCTAGAGGACTAATAACCTCAGCAGTTGAGTCCCATAGTGCTCAGAGCCATTTGAACCATTTGGTGGGGTTTCGGGTTCCGCTGGATAGGTCAGGAGTCCACTACACGCAGCAAGCGGTTACACGGGTAGCAGGGGTTGTGTGGTGTGGACTGGGCGGTTTTTTAGGTTAGATGGCCTCGGGCAAGTACAGAAAGGGCAACAGCATCAAAGGGTGCGGGGCAAAGTCAGGACATGCGGGGACCAAGCATCAATCGGTATTGTAATTGTAAACTGTCGAAGCTGCATTGGTAAAGTACCGGAACTTCAAGCGCTGATAGAAAGCACCGAAGGTTATAGGTACAGAAAGCTGGCTGAAGCCAGAGATAAATTCTGCCGAAATTTTTACAAAGGCACAGACGGTGTTTAGAAAGGATAGATTGCATGCAATCGGTGGTGGCGTGTTTGTCGCTGATAGTAGTAGTTTATCCTGTAGTGAAGTAGAAGTGGATAGTTCCTGTGAATTATTATGGGTGGAGTTACACTCAACAACCGAGCTAGGTTAATAATTGGCTCCTTTTACCGACCTCCCGACTCAGCAGCATTAGTGGCAGAACAACTGAGAGAAAATTTGGAATACACTTCACATGAATTTTCTCAGCATGTTATAGTCTTAGGTGGAGATTTCAATTTACCAGATATAGACTGGGACACTCAGATGTTTAGGACGGGTGGTAGGGACAGAGCATCGAGTGACATTATACTGAGTGCACTATCCGAAAATTACCACGATCAATTAAACAGAGAACCGACTCGTGGAGATAACATCTTGGACCTACTGATAACAAACAGACCCGAACTTTTCGACTCTGTAAGTGCAGAACATGGAATCAGTGATCATAAGGCCGTTGCAGCATCCCTGAATATGGAAGTTAATAGGAATATAAAAAAGGGAGGAAGGTTTATCTGTTTAGCAAGAGTAATAGAGACTACCTAACAGATCAAAACGAAAATTTCTGTTCCGGCACTGACAATGTTGAGTGTTTATGGAAAAAGTTCAAGGCAATCGTAAAATGCGTTTTAGACAGGTATGTGCCGAGTGAAACTGTGAGGGACGGGAAAAACCCACCGTGGTTCAACAACAAAGTTAGGAAACTACTGCGAAAGCAAAGAGAGTTTCACTCCAAGTTTAAACGCAGCCAAAACCTCTCAGACAAACAGAAGCTAAACGATGTCAAAGTTAGCGTAAGGAGGGCTATTGGTGAAGCGTTCAGTGAATTCGAAAGCAAAATTCTATGTACCAACTTGAGAGAAAATCCTAGGAAGTTCTGGTCTTACGTTAAATCAGTAAGTGGCTCGAAACAGCATATCCAGACACTCCGGGATGATGATGGCATTGAAACAGAGGATGACACGCGTAAAGCTGAAATACTGAACACCTTTTTCCAAAGCTGTTTCACAGAGGAAGACCGCACTGCAGTTCCTTCTCTAAATCCTCGCACAAACGAAAAAATGGCTGACATCGAAATAAGTGTCCAAGGAATAGAAAAGCAACTGGAATCACTCAACAGAGGAAAGTCAACTGGACCTGACGGGATACCAATTCGATTCTACATAGAGTACGCGAAAGAACTTGCCCCCCTTCTAACAGCCGTGTACCGCAAGTCTCTAGAGGAATGGAAGGTTCCAAATGATTGGAAAAGAGCACAGGTAGTCCCAGTCTTCAAGAAGGGTCGTCGAGCAGATGCGCAAAACTATAGACCTATATCTCTGACGTCGATCTGTTGTAGAATTTTAGAACATGTTTTTGGCTCGAGTATCATGTCGTTTTTGGAAACCCAGAATCTACTCTATAGGAATCAACATGGATTTCGGAAACAGCGATCGTGTGAGACCCAACTCGCTTTATTTATTCATGAGACCCAGATAATATTAGATACAGGCTCCCAGGTAGATGCTATTTTCCTTGACTTCCGGAAGGCGTTCGATACAGTTCCGCACTGTCGCCTGATAAACAAAGTAAGAGCCTACGGAATATCAGACCAGCTGTGTGGCTGGATTGAAGAGTTTTTAGCAAACAGAACACAGCATGTTGTTATCAATGGAGAGACGTCTACAGACGTTAAAGTAACCTCTGGCGTGCCACAGGGGAGTGATATGGGACCATTGCTTTTCACAATATATATAAATGACCAAGTAGATAGTGTCGGAAGTTCCATGCGGCTTTTCGCGGATGATGCTGTAGTATACAGAGAAGTTGCAGCATTAGAAAATTGTAGCGAAATGCAGGAAGATCTGCAGCGGATAGGCACTTGGTGCAGGGAGTGGCAACAGACGCTTAATATAGACAAATGTAATGTATTGCGAATTCATAGAAAGAAGGATCCTTTACTGTATGATTATATGATAGCGGAACAAACACTGGTAGCAGTTACTTCTGTAAAATATCTGGGAGTATGCGTGCGGAACGATTTGAAGTGGAATGATCATATAAAATTAATTGTTGGTAAGGCCAGTACCAGGTTGAGATTCATTGGGAGAGTCCTTAGAAAATGTAGTCCATCAACAAAGGAGGTGGATTACAAAACAGTCGTTCGACCTATACTTGAGTATTGCTCATCAGCGTGGGATCCGTACCAGATCGGGTTGACGGAGGAGATAGAGAAGATCCAAAGAAGAGCGGTGCGTTTCGTCACAGGGTTATTTGGCAACCGTGATAGCGTTACGGAGATGTTTAGCAAACTCAAGTGGCAGACTCTGCAAGAGAGGCGCTCTGCATCGCGGTGTAGCTTGCTCGCCAGGTTTAGAGAGGGTGCGTTTCCGGATGAGGTATCGAATATATTGCTTCCCCCTACTTATACCTCCCGAGGAGATCACGAATGTAAAACTAGAGAGATTCGAGCGCGCTCGGAGGCTTTCAGACAGTCGTTCTTCCCGCGAATCATAAGCGACTGGAACAGAAAAGAGAGGTAATGACAGTGGCACGTTAAGTGCCCTCCGCCACACACCGTTGGGTGGCTTGCGGAGCATAAATGTAGATGTAGATGTAGATGTCAAGTGTAGTAGCCGTCTTGAAGACATGCTGTGACGGGCCATTCACGGGAACGGGTTGGACTAAGTTTGAAAACAAGCGGGAAGGATGTATCTACACACTGTAAGGCTTTCACACGTGCAGAATGAAAACTGTATTTTTACAAAAATAGTGCGCATTTCTTTTGGAGTGACCCTTGTATAATCAATGAGGAAAATTGTAGCATATATGCCAAGCCTGTTGAACTGACGCACACTGTTACCAGCCGAAATATCGGTGTTTACAATGTTTGACAGTCAAATCTTTAATAAGTCGAGCCCAAATCAATGTTCTGCACAGATTGTATTAGAATTAAGTTCTCTTAAGTAAAGAATCTGACAGAGTGCTGGTGACTGAACGTGACAACTGCTCAGTAAGCACAAGGCACGTGGGACAGTGCCAAGCAGTTTCACTGTCAGTGGAATGCGGATGGCTGGGTCAGAGACCTCCGTTGATGCCAGAAGGTGGGAGGCGGTCGTCCGTACCCCCAGGGACAAGGTTATTACCAGCTAGCACTGGCACACTGGCCCTGGATACAAAAGAAATGGCTCTGAGCACTACGGGACTTCACGTCTGAGGTCATCAGTTCCCTAGAACTTAGAACTACTTAAACCTAACTAAAATAAGGACATCACACACATCCATGCCCGAGGCAGGATTCGAACCTGCGACCGTAGCGATCGCGCGGTTCACGACTGTAGCGCCTAGAACCGCTCGGCCACACCGTTCGGCGCCCTGGATACACCTGGGACTTCCAGATAATGGTGCACTGACTGCAGAGCTCTCTGTCGGTCGTTACAGAACCGCCTGGCAAGCCAAGTGATGTGCACATTTCGGCGTCGGCCGACAGTGGCGAGAGGATGCTACCAGGCATCGAGAATGGAGGCAACCAGCGCCAGTGCCACCAGTCTGAGTGAGAGTGTGAATGGCGGGCAGCGAGTAAAGGACATCTGTTCCAGGAACGATAATGTCTAGAGCAGAACAGTGAACAGTCTCCAGACAGAAGAGGAACAGAGTGCCCAGAACGCTTGATTAATGTATACCTCCTGTAATCTTGTACAGGATATTTTTACAAGACAGCAGAGGTAGTCAAAAGCTGAATTAAAGAAAAATAGGTACTTCTGTTTTATCTATATACTTGTCCCAACACAGGAGTCTTTCTATGTATATACACTACTGGCCATTAAAATTGCTACACCAACAAGAAATGAAGATGATAAACGGGTATTCATTGGAAAAATATATTATACTAGAACTGACATGTGATTACATTTTCACGCAATTTGGGTGCATAGATCCTGAGAAATCAGTACCCAGAACAACCACCTCTGGCCGTAATAACAGCCTTGATACTCCTGGCAATTGAGTCAAACAGAGCTTGGATGGCGTGTACAGGTACAGCTCCCCATGCAGCTTCAACACGATACCACAGTTTATCAAGAGTAGTGACTGGCCAGTTGCTCGGCCACCATTGACCAGACGTTTTCAATTGGTGAGAGATCTGGAGAATGTGCTGGCCAGGGCAGCAGTCGAACATTTTCTGTATCCAGAAAGGCCCATACAGGACCTGCAACATGTGGTCGTGCATTATCCTGCTGAAATGTAGGGTTTCGCAGGGATCGAATGAAGGGTAGAGCCACGGGTCGTAACACATCTGAAATGTAACGTCCACTGTTCAAAGTGCCGTCAATGTGAACAGGAGGTGAACGAGACATGTAACCAACGGCACCCCACACCATCACAACGGGTGATACGCCAGTATGGCGATGACGAATACACGCTTCCAGTGTGCCTTCACCGCGATGTCGCCAAACACGGAT
The DNA here is from genome assembly GCF_021461385.2 of Schistocerca piceifrons. NCBI lineage: Eukaryota > Metazoa > Arthropoda > Insecta > Orthoptera > Acrididae > Schistocerca > Schistocerca piceifrons. Next base: position 822,285,670 of record NC_060138.1, read on the forward strand.
GCGACCATCGTGATGCTGAAACAGAACCTGGATTCATCCGAAAAAATGACGTTTTGCCATTCGTGCATCCAGGTTAGTCGTTGAGTATACCATCGCAGGCGCCCCTGTCTGTGATGCAGCGTCAAGGGTAACCGCAGCCATGGTCTCCGAGCTGATAGTCCATGCTGCTGCAAACGTCGTCGAACTGTTCGTGCAGATGGTTGTTGTCTTGCAAACGTCCCCATCTGCTGACTCAGGGATCGAGCCATGCGGATGAGATGCCTGTCATCTCGACTGCTAGTGACACGAGGCCGTTGGGATCGAGCACGGCGTCCCGTGTTACCCTCCTGAACCCGCCGACTCCATATTTCGCTAACAGTCACTGGATCTCGACCAACGCGAGCAGCATTGTCGCGACACGATAAACCGCAATCGCGATAGGCTACAATCCGACCTTTATCAAAGTCGGAAACGTGATGGTACGCATTTCTCCTCCTTACACGAGGCACCGCAACAACGTTCCACGAGGCAACGCCGGTCAACTGATGTTTGTGTATGAGAAATCGGTTGGAAACTTTCCTCATGTCAGCACGTTGTAGGAGTCGCCACCGGCGCCAACCTTGTGTGAATGCTCTGAAAAGCTAATCATTTGCATATCACAGCATCTTCTTCCTGCCGGTTAAATCTCGCGTCTGTAGCACGTCATCTTCGTGGTGTAGGAATTTTAATGGCCAGTAGTGTAAAACTATGGATTCCAATATTTATTTTTATTATAGTTTTAAGTGTTTATAGTCATCAGGCTAAAGTTATGTAGTTATACGAACACACAGAAAAAATGTCGTTAATTGTCATCTGATCCTCAGTTACTGTTCCACATAGTTCTAGAACTTTATTTGTTGTTGAGATACTAGACTTCATAGCCCCTGTCATAAAGATGCAAGTGAACTAAGGCAATATGTATGTAAAATTATAGAGCCTTGCGCATGCTCATATTGACGTCTGTGCTCGTGGAACCTCTTTGGGTTAACTGCGCACGCAGCTCATACTTGAGGCCTGTTTGCCGGTGGCAGATCGTCTTGAAGGAGATTTCTCTGGACGGCGGTGTGGGCTTGCTAGCCGTGGGTCGTCCGCTCGTTTCAGGTGCATGGCGCATATTTTCTATCAGTTGAAGAACGCCCTTATCGGAGCACAAAAAATGCGAATACGATCTTGTTTATTTAAAAGACTGACTGAAATGTGGGGTACCAGCTGCCTCATTCTGCCTTCCACGTCACCTTTATAAACTTTCCTGAAATTCTGGCATGCGAACATAATTGCGCTTTTTCAACTTATAACTCCAGTGGAAGACTGTGCAGGAGAGACGCTCAGTAGATGGGTACGGGCTTTTGTTGAAGTTTCGAGAACATACCTTCACCGAGGAGTCAAGCAGTACATTTCTCCGTCCTACGTATATCTCGCGAAAAGACCATGAGGATAAAATCAGAGAGATTAGAGCCCACACAGAGGCATACCGACAATCTTTCTTTCCACGAACAATACGAGACTGGAATGGAAGGGAGAACCGATAGAGGTACTCAAAGTACCCTCCGCCACACACCGTCAGGTGGCTTGCGGAGTATGAATGTAGATGTAGATAACTCACCTCAAACTCCCACAAGCTGCCTTAACTGTAACTCACTCACACCCAATGGTCCATCGCCGTAAGTCGCTCATACCATCCCGCTCCCAGCTGCCCTCTCTTACTCACCTATTCAGTACAACTCTTTGTGTTTACATCTTTGTGTCTCTCTGTCACTGTCTCCTGTGCCACAGTCCAATTCACTCTGTCCTATTAGTACGATCTTCCCTCACTATCACTGTCTCCCTCTTGCTCTCTCTTACTACAAATATCTCATTCCTTCCTTCCTACTGCTGCTGCCTCTTCTCTCACTATCTCTCTCTTCATCGTTGTCATTATTATTGTATGGATTATATCTCTCATTGTCACTGGCTCTCACCCACTTCCACTTTATCTTTCTCTTCATTCCTCTCCCACTGTCATCCTCACTCTTTTCGTAACAATGTTCTGTCACTATCAACTGTGTTCCACTGCCACGTGTCCCTCTCTCTCCCTGACACTGCCATCGTCTCGTTCGCTCCTTCTATAACACAACCACTGTCTACCACTTATTACTTTAACATCTCTTTGCCACTATCACTGTCTTCATCTCTCGTATGTTCACACGGCAAAATTTTTGAAAAAAATTGTAAAGGTGCTGGGGAATGTAAATGAGGCAGCTGACACCCCACTTTTCAGGCAGAGTCTTTTAAAGAAACGGGAACATATTCACACTTTTTGTGCTCCGACTGGAGTATCTTTCCGCTGTTTCCCTTCTCTTCTCGCGACTGCTACGGTCGCAGGTTCGAATCCTGCCTCGGGCATGGATGTGTGTGATGTCCTTAGGTTAGTTAGGTTTAAGTAGTTCTAAGTTCTAGGGGACTGATGACCACAGATGTTAAGTCCCATAGTGCTCAGAGCCATTTGAACCTTCTCTTCTCTGCTGCAGCATGGCATGACGTGTAACTCGTATGGAAAGAAATGAAGTGGTCATTGAAAATTAATAGTTTACTTATGTGAAAATGAAACGACATGAAAGTACTTTTACACCTCAGACCAGATTAGCACGCAAAAAAAAAAAAAAATCGTAAGTGCTTCAGCACAACAACTTGGGGTTCCCAGATGACAACGGAGACGCTTGACAGCATATTTTTCGTGCTATGTCACTTTATAAACTACGTTTTCACCTCTTACAGCCTTTAAGTGCGTATTCCATGTGTACAAGTAGGGTAACTTCGAACCTCGGAAAAGGATATGAAGAAAATTTTGAAGTTTGTTCGAGATCGTGATCTTAGGAACACATCATAAAAATTACAGTCATTTTCTATGCATTGCCGTTTCGGAATATGAGGCTTCGTTTTGGTACCCAACAAACAGGTTTTTGTGGTGTTTCTCGATAATGGATAATGATTTTTGAAAACGGGGAGATGGCTTTTCTAAATAAATACTTACAGAAACACTTTTAAAATTTGAGCAATTTGTCGCGATTTTTTATTATTTCACTTTCTCTTCACACCAGAGATTACATGTAGAAGTAGGGTAATTTTCAACCTCTTTATCTGGGAAAATGGTAAAGATACCAAAACAATTTTCAAGGCTGTTCGAGATCGGGATCTTAGGAATTTCTCGTATGGATTTCATCCATTTTATCTACATAGTCCTCTTGGAATCCTCGACTGGGTTTTGGTCTCCTGGTGACCGCGAAAACACAGTAAAAAAATTTTTTTCGAGGAAAGAGGGGAGGGGGTGGAAGTTCCGAGGAACCACCCATCAACTAATGGTGCCTCCATAACTCCCATCAAGCCCAACGTAAACTACATCAAATGCAAAAAGAACCAACCGATTTGCTCCATTTTCCTAAGCAGGAGGAAGTGTGTAATATTCATAATTTGATCCTGTACTGTGATGTAGTAATACTAAGACGAACGTTCTACTGCGTGTTCAAACAGTCCCTAGACCAAATACTATCCAAAACACTTGACCCTACTTTTCTGTCAACAATAGAACGCAAGCTGCTAACACCAGAAAAACCCTTTTTTATGCGCGGCGATTTGGAACATATTAGGTACACACGCTGTCGCACGCATACCGATGGGGAGCGTACTTACGCCTACCGGAGAGTCCTCGCCTCCCTCCGTCCGGGCGGCACCGAGCCATATTCTGGAGTTCGACTACCCCTTCCTACAGTTGCCTTGTTCCGTGAACGTGGCCACATAAACCGTCCTTAATTCTCCTGGGCCTTAGGCAGGAATAACCGTGAACGTCCAGCGTCCATTGCGGTTCGTGAAAACTCCTGTGCCTTTGCTACTGAGTTTCGTTTGGTGTTCTTTCCGTAAGCTGTCCTAGTTTGTTCTGCCACCTGATATTTGGCTGATACCTTTTACATGGGTGAGCAACCCGCTAACAAGAACGAGCCTAAGTTAAACGTGGACTCTGTTATAAGACGAATCATGAGAGATTTGTTTTATGTGTACTATTGCTGCATGTATTTTCCTAAGTTTGGTATTTCTAAAATTTATCGTTGGTCAGATTATTTTGATTTGCATGTACCTGCACTACTACACTCCCAGTGTGTGCGTTTTTTGTTTTAGTATCTTTAAACTTTTTTGATCATTGTCGATAAGCCTTGATGCAAAAGGACTTAATTTCGCCAGCATTACCGGCGTGCGACCTTCTGCGTTTAGACAGCTTTAGAATTTTTCATTGGTAGTTTACCTTTGTCTAAAAAATTAGCTGTACCTGGACTACTAGAGCACACATTTTCTTTTGTTCAAGAATCTTTAACTTTTTTATTTTCAGTTAAGGTTAAAGGGCCCAGGCGTACGCTGCAATTATTACAATGCAAAATCTACTTTGTTAAAATACGTTTGGGTCCTCTGTCATGTTTGGGGCCATGTATTATTTGACATTTATATATTACGTAAATTTAACGTATTCTTTAAACGTGTGTATGTTTTAGAATCTGTACTGAACCGAGCACCCGTTCGAGCGTGGGACTGAACTGAAGGTGGTTACTGTACATTGGTTAATACATGCGTTTCAGTTCCATTATTTTGGATTTGTCTTTGCTTGCTTATGTAAATAACTATTTTTGTTGATTTACTCACTTTTTTATGTTAAATCCAGTATGCAACCATCTGTCACGTTGTATATTCTGTTATCTTGAAGGTTTCTTGAATGATTAAAATGTATGCCTATCGTGCGTGGTCTTTGTAGCATTGATTATTAAGTAAAAAAATAAGTTACTGATTTCCAGCAATTGCCTCTCACAGGGTATTCTAATTCAAATTTCTGTGATTGTTTTTAAAGATCTCTGTATTTTTATAGAAATTGTAATTTTAAATGTGGCCTCTGGTAAATAAATGCACTTAAAAATAATTTCCTTTGTGCTCAGCACCTTACCATTCCTAGTTCCCAGCTCTCCCATTTCAATTATGTTGTTGCGCACAATATTGTAGGGTTCTGTAGTTATTAAGTAAATTAATAGTGTGTTTAGATTATAGTAAAAAAAACGAAAGGAGGGCAGTTTGGATAAGTTTGGAGATGGTAATTAATCAGGTAGTGCTTATAATTCAGGATGTATTGAAAACAAATAATGAAACCTAAATCAGTATTAGCATATAGAAAGAGCTCTCTTTCTTGTGCCATAAGACATAACATTTGTTGAAGAGTGGCGATCAAAGAAAACAAAAAAAAGTTGCACTGTATTCTTTTAACTCAAAATAAGTCAAATTCTAATATTAATTTTATTTGCAAATACTGCAACAAAGAAAGGTGAAGCAAAGATAATTAATCAGCCCGTAATCAATCATAAGTCATTAAGTTGTAAGAACAAACCTCACACAAGTTTAAGTTTAGCTGACTAATCTACGAGGTCAAAACACTTCCTACCTCGAAATCAACCAAGCAAACAACATGGAAAAAGCTCGCGTATTAACGGAAGGAAGAGGTGGTGGAATGGAACTGAGCACATAATGGGACAGCAAGCCAGATGCTGCGGGTGCGCACAAAAATGTTCTGAGGACGGATGTCAGAGTGAAAGTTGACCAGCCCGGTCAGCTGGAGAGAAGACACAACAGCCTTTTGTGAATGGAATACGATCTCGTCGACGGCATGGCGCCAGGAGTAAGCACTGACGGTACGTGAGCAAAAGTCACCGGTCTAGCCTCGTAGTCCACCTGAAAATAATGGAGTCCGCCAGAAAATGGAGTCCTGTATTTTAATTGTGTATGTTATATTTGTCACAAAACTACTTCCTAAGTTCAAGACAGAGGCTAAGACTATATGTCTCACACCACATATTCTGGAAAGGTTTATCACTTTTTCAAATACGCAGTTACTATCGAATGACATTAAATGCTAGTGAAACCTGGAGAGAGATGCTGGCCCCTGAATGGCTGGCTCAATAATTCGTTGTATAACCCAACTGGAAAAGAGGCCTTCATCTTGAGGCAGATGCCACTCTAGATTTCCTCATCGACACTCGTTACTGGCAGGTATGTCTGAGTATAGTAGTGGTGGGCCACACAGGTCAGATGACATGCATCAACTGCCTTCCTGCACTGGCGTTGGTTTTCCCTATTCAGGAAAATTCCTGGTCTAGTCATTACTGGAGATAACTGATGCAAGACAAGCAGTGCTTCTGAAAAGTAAATCAATAATAATATTTTTATTTATTTATTTATTTAACTTGATCTGACTAGTGGCATCACGCACTGTCTTACATCGGACCATGGTTTCACACATACAGTACCTTTTTTACATAATACACACACCAAAAATATTTTGCTTCACCTCCATTCCGAGAGTTCCGGAACCTGTACAGAAAACTGGAATACAAATCAACATAAACATCATTTCCGCCATTTTTATTGCTCATGAACACCACACATTGCATGTTGTACCACCATACAGCGACACCTACAGAGGTGGTGGTCCGGATTGCTGTACACACCGGTACCTCTAATACGCAGTAGCACGTCCTCTTGCATTGATGCATAGATCCTTCAGAGTGGTTGGTGGGTCACGTCGTCCATAAACAGCCCTTTTCTATCTATCCCAAGCATATTCGATATAGTTCATGTCTGGAGAACATGCTGGCCACTCTAGTTCAGCGATGTCGGTATCCTGAAGGAAGTTCTTCACAAGATGTGCACGGTGGGGGTGCGAATTGTCGTCCATGAAGACGAATTCCTCGCCATTATCCTGCCGATATGCTTGCACTATCAGTCGGAGGAAGGCATTCACGTGTCGTACAGCCAGCGTACGACGACTACACATAATGCCACCCCAAAACAGCAGGAAACCTCTACCTTGCTGCATTCGCTGGACAGTGTCCCTAAGGCGTTCAGCCTGACTGGGCTGCCTCCAAAAACGTCTCCGACGAATGTCTGGTTGAAGGCATATGCGACACTCATCGGTGAAGATAATGTGATGCCAATCCTGAGCTATCTATTCGGCATGTTGTTGGGCCCATCTGTACCTAGCTGCATGGTGTCGTGGTTGAAAAGATGGACCTCGCCATGGACGTCGGGAGTGAAGTTGCGCATCATGCAGCCTATTGCGCACAATTTGAGTCTTCACACGACGTCCTGTGGCTTCTCGAAAAGCGTTATTCAACGTGGAGGCGTTGCTGTCAGGGTTCCTCTGAGCTGTAATCCTTAGGTAGCGGTCATCCATTGCAGTAGCAGCCCTTGGGCGGCATGAGCGAGGCATGTCACCGACAGTTCCTGTCTCTCTCTATCTCCTCCATGTGCGAACAACATCGCTTTGGTTCGTTCCGAGACGCCTGGGCACTTCCCTTGTTGAGAGCCCTTCCTGGCACAAAGTAACAATGTGGAGGCGATCGAACCGCGGTACTGACCGTCTATGCATGGCTGAACTACCGACAACACGAGGCGTGTACCTCCTTCCTGGTGGAGTGACTGGAACTGATCGACTGTCGGACTCCCTCCGTCTAATACGCGCTGCTCATGCATGGTTGTTTACAGCTTTGGGCGGGTTCAGTGACATCGGTGAACAGTCGAAGGGACTGTGTCTGTGACACAATATCCACAGTCAACGTCTATCTTCAGGAGTTCTGGGAACCGGGATGATGAAAAATTTTTTTGAGTGTAGTTACGTAAGAAACAAAAATTTTAATATCACAAATAGTATTAAAACGATCTGAGTGTCTATAGGGACTATGTGAGTAAATAGTATTAACTATTAACTAATAAAGTTAATACCCGCAGTAAATCTACTATTTCTGCTGTTGCTGCCACTTATAATGATAGCAATAATAATAAGAATAAGAAAATGAATGACAATAGTAAAAATAATGATAGTGGCAGATATAAGAAGAACTGACAGGTGCGCAAAATAGATGTTTCTGAATATAGAGATATCTGGAGAAACGAAATTTAAGGAGACTATATCAGATAAAAACAGTGGGTAACGAGAAAGGTTTGATTGGAAAGATGTACAAGGATAATGAGCGAGTACAGAGACGATGGTAATCATTACAATTACTTTAGTAGATATATCATTAACTGTCTTATGAAGCTGGAGATGTTATTCATTTCTCTAATGTAATACAGGAGGTCGTTCCAGAGTCATGTGTCTGCTATTGAGGAGGACTTCGAGAATGTGAGTAAACTATGGAATGGGGCAGAAAGGATTTTGCTCTGACGTGAACGGGTGTTTCTGCCGTGTTGTACAGAGAAGAGCTTTAAGTTCGAGGAGAGGCTTGAGGGACAGTGTACGCTGATAAGACTGTAGAGATAATCTCTGCACTTGCCTACAGGTAGACAGGATAACTATGCATATGATGGTGAAATACGCTGAAGAACCAAAGAAACTGGTAAACTGCCTAATATCGTGTAGCACACCATTGAGCACGCAGAAGTCCCGCATAACAACGAGGCAAGCACTCGACTAGTGTCTGAAGTGGTGCTGGAGGGAATAGACACCATGAATCCTGCAGAGCTGTCCATAAATCCGTAAAAGTGCGAGGGGCCGGAGATCTCTTCTGAATAGCACGTTACAAAGCATCCCAGATATGCTCAATAATGTACATGTCTGGGGAGTTTGGTGGCCAGCGGAAGTGTTTTAACTCAGAAGGGTGCTCCTGGAGCCACTCTGTAGCAATTCTGGGCGTGTAGGGTGTCGCATTGTCCTGCTAGAATTGACCAAGTCCATAGGAATGCACAGTGGACATAAACGGATACAGGTGATCAGACAGGATGCATCCGTACGTGTCACGTGTCAGAGTCGTATATAGACGTATCAGGGGTCCCATATCAATCCAACTGCACACGCCCCACACCATTGCAGAACCTCCACCAGCTTGAACAGTCCCATGCTGGCATGCAGATTTCATAGATTCATGAGGTTGTCTGCACAGCCATACACGTTTATCTGCTCGATACAATTTGAAATGAGACTCGTCCGACCAGGCAACATGTTTCATCAACATCCATTGTCACTGTTGACGGGTCCAGGTGAGGCGTAAAGCTTTGTGTCGTACAAAGGAGCGCGAATGGGCCTTCGGTCCGAAATCCCATATCGATGATACGTCGTTGAATGGTGTCTTCGCTGACACTTGTTGATGGCCCAGCACTGATATCTGCAGAAGTTTGCACTTCTGTAACGTTGAACGATTCTCTTCAATCGTCGATGGTCCCGTTCTTGCAGGATCTTTTCCCGGTTGCAAGCGATGTCGGAGATTTGACGTTTTACCGGTTTCCTGATACGCACGGTACACTCGTGAAATGGTCGTACGGGAAAACCCTCACTTCATCGCTACGTCGTCGATGGTGTGTCCCATCGCTCGTGCGCCAGCTATAACACCACGTTCAAACTCACTCACATCTTGATAACCTGCCATTGTAGCAGTATCAGATCTAACAACTGCGCCAGAATCTTGCTGTGCTGTCGCGCGGGATTAGCCGAGCGGTCTAGCGCTGCAGTCATGGACTGTGCAGTTGAAGCCGGCGGAGGTTCGAGTCCTCCCTCGGGCATGGGTGTGTGTGTTTGTCCTTAGGATAATGTAGATTAAGCAGCGTGTAAGCTTACGGACTGATGACCTTAGCAGTTATGTCCCATAAGATTTCACATACATTTGAACACATTTTTCTTGCTGTGCTATACAGCCGTTGCCGACCGGAGCGCCGTATTCTGCTTGTATTTAAACACGCATACCTATACCAGCTTCTTTGGCGGTTCAGCGTATATCTGAAATATGGTTATTCAGATTTCGCACCAATCGCCTAAGAGTGGCGCTAGTAGCACCACTGTGAGGATGCAAATCAGCTTTGCTTCAAATAAATGCTGTAACTGTCGTGAATTCCAGCCTCCATTGAGACTGGACGTGGTGACTTGATCATTAATTAAAACTTCCGGCCTGAATTGCCGTGGTCCATAGATAAAACTTCTTCTCCTTCCTGACGTTTCGTTGCCTACTGCGGGCAACATCTTCGGAGGTGAGTCGGTGACTGAAGCGCCTAGAACCGCTCGGCCACCGCGGCCGACTGTAAATTTGTACGCCTGGTGAATCTACCTGTTGTGCTGCATCCATGAACACAGCATTCCAGGGCTGTTTTCGAACAGGATAACGCTCGTCCATGTACCACTATTGCAACCCAACATGCTCTCCAGTGTGTCAGCATGCTGTCTGGGACTCCTCGATCACCAGTTCTGTCTCCACTCGAGCACATTAGTATCATCATCAGATGACAAATCCACGTCATCAGCAACAGCATTAACGGTCCCCGTATCGACCGATCAAGTGCAAGAGGCATGAAACTACATCCGACAAAATGACATCCTCCACCTATGCAACACAATGCACGCACATCTGCAGCTTGCATTCAAAATTCTGTCGGTTACAGTGGCTGTTAACACACCAACATTTCACATTTGCAGTTGCTTATTTCGCGCTTATATTAACCTGTGGTCTTGCAATGTTAATCATTTAAATACACCACTGACGTGCTATAGACGCGAGATTTAACGGACAGGAAGAAGATGCTGTGATATGCAAATGATTAGCTTTTCAGAGCATTCACACAAGATTGGCACCAGTGGCGACACCTACAACGAGCTGACATGAGGAAAGTTTCCAACCGATTTCTCATACACAAACATCAGTTGACCAGCGTTGCCTGGTGAAACGTTGTTGTGATGCCTCGTATAAGGAGGAGAAATGCGTAGCAACACGTTTCCGACTTTGATAAAGGTCGGATTGTAGCCTATCGCGATTGCGGTTTATCGTATCGCGACAATGCTGCTCGCGTTGGTCGAGATCCAGTGACTGTTAGCGGAATATGGGGTCGGCGGGTTCAGGAGGGTAATACGGAACGCCGTGCTCGATCCCAACGGCCTCGTATCACTAGCAGTCGAGATGACAGACATCTTATCCGCATGGCTGTAACGGATCGTGCAGCCACGTCTCGATCCCTGAGTCAACAGATGGGAACGTTTGCAAGACAAAAACCATCTGCACGAACATTTCGACGACGTTTGCAGCAGCATGGTCTATCAGCTCGGAGACCATGGCTGCGGTTACCCTTGACGCTGCATCACAGACAGGAGCGCCTGCGATGGCGTGCTCAACGACGAACCTGGGTGCACGAATGGCAAAACGTCATTTTTTCGGATGAATCCAAGTTCTGTTCACAGCATCATGATGGTCCTATCCGTGTTTGGCGACATTGCGGTGGACACACATTGGAGGCGTGTATTCGTCATCGCCATACTGGCGTATCACCCGACGTGATGGTATGGGGTGTCATTCGTTACACGTCTCCGTCACCACTTGTTCGTATTGACGGCACTTTGAACAGTGGACGTTACATTTCAGATGTGGCTCTACCCTTCATTCGTTCCCTGCGAAACCCTACATTTCAGCAGGATAATGCACGACCGCATGTTGCAGGTCCTGTACAGGCCTTTCTGGATACAGAAAATGTTCGACTGCTGCCCTGGCCAGCACATTCTACAGATCTCTCACCAATTGAAAACGTCTGGTCAATGGTGGCCGAGCAACTGGCTCATCACAATACGCCAGTCACTACTCTTGATGAACTATGGTATCGTGTTGAAGCTACATGGGCAGCTGTAGCTGTAGACGCCATCCAAGCTCTGTTTGACAATGCCCAGGAGTATGTAGGCCATTATTATGGCCAGAGGTGGTTGTTCTGGGTACTGATTTTTCAGGTTCTATGCCTCCAAATTGCGTGAAAATGTAATCACACGTCAGTTCTAGTATAATATATTTTTCCAATGAATACCCGTTTATCATCTGTATTTCTCCTTTGTGTAACAATTTTAATGGCCAGTAGTGCATGTTACCTACACAAATGTATTGAGGAAATCTCACTACGTTAATTGCTTTTTGGTGTTGCGATTTTTTCCGTCAGTGTACTTATAGAAATGATCATTGCCGAAATATACAGAAGAAACAAACGGTCAGTAAGGGAGCCGGCAAAATTTTAAAAAATTGCTATAATATGCAAGATCTTGGGAAATATAGGAGAGTTGGTGACCGCAGTCACAGGACGATAGGACGCCGAGACGTCCGGGCCCGGAGGCGGCGTCGCTGAGAGAGCAGAGCGGGCAGCGCCCAGCGCCCCGGCGGCGCCAGCGCGTCTTTTTGTGGCCGCTAACCCCGATTACCATTTGGCCCGTCCCGTGCCGGGCCGGAGGAGAGGAGCCCCCTGTCCGTTTCTTGTCCGGGGCGCGTCCCACTTCGCCCCTCTTCTCTTCTTCCGGAAGCGGGCTAGCCCGCGTTACACAATGCGCCGCTGCTTTCTTTTACTGCCCATCCTGTGGCACAGACCAAAAGTTACGGCCATTTGTCCCGTTTTCTCTGCTTTCGTGTTACAGCGCCGCGCCACGCGGTCCTTTTAGTGTGGCCGTCCCACTAGCTTAGCCAGGGTCCGCTCCGGCGCTTTACGAGCGTGCAGATGGTGGTCCCCTTGTACGGAAACAGCAATTTTCTTATAAAGAAAACTTCGCCTGCTAAATTTCAGTATATTCTCCGAGCAGAGAAGACTTTCCGGCAAATTAAAATTGTGTGTCGAAACGGGACTCGCAGCCGGAAGTCTGCGTTTCGCAGGCATTTCAGGACCCGCTCTTCAAGGAGTGCTAGCATTCAGTGACCTGTTTTTGCTCGCACGTTATTCATTTGCGTTTGTGCGACATTTTCAGAGAAGAGCAGCGTCATTTGCAAGACTAGCAGCTACGGAAAAAAGCGAATCACTGCAGCCATAGTACGCAGCATTGCAGTCACATAACGGTGAACAGTGGTTGACGATGACGATTGTCTGGGAAGTTCGGCCGCCGAATTCAAAGTCTTTTCAGTTGACCCTGTGTTGGGCGTCTTGCATGGCGATGACAAAAAACAACACAAAAGCCAGTCTTCGAGCGGAGAATATCTCCGACACGGCCGGAAAGCGAAATCGTGCCCACTTCATGGCCGTCGGACGCGCTGACCACTCAGCAAAGGGGGCGGACTGTGTGGCTGATCATTTACCGCACTTCCGAATTAAATATTTGCTTACCTCAAGTGCTTCTAGCAGGTTAAGTTTTCGTTCTACTACACCGGGTGATCAAAAAGTCAGCATAAATTTGAAAACTGAATAAATCACGGAATAATGCAGATATAGAGGTACAAATTGACACAAATGCTTGGAATGACATGGGGTTTTATTAGAACCAAAAAAATACAGACTTTCAAAACATGTCCGACAGATAGCACTTCATCTGCTCCGAATAGCAATAATTAGCATAACAAAGTAAGACAAAGCAAAGATGATGTTCTTTACAGGAAATGCTCAATATGTCCACCATCATTCGTCAAGAATAGCTGTAGTCGAGGAATAATGTTGTGAACAGCACTGTAAAGCATGTCCGGAGCTATGGTGAGCCATTGGCGTCGGACGTTGTCTTTCAGCATCCCTAGAGATGTCGGTCGATCACGATATACTTGCGACTTCAGGTAACCCCAAAGCCAATAATCGCACGGACTGAGGTCTGGGGACATGGGAGGCCAAGCATGACGAAAGTGGCGGCTGAGCACACGATCATCACCAAACGACGCGCGCAAGAGATCTTTCACGCATCTAGTAATATGGGGTGGAGCGCCATCCTGCATAAACATCGTACGTTCCAGCAGGTGTTTATCAGCCAGGCTGTGGATGATGCGATTCTGTACCATATCGGCCTACCTCTCATTCGTCACGCCATCTGTCGGACATTTTGTGAACTTTTTTTTTTGTTCTAATAAAACCCCATGTCTTTCCAAGCATGCGTGTCAATTTTTCCTCTCTATCTACATTATTCCGTGGTTTATTAAGTTTTCAAATTTATACTGACTTTTTGATCACCCGATATACTCATCTCGAAACGGTTTTCTGTTTATTTGGGCCATAATCGGTAAATAATTGACTATGTCCAAAGGAGGTAATACACAGAATACATGGCGCCCCTTCTGAGGATCGTCGAGCCGACTTTATCTGATGTTTCGCCATATATCTGCAGGTTTGTTTTAGCAGTCTTGCTGGAGTCAGTTCGAACAAGTACTGCACATAACATCTTTCATGCAGAGCTCAGTGTCGACGGAAAGCGTCGGTTTGGAAATTTGTGATAAGGGCTTATCGAACCAAACTGCTGAGGTCATCGGTACTTAAGCTTACACAATACTTAATCTAACTTAAACTAACTTCTGCTAAAGACAACACCACACACACCCAGGCTCGAGGGAAGGCGTCGGTTTGTTTCCCGTGACAAACAAAATATATTTTTTAAAAAAGCAGAATGTTACATGTTCGTTCAACAGAGCGCCCCAACAGCAGTCTAGTGCGATATTTGTTTAATCGATAGCTGTTAATAGGGACAGCAAACTACGAAGAGTAACAAGTATACAAGTATTCCAGCAACGACAGAACCGCCCTGAGCCGCGCTGACTGCTATCGCCATACAGAAACGCTGTTCAGTCGCCGCCGGATTGCTGATTATTCTTCGCGTTCTACTGCCCCAAGTAATAAATACAGACAAATAAAATATCGCACCAGACTAACTTGGGATCGTTCTGTCGAATGCGCACATAAAACTCCACTTTAAAAATCAATTTGTTCGTAATGGAAAACAATCCGGCGCTTTCCGTCGACAATGGGCGTCGCACGAAAGACGTGAGGATTGTTCCTTTGGCCTCATACCAGTTACATATTCAGAAATCATACTGCAGGTGCCTACCGAAACATCGAAGGAAATGTGCTTGACGACTCTTTGGAGAAACACCCAGTTGTTTTTGTTGTTGTTATTGTTGTTGTGGTGGTCTTCAGTCCAGAGACTGGTTTGTTGCAGCTCTTCATGATACTCTATCCTGTGCAAGCTTCTTCATCTCCGAGTACCTGCTGCAACCTACATCCTTCTGACCTGCTCAGTGTATTCATCTCTTGGTCTCCCTCTGCGATTTTTACCCTCCACGCTGCCCTCCAATACTACATTTGTGATCCCTTGATTCCTCAGAATATGTCCTACCAACCGATCCCTCCTTCTTTTCAAGTTGTGCCACAAAATTCTCTTCTCCCCAATTCTATTCAATAACTCCTCATCAGTTTATGTGATCTACCCATCTAATCTTCAGTATTCTTCTATAGCACCACATTTCGAAAGCTTCTACTCTCTTCTTTTCTAAACTATTTTTTGCCCATGTTTCACTTCCATACATGGCTACACTCCATACAAATACTTTAATAAATGACTTCCTGCCACTTAAATCTATACTCGATGTTAACAAATTACTCTTCTTCAAAAGCGCTTTCCTATTGACAACTTACATTTTACATCCTCTCTATTTCGATCATTATCACTCATTTTGCTCCCCAAATAGCAAAACTCATCTACTACTTTAAGTGTCTTATTTCCTAATCTAATTCTCTCGGCATCACCTGATTTCATTCGACTACATTCCATTACCCGCGTTTTGCTTTTGTTGATGTTCAACTTATATCCTCCTTTCAAAACACTGTCCATTCCGTCCAACTGCTCTTCCAGGTCCTTTGCTGCCTCTGACAGAATTACAATGTCATCGGAGAACCTCAAAGTTTTTACTTCTTCTCCATGGATATTAATTCCTACGCCAAATTTTTCTTTTGTTTCCTTTACTGCTTGCTTAATATACAGATTGAATAACGTCGGGGATAGGCTACAACATTGTCTCACTCCCTTCCCAACCTCTACTTCCCTTTCATGCCCCGCTCCCTCTACTTTACTCCTGCCACCTTCAGAATTTGAAAGAGAGTATTCCAGTCAACATTGTCAAAAGCTTCCTCCAAGTCTACAAATGCTGGAAACATAGGTTTGCCTTTCCTTAATCTGTCTTCTATGATAAGTCGAAGGGTCAGTATTGCCTCATGGGTCCCAACATTTCTATGGAATCCAAACTCATCTTCCCCGAGGTCGGGTTCTACCAGTTCTTCCATTCCTCTGTAAAGAATACTTGTTAGTAGTTTGCAACCGTGGCTCATTAAACTGATAGTTCGCCAATTTTCACACCTGTCGACACCTGCCTTCTTTGGGATTGGAATTATCATAGTCTTCTTGAAGTCTGAGGGTATTTCGCCTGTCTCATACATCTTGCTCACCAGACGGTAGAGTTTTCTCAGGACTGGCTCTCCCAAGACTGTCAGTAGTTCTAATGGAATGTTGCCTACTCCCCGGCCCTCGTTTCGACTTAGGACTTTCAGTGCTCTGCCAAAGTCTTCACACAGTAGCATATCTCCCATTTCATCTTCATCTACATCCTCTTCCATTTCCATAATATTGTCCTCAAGTACATCGCCCTTGTATGGACACTCTATATACTCCTTCCACCTTTCTGCTTTCCCTTTTCTGCTTAGAACTGGGTTTCCATCTGAGCTCTTGATATTCATACAAGTGGTTCTCTTTTCTCCGAAGGTCTCTTTAATTTGCCTGTATAGGGAGTGTCTATCTTACCCCCAGTTGCACATCCTGTCAATCTCATTTTTGTGACGGTTGTATTACTTTTTGCCTGCTTCATTTAATGCTTTTTATATTTTCTCCTTTCATCAATTAAATTCAATACATCTCCTGTTACCCAAGGATTTCTACTAACCCTCGCCTTTTTACCTACTTGATCCTCTGCTGCCTTCAGTATTTCATCCCTCAAAGCTATCCATTCTTCTTCTACTGTATTTCTTTCCCCCATTCCTGTCAATCGTTCCCTAATGCTCTCCCTGAAACTCTCTAAAATCTCTGTTTCTGTGAGTTTATCCAGGTCCCATCTCCTTAAATTCCAACCTTTTTGCAGTTTCTTCAGTTTTAATCTACAGTTCATAACCAATAGACTGTGGTCAGAGTCCACATCTGCCCCTGAAAATGTCTTACAGTTTAAAACCCGGTTCCTAAATCTCTGTCTTACCATTAGATTATATAATCTATTACATCATAAAACCTATCTGAAACCTTCCAATATCTCCAGGCCTCTTCCATGTATACACCCTCCTTTCATGATTCTTGAACTAAGTGTTAGCTATGATTAAGTCATGCTCTGGGCAAAATTCTACAAGGCGGCTTCCTCTTTCATGCCTTACCCACATTCCATATTCCCTACTACGTTTCCTTCTCTCCCTTTTCCTACTATCGAAATCCAGTCACCCATGACTATCAATTTTCGTCTCCCTTCACTATCTGAATAATTTCTTTTATCTGATGATACATTTCATTAAGCTCTTCGTCGTCTACGGAGCTAGCTGGCATATAAACTTGTACTGCTGTGGTAGGTGTGGGCTTCGTGTCTATCTTGGTCACAATAATGCGTTCACTTTGCTGTTTTTTGTAGCTTACCGGCACTCCTACTTTTTTATTTATTATTAAACCTACTACTGCATTACCCCCATTTGACTTTGTATTTATTACCCTGTATTCATGTGACCAGAAGTCCTGTTCTTCCTGTCACCGAACTTCACTCATTCCCACTATATATAACTTTAACCTATCCATTTCCCTTTATAAATTTTCTAACCTACCTGCCCGATTAAGGGATCCGACATTCCGCGTACCGATCCGAGGAACGCCAGTTTTCTTTCTCCTGATAACGACGTCCTCCTGAGTAGTCCCCGCCCGTAGATCCGAATCGGGGAGTATTTTACCTTCGCAATTTTTTACCCAAGAGCACGTCATCACCATTTAAGCACACGGTAAAGCTGCATACCCTGGAGAAAAATTACGGCTGTAGTTTCCCCTTGCTTTCAGCCGTTCGCAGTACCAACACAGCAAGGCCGTTTTTGTTAGTGTTAGAAGGCCAGATCAGTCAATCATCCAGACTGTTGCCCCTGCAACAACTGAAAAGGCTGCTGCCTCTCTTCAGGAACCACACGTTTGTCTGGTCTCTCAACAGATACCCCTCCGCTGTGCTTGCAGCTATGGTACGGCTGTCTGTATCGCTGAGGCACGGAAACCTCCCCACCAACGGCAAGGTCCATGGTTCATTGGGGGGGGGGGGGGGGTTTATATATACGTATTTCTCCCCCGAATGAGAATATATATTTTGTTGACTCCCACCTACATAGGGAGAAGTGACCATCGTAATAAAATAAAAGAAAGAGGTTGCGAGGTAAGATTTAAGTGTTCGTTCTTCCCGCGCGCTGTTCGATAGTGAGACGTATGGGAAATAGTGTGAAATGTGAAAAAGATTCGATGAATCCTATGCCAACTACTTAATAGTGAACTGCAGTGTAGTCAAGTAGATGTAGATATAGATGCACACTGAGATCAGATAGTGTGTGGCTGATTGATTGTATCTACATCTATACCTCCGTGACTACTCTGCAGTTCAGAGTTATGTAGCTGGCAAAGGATTCATCAAATCACTTTCACATTTCTCACTATTTCTCATCCGTACCACTCTCCAATAGCGCGCCGGAAATTCGAGCACTTAAATCTTTCCTTGGAGTTATTTCTTTTATTGTATTACGATGATCATTTTTGCCTATGTAGGTAGGAGTCAACAGAATATGTATTCGCATTCAGAGGAGAAAGATGGCGATTTAAATTTCGTGAGAATATCTCGCCGCAACGAACAACGCCTTTGTTTTAATGACTGCCACCCCAACTCGCGTGTAATATTCGTGACACTTCCATTCGTGACACCTCACTGCGCGATAATACTAAACGAACTGCCTATCTTTGAACTTTTTCGATGTCCCCCGTTAAATCTATCTTGTAAGCATCCCGTACCGATCCGCAGTACTCTAGTAGAAGACGAATAAGCTCAATGCGAGCAGTCTCTTTGGTCGATCTGTCGCATCTTCTGTCTTATGTCAATAAAACGCAAACGTTCGCCTTCACCACAATATTGGCTATCTATGTCATTCACTCGAATTTAAGTTGTTCCTGTTATCCCTAGGCATCAGTTCAATTGACAGCCTTCAGATTTGTCTGAGGTTTGTGTAACTAAAATTCAACGGATTCCTTTTAGTAACCACGTGGATGACTGCACACTTTCCATCATTTAGACTCAATTGCCACTTTCCCCTCCATACAGGTATCTTGTCTAAATCCCTTTACAATTGGTTTTGGTCTTCTGATGGCTTTACGAGACGGTAAATGGCAGCGTCATTTGGGAACAGACTCAGAGGGCTGCTCGTATTGTCCCCTGAATCATCCATACATGTTAGGAACTGCAAAAGGCCCATAACACTTCCTTGGGGGCGCCTCATATCTCTTCTCCTGTACTCGATGATTTTCCGTCAATTACTGTGAACTGTTATCTTTGTGGTAGGAAATCACGAATCCAGTCGCACTACTGAGACTCACTGAATTTGATTAGAAGCCGTTTGTGAGGAACGGTATCAAAAGCCTTCTGAAAATCTAGAAATATGGAACTGAGCTTCCCTATCGACAGCATTCCTTACTTCATGAAAATACAGAGACAGTTGTGCTGCAGAAGAAAGGTGTTAAATGAATCCATGTTGACTACGAGTCAACAGATCGTTCTCTGCGATGTAGTTCAAACCGTTCGAACACAGTGTTCCAGAATCCTAGTGCAAATCAACGTTAGTGATTTTAATTTGTAATTCAGCAGATTACTCCTATTTCCTTTCTTGAGTAGTGGTGTGACCTGTGCAACTTTTTCATCTTTAGGTACAGACCTTTCGTCAACCTATAGGCTGTATGTGATTGCTAAGTATGGAGCTATTATATCAACATATTCTGTAAGGAATATAATTAGTGTGCAGTCTGGACCGGAAGACTTCCTCTATTAACTGATAAGGGCTGATTCGCTGTACCGAGAATATGTACTTCTGAGTTCCTCATACTGGCAGCAGTTCTTGATTCGAATTCTGGAATATGTATTCGGTCTTCTTCGGTGAAATAATTTTGGAAAACCGTATTTAGTAACAACACCTTAGTGGCACTGTCATCGGTAACATTAACATGTTACCACGCAGGGGAGATATCGACGGTGTCCTGCCGCTGATGTACTTTGCATACAACCAGACTCACTCGGATTTCGAGACTATTAAAAGTATCTCGCATTGTTATCCGCGCTCAGTTTCCAACGTCTACAAAACTTCGCCAGTCTTGGAAATTTAAAGGTATTCTAAATTTTGCATCGTTTTTTCGTTGCTTCTGCAACAATATTCTGTCTTTTCTTTGTGTACCGTGACGGATCAGTTTCGACTCTTATTAATTTATCTGGTATAAATATCCCAACTTCTGTCAATACCATTTCTTTGAATTTAAGCCATATCTGGTCTACACTTACATAATTAGTTCGGAAGAAATGGAAGTTGCCTCTTAGGAACACGTCCAGCGAATATTTATCTGCTTTGTTAAACGCATATATATTTTGCTTTAATTTTGGTAGGTTTGACCATTACGGTATTCAGCCTTGCCACAAAAACCTTGTAGTCACTAATCTCTGTACACGTCATGGTGCTCCTTCTTTGTTTGGCATTATTTATTGCAAAGACGTCAAGTACTTCATATACTTCGAGTGGGCTCCTGAAGCGGCTACTCGGGTAGCAGAGTACTTGTGGCGTGCACATGGGTTTTTTTTAGGCTAGGCAGTAGTGCG
Organism: Schistocerca piceifrons; assembly: GCF_021461385.2. Taxonomy (NCBI): domain Eukaryota; kingdom Metazoa; phylum Arthropoda; class Insecta; order Orthoptera; family Acrididae; genus Schistocerca; species Schistocerca piceifrons. The sequence continues at coordinate 822,306,333 of NC_060138.1, forward strand.
AGGTGTCCTGATGAACACTCACCAGTCGACGTGCAGGCAGGGAAATCAGGATGCGCTCAGCGTAAAGACACTTCAGCTGTAAAGATATTAGCAGTAAATTTTCAGAGTGTTCGGAATAAAGTTCCTGAATTTACTGCCCTCCAGGAAGCGTGTGCCACGCAAATTATTCTTGGGACTGAGACCTGGCTGAACCCTGAGATAGGAAGCTCTGAAATATTTAGTGAGGGTTGGAACGTGTATCGGAAAGACAGATTAGACACCGAAGGAGATAATGTCTTCATTGCAGTTGACAAAAATATTGTGTCTACTGAGGTCGAAGTAGAGTGTGATTGTGAAGTTATCTGGTAACGTTTAACAGGGCTAGGAGAAATAAACTGTTGGGTGTTATTACCGGCCACCAGGTTCCACCGTGACAGTTCTAGAATCATTCAAAGGGAGTCTACACTGTATCGCAGAAGTACCCAGATCATGCTATATTAGTCGGAGGCGACTTCAACCTACCTAGTATAGACTGGCATGTCTATGGATTCATTACAGGTAGTACAGACAAGCCGTCGTGTGAATTACTTTTGAACACATTATCCGAAAACTGTCTTGAGCAGCTAAATCGACAGCTAACGCGTAATGGAAATATTTTAGATCTGGTAGCCATGAACAGACCAGACCTCATCGACGGTGTCAGTGTTGAGACAGGGATTAGTGATCATGATGTTGTCATTACGACTATGGTTACGAAAGTTAAAAAGTCGGTCAAGAAGGCTAGGAGAGTATTCTTACTAGAAAGAGCAGATAAGCAGTTGTTAGCATCCCACTTAGTAAATGAATCGACTTCATTTACTTCCGGTACGATGGACGTGGAAGAATTATGGGTAAATTTTAAACACATTGTAAATCACGCTTTGGACAAGTATGTGCCGAAAAAGTGGGTTACGGACGGAAAAGACCCACCGTGGTTTAACAGCGCAATTCGGGGAATGCTTAGGAAGCAAAGACAGTTGCACTCGCTGTACAAGAAAGATCGGGAGAATGAGGACAGGCAAAAGTTAGTAGAGATTCGTGCTGTTGTAAAAGGAGCGATGCGCGAACCATACAACCACTACCACCGTCATATCTTAGCAAGAGATCTTGCTGAAAACCCAAGGAAGTTCTGGTATTACGTAAAATCGGTAAGCGGGTCGAAGGCTTCCATGCAGTCACTCACTGATCAGTCTGACCTGGCATCGGAAGACAGCAAGACAAGGCTGAAATTTTAAATTTAACATTTGAGAAATCTTTCACGCAGGAGGATCGTACAAACATACCGCCGTTTGAGTCTCGTACAGGTTTCCGTATGGAGGACATAGCGATAGACATCCCTGGGGTTGTGAAGCAGCTGAATGGGTTGAAAATAAATAAATCGGCAGGTCCTGATGGGATTCCATTTCGCTTTTACAGAGAGTGCTCTACTGCATTGGCTCCTTACTTAGCTTGCATTTATCGCGAATCTCTTGCCCAACTAAAGTCCCGAGCGACTGGAAAAAAGCGCATGTGATGCCTGTATATAAGAAGGGTAGAAGGACGGATCCTCAAAATTACAGACCAATATCCTTAACATAGGTTTGTTGCAGGATTCTCGAACGCATTCTCAGTTCGAATATAATGAATTTCCTTGAGACAGAGAAGTTGCTTTAGAAAGCATCGTTCCTGCGAAACGCAACTCGCCCTTTTTTCACATGATATCTTGCGAACCATGGATGAAGGGTATCAGACGGATGCCATATTCCTTGACTTCCGGAAAGCGTTTGACTCGGTGCCCCACTGCAGACTCCTAACAAAGGTACGAGCATATGGGGTTGGTTCCCAAATATGTGAGTGGCTCGAAGGCTTCTTAAGTAATAGAACCCAGTACGTTGTCCTCGATGGTGAGTGTTCATCGGAGGTGAGGGTATCATCTGGAGTGCCCCAGGTAATGTGGAAGGTCCATTGTTGTTTTCTATCTACATAAATGATCTTTTGGATAGGGTGGATAGCAATGTGCGGCTGTTTGCTGATGATGCTGTGGTGTACGGGAAGGTGTTATCGTTGAGTGACTGTAGGAGAATACAAGATGACTTGGACTGGATTTGTGATTAGTCTAATGAATGGCAGCTAAATCTAAATAGAGATAAATGTAAATTAATGCTGATGAATAGGAAAAAGAATCCCGTAATATTTGAATACTCCATTAGTAGTGTAACGCTTGACACAGTCACGTCGATTAAATATTTGGGTGTAACATTGCAGAGCGATATGAAGTGGGACAAGCATGTAATGGCAGTTGTGGGGAAGGCGGATAGTCGTCTTCGGTTCATTGGTAGAATTTTGGGAAGATGTGGTTCATCTGTAAAGGAGACCGCTTATAAAACGCTAATACGACCTATTCTTGAGTACTGCTCGAGTATTAGGGATCCCTATCAGGTTGGATTGAGGGAGGACATAGGAGCAATTCAGAGGTGGGCTGCTAGATTTGTTACTGGTATCTTTGATCATCCCGCGAGTGTTACGGCAATGCTTCAGGAACTCGGGTAGGAGTCTCTACAGGAAAGGCAGAGTTCTTTTCGTGAATCACTACTGAGGAAATTTAGAGAACCAGCATTTGAGGCTGACTATAGTACAATTTTACTGCCGCCAACTTATATTTTGTGGAAAGACCACAAAGATAAGATAAGAGACATTATGACTCGTGCAGAGGCATACAGGCAGTCATTTTTCCCTCGTTCTATTTGGGAGTGGAACAGGGAGAGACGATGCCAGTTGTGGTACGAGGTACCCTCCGCCATGCACCGTATGGTGGATTGCGGAGTATGTATGTAGATGTAGATGTAGAACTATTGGCGCAAAATAATGTCTGGAGGAAGCATTTAGAACAATTTCTGAGATTCTTTTATACTACATTGTTCCGAACTAACGACAAGCGCCGGCAAGAAGATGAAGAACGCAAGAGCAGAGAAGGCTGCGAGACGACGTCAGCCAATAGTAGGCTGACTAGGACCGCACCACAAGAGCGGCCTCTATACGAAGACAATATAAGTGCCGCTACTGCCAGCCTCGGCCGGACAGAAGAAGACGGACCCTAGCAGAGGGGCCTGGATGAGCAGTGATATTAACGGTAGCATGGGTTGTATGTTGACCATCGCTTGCGATAACTCTTTGTTAATCCAAAGTTAAGTATTGCCAATCTTCTTTATTGTAAAAAAAAACTATTAATGTGATTTGCTTGAACTGTTGTATAACTGACCGGCTGGAGTAGCCAAGCGGTTCTAGGCGCTACAGTCTGGAACCGCGCGACCGCTACGGTCGCAGGTTCGAATCCTGCCTCGGGCATGGATGTGTGTGATGTCCTTAGGTTAGTTAGGTTTAAGTAGTTCTAAGTTCTAGGGGACTGATGATCTCAGAAGTTAAGTCCCATAATGCTCAGAGCCATTTGAACCTTTTTTTGTTGTGTAACTATCCGAGAAGGTAGCATCCTGTAGGCACACTATAAGCAACGAGTGGGCAGGACTCCACATACACCAGCTTTGAACGCATATTTTCGCCAACATATTGAGGGTAAACCGAAATCAGCACCAACGATAATTGTATAAGTGGGGTACCCATATGAGATCTCTAATCAAATTTCCTTTGAACTTTTGTGTGAACGTACCACCTAAGGAGGGGTCAGTGAAGGAACTCAGTTATGGCAAGCATAAGAGTGACGACGTACACAGCTGTAACTGATAATTTAGCACCATGTGGGAGTTCTGAATTACATGCTTATTTACTTTTAGTGGTTGTCATTGGTTACGTTTTTCGCCTTCATTGGCTGTATGTTCACATACTCATAAAAAGTGGATTATGTTATTTAATAAATATGTTTTATGCTTGCTGCTGAATAAGATATGAGCTGATATTAGCTATGGTACCTCTTAGTAGTTAAAAAATTTGATAGTTTAGGTTAGTATGTTGGAAGACTTTCCTAAATTTGGCATTTCACACCAGCTGCTTTTAATTACGACTGTTCGTGCAGAGCGCAAGGAAGGAACAAAAATTGGAGTTTAACATCTCAGCCACAAAGAGGTCATTAGAGACAGAGCACAAGCTCGGACTGTTTTTAATGGTGGGTAAGGAAACCGGTCATGTTGTTTAAAGGGAACCAATAACCCGGGAATTTTCCTGGAGCGATTTATGGAAATCAAGAAAAACTTAAGGCTAGATGGTAGGATGCGGATCGGAATCGTCGATCTCCCACATGCGAGTCCAATGTGCTAACCACTGCGCCACATCACTCGATCTGCAGAGGGGACGTAAAGGTAGAGCAACATTTTTCACCTTTCTTTTCGTATAGAATTTTGCCACTTACACTAACATGGCTGCCCCCGATCTCCATTTAAAAGTTATTGTTTGGAAACTTGATGATAATTGATGGCATTTCTGCAGCTAGTCATATAGCTATGTAAATGCTTAGTTACATAATATGGGAAACAGCAATATTGAAAAGCAGTTCTCTAATTAATGATGTATTGAGCAAAATTTTAATATTCATCTTATTCTGTGAATGCATTTATGACTCCAGATTTTTTTTCTTGTCTGTGGGATTATGTTGAAAAATGGGACCATAATAATAGAATGTTATGAGTAACTCCGTAACCAAAATATTGTAAAGTGCTAAATATGCGCCATTACTGTCAAATAGAACATATGGACTTATAGCATAAACGCCTTCATTTTATCAAAATAAAAATAATGTTCCAAACTATAACAGAAAAACATATTAAAGTGTGAAATATAAATAAATATTTCCATACAATACTTGGATTTCATGGGTTTGCCTCTTGTGCTTGACACCTGCAATTTTAAGTAAAGCATAACTGAAAACGAATGCAATCGGAAGCTTCGTCATCCAGGCTTAGTATAGTAAAGTACTATCGATTAAAGATCCTCGTTATTCTGCTTCATTGGAATTGCATGACATGTGAAGCACTCAGAAAATATAGTCAGACGTCAATGTAGCTTCGAACACATATACAACATTGGCGGGTATGTAAAAGATTGGAATTGCAATTCTCTGTCACAATTAGAAGGGCCGCCAAAGAACACTAGCTACACTAGTGTTGTTCCTTTTCAGAATTGTTACCAGTCCTGGTAGGGCATATTACGGACATGAACACCGTCAGATGTTGAGTGATCAAATTGCAGGACACGGATGTGCCGCATACTCGTGTGACACAGCATTATCAGCAACTGAGAGTTTGAAAGGAGCTTCATGACGAGTCCTCATTAGGCCAGCTGTTCGAATAGTGTAATTTCCAGAGCTTTGGCCTGCATGAGAATGTGGGGACTGATATACTCGTCGTCAGGGTTCCAGACTACTACGTCTGACCACCACAAGGGACGATCGCCGTATTGTGCACCGAGCACATCGAAACTCCTGCGACATATGTGTGCCCCATTGTGCGTCATACTGCACAATTAGTCAGGGACTAGCAGTAAACGTACTAGGGAATTACTGTCTGATGCATAGGTTGCCATTAATTCAACAACACACATGGCTGCGTTTGGAATGGTACCGTGATTGGAAGCCCTGATATTGGCGTCACTATATGTGCAGCAATGAACCATAGCTCAGCACTACCCCAAATGACTATTGTCGGTGGGTATGGCGGCGACCTGGGGAGAGGTCCTATTCTTCCAACGTTTTGGAGAGGCACAACGGTGTTACTTCCGACATTATGGTGAGGGGAGCCCTCAGGCATATCTTCAGGTGACGGCTGGTAATGACTGATGGAACTCGATGACATAGCGGTACATTCCGGACATCCGGCGTCGTCGTATGTTACTTCCATCCGACCGTACCGTGGTGCGATTTTTCAGTATAACAATGCTCATCCAGATAAAGTGAGGTCACTATGAACTGTCTGCGGGATTTTAAGGTACTCCAATGGTTAGTAAAATCAGCTCTGTTCCTCATAGATGTGGGAAGAGCTCGGAAGTCAGCTCTATCCCAGCGCCAGTATCCAGGATATCAAGGACCAGTTACAACAGTTGTGGGCCAGCTTGCTTCAGGAGAGGATAGAACTGATTTATGACACACTTCTCAACTGAATCAGGACATGCATCCAGGCCAGAAAAGGTGCAATGTCATACTGATAAGTGGGCTCATATTGCTTTCCTTCAGTTGAATGACAGGTTCCATCCCTGCAGCAGTGCACTGAAGCACATGGTATCGTTTGTGAGTTGACGCAGCTCTTAACAATAAGACACTTATTTTTAATTTCCTCTGTGCTCTTTCGTTTAAACTCTTAATTTTCGTGTGTGTTTGTGTATTTATCGGGTACGGTTCTTTACTGTGGGTAGTGAAGCTGACTTACGTCTTCAGTGAGAGCTGAGATGGTGGCCTTTTGCTCACAGCTCCAGGCAGTGCTGCTGGCTTCTCTCACGACTACTGAGGCTGTTGCCAATGGGCATCACTGTGGGGGACCGGACGTGAAAATCCAACGAATGCTCAGCATATACCACGTGACCCCCTATTGGTCTAATACTGTAGTCACGCCAGGTGCTGCCCGCACTGAGATTGACATCTCACCTGTGCTCGAGTGGGATGTCGTTCGCTGTGACAGTCTGTGAAAGAATTTCTGGCGGGCTGATTGAAGGGCCTCCCCAGTACGTCTTACAAAGGTGCTATCTGTGTATAATAAACATTCTGCAACAGATGCAATCATTTGCTCTGTTCCAGGGGTCGCCTCTCGGCCAGAAAGATATAGTGAGTCATAGAAGGTGGGGTTACTGGTAGTTGGGAACTCCAACGTTATGTACTTAATGACATCCCTTAGGGACATGGCTGTCAAGGAGGGGAAGGAATGCCAAGTGCAATCTGTGCGCATACACGGAGGAGTCGTTCCAGATGTGGAATAAGCGCTTCCGGGATGCCATAAAGAACACAGAGTGCAGTCACCTTTGGGTGGTGGCTCATGTCGGTCCTCTCTAGTATCGGGAGGCTAGTGGAAGTGGTAAAGATTGCCAGTCTTGCTTGCGAGATGAACGCGAGGCTCTTTATTTGTAAATTTGTTGGCAAGACTGACTGCAGACGTTTGGTGCAGAGACAATTGGGGGGTCTGAATCAGGGGCTCAAACAATTCTGCGACCGTGTAGTCCGCAGATTCCTCGACTTGCACGACAGGGCGGTGGTTCTTCGGGTTCCGCTTAGTTGGTCAGGTGATCACTACAATCAGAAGAGGCTACATGGGTAGCGGGATTTGTCTGGAGGGGACTGGTCGTTTATTTTTTTTTTTAAGTTAGTGGGTCTCGGAAAATTACAGAAACGCAGTCAGTCTAAAAGAGTCCTGTGTAAGCTTCTTCATGTCCGAGTAACTACTGCACCCTACATCCTTCTGAATCTGCTTGGTGTACACATTTCTTGGCCTGTCTCTAGAATTTTTACCCTCCACGCTCCCCTCCAATACTAAGCTGGAGATCGCTTGATGCCTCAGAACATGTCCTACCAACCGGTCCCTTCTTTTAGTCAGGTTGTGCCACAATTTCCTTTTATCCCCAGTTCTATTCAGTACCTTCTCATAAGTTACGTGATCTGTCTAATCCTCAGAATTCTTGTGTAGCACCAGATTTCGAAAGCTTCTATTTTCTTCATGTCTAAACTATTTATCGTCAATGTTTAACTTTCACACGTGGCTGCACTCCATACAGATTTCTCTTCTTCAGAAACGCTTTCCTTTCCATAGCCAGTCTACATTTTATATCCTGTCTACTTCGACCATCATCATTTATTTTGCTCCGCAAATAGCGAAACTCATCTACTACTTTAAGAGTCTCATTTCCTAATCTAATTCTCTCAGAATCACCTGATTTCCATTCGACTATTCGACTACATTCCATTATCCTCGTTTTGCTTATATTCATGTTTATCTTATATCCTCCTTTCAAGACACTGTGCATTCCGTTCAGCAGTCCTTCCCGGTCTGGAATTATACTGTCATGGGCAAACCTCTAGGATTTTATTTCTTCTCCATGCATTTTATTCCTACTTCAAATTTTTCTTTTGTTTTGTTTACTGCTTGCTCTACATACAGATTGAATAACATCGGGGATAGGCTACAAACCTGTCTCACTTCCTTCTCAACCACTGCTTCCCTTTCAAGCCCCTCGATTCTTATAACTGCCATCTGGTTTCTGTATAAACTGTAAGTAGCCTTTTGCTCCCTGTGCTTCACCCCTGCCACCTCCAGAATTTTAAAGTGAGTATTCAATCAACACTGTCAAAAGCTCTCTCCAAGTCTACAAATGCTAGAAACGTAGCTTTGCCTTTCCTTAATCAATCTTCTGAGATAAGTCGTAGGGTCAGTATTGTCTGGCGTGTTCCAACATTTCTACGGAATCCAAACTGATGTTCCCGAGTTCGGCTTCTACCAGTTTTTCCATTCGCCTGTAAAAAATTTGTGTTAGTATTTTGCAGCCATAACTTATTAAACTGATAGTTCGGTAATTTTCACACCTGTCGACAGCTGCTTTTTTGGGACTGGAATTAGTATATTCTTCTTGAAGACTGAGGGTATTTTGCCTGTCTCATACATCTTGCTCACCAGATGGTAGAGTTTTGTCAAGGCTGGCTCTCCCAAGGTTATCAGTAGCTCTAATGGAATGTTGTCTACTCCCGGGTCCTTTTTTTTGACTTAGGTCTTTCAGTGCTCTGTCAAATTCTTCACGCAGTATTATACCTCCTATGTCATCTTCATCTACGTCCTCTTCCATTTCCATAATATTGCTCTCAGTTAATATTACAGTTTTAAATTTTCGTAACTACACTGGGAAAGAATCAGTGCTTCAAGCGCTAATAGAAAACACTGAAGTTAAATAGGTACTGAAATCTGGCTTAAGCCAGAGATACGTTCAGCTGAAATTTTTACTGAGGACCTAACGATGTTCAGAAAGGGTAAATTAAATACTGTTGTTGGTGGAGTGTTTATTGCTGTCACAAGCAGCTTAACTTGTAGTACCTGTGATTTAGTAAAGGCAGAGTTCATACTCGACATTGTTAATAAATTACTAATTGTTTTCTTTTACCAACCCCCGACTTAGATGATAAAATTTTCTAAATATTTCAAACAAACCTCGAGTCTCATTTCAAATAGGTACCTCAACCATGCAGTTAAAGTTGGTGGTGACTTCAATCTACCCTCGATATGTTGGCGAAAATACATGTTTGGATTCTGTGGTAGGTATAAAACGTAGCCCGAGAACGTACTGAATGCGTTCTCCGAAACTTATTTTGAACAACTGGTTCAGAAGCTCACTCGAAGTATAAGGTTGCGGAAGCATACTTGACCTCTTAGCAACAAATAATCCTGAGTAAATAGGGATCATCATGGCGGGTACAGGGGTTAGCAGTCACAAGGTCATTGTAGCAAGATCGAATACCGTAACATCCAAACCAACCAAAAATAAACGCAAAATATACCTGTTTACAAAAGGAGAAAAAAATTCGCTTGACCCCTTGCTTAGAGACTGTGTCCACGTCTTCCACTCAGTCTGTGTAAGGATAGAAAAGATGTGGTTTAGATTCAAAGAAAAAGATTTTTACCAAGCAAGTTTAATAGAAAATGAAACAAAACTGAACAGAATAAAAGGAATTAAGCAAAATTAATTAAGTAATAAGCGATGGCACTGATCCCCCATTGTACACTAAACAGGTCAGAACACTGTTGCAGAAGCAACGAAAAAAATCATGCCAAAAATTAAAAGAATGTAAAATCTCTAAGATTGGCGAAGTTTTACAGAAACTCTAAATTCAGTGCGAGATGTTTTTAATAGTTTCCACAACAGAACTGTCTCTCGAAATCTGGCACGAAATTCAAGGAGATTCTGGTCGTATGGAAAGTACACCAGTGGCAAAATGAAGTGAATACCCCCACTGCACGATATCAATGGTGATGTTGCTGATGACAGTGCTACTAAAGCAGAGCTACTAAACACAGATTTCCGAAATTCCATCACTAAAGAAGACGAAGTAAATATTTCAGAACAACTGCAACATGAGTAACATAGAAGTAGATATCCTCGGCGCAGCAATAAAACACTTAGTAAAGGCTAGGCCACCCGTCCAGGTTGTATACGATTAGGTTTCTTTCACAATACGCTGATATCATAGCCCCAAACTTAGCAGTCATCTACTAGTGCTCGCTCTTCGAAAGATCCGTACCTAAAAAGTGGAAAGTTGACAGTTTCACAGGTCACACCAATACTCAGGAATGGAAATATGAATAATCTGCTGAATTACTTACCTGAATCACTTGTGTCAATTTGCAGTGGAATTTTGAAACATATACTGTGTTTGAACATTATGAATTATCTCAGATAAAACGATTTATTGACGAATCGCCAACACAGATTCAGAAAATATTGTTCTCTTGAAACACAACTACCTCTTTATTCTTACGAAATAACCAGTGCTATCCACAGGGTATGACAAATTGATGTCAGATGTTTAGATTTCCCGAAGGCTTTTGACACCGTTCCTCACAAACGTAACCTACACTCCTGGAAATGGAAAAAAGAACACATTGACACCGGTGTGTCAGACCCACCATACTTGCTCCGGACACTGCGAGAGGGCTGTACAAGCAATGATCACACGCACGGCACAGCGGACACACCAGGAACCGCGATGTTGGCCGTCGAATGGCGTTAGCTGCGCAGCATTTGTGCACCGCCGCCGTCAGTGTCAGCCAGTTTGCCGTGGCATACGGAGCTCCATCGCAGTCTTTAACACTGGTAGCATGCCGCGACAGCGTGGACGTGAACCGTATGTGCAGTTGACGGACTTTGAGCGAGGGCGTATAGTGGGCATGCGGGAGGCCGGGTGGACGTACCGCCGAATTGCTCAACACGTGGGGCGTGAGGTCTCCACAGTACATCGATGTTGTCGCCAGTGGTCGGCGGAAGGTGCACGTGCCCGTCGACCTGGGACCGGACCGCAGCGAAGCACGGATGCACGCCAAGACCGTAGGATCCTACGCAGTGCCGTAGGGGACCGCACCGCCACTTCCCAGCAAATTAGGGACACTGTTGCTCCTGGGGTATCGGCGAGGACCATTCGCAACCGTCTCAATGAAGCTCGGCTACGGTCCCGCACACCGTTAGGCCGTCTTCCGCTCACGCCCCAACATCGTGCAGCCCGCCTCCAGTGGTGTCGCGACAGGTGTGAATGGAGGGACGAATGGAGACGTGTCGTCTTCAGCGATGAGAGTCGCTTCTGCCTTGGTGCCAATGATGGTCGTATGCGTGTTTGGCGCCGTGCAGGTGAGCGCCACAATCAGGACTGCATACGACCGAGGCACACAGGGCCAACACCCGGCATCATGGTGTGGGGAGCGATCTCCTACACTGGCCGTACACCACTGGTGATCGTCGAGGGGACACTGAATAGTGCACGGTACATCCAAACCGTCATCGAACCCATCGTTCTACCATTCCTAGACCGGCAAGGGAACTTGCTGTTCCAACAGGACAATGCACGTCCGCATGTATCCTGTGCCACCCAACGTGCTCTAGAAGGTGTAAGTCAACTACCCTGGCCAGCAAGATCTCCGGATCTGTCCCCCATTGAGCATGTTTGGGACTGGATGAAGCGTCGTCTCACGCGGTCTGCACGTCCAGCACGAACGCTGGTCCAACTGAGGCGCCAGGTGGAAATGGCATGGCAAGCCGTTCCACAGGACTACATCCAGCATCTCTACGATCGTCTCCATGGGAGAATAGCAGCCTGCATTGCTGCGAAAGGTGGATATACACTGTACTAGTGCCGACATTGTGCATGCTCTGTTGCCTGTGGTTATGTGCCTGTGGTTCTGTCAGTGTGATCATGTGATGTATCTGACCCCAGGAATGTGTCAATAAAGTTTCCCCTTCCTGGGACAATGAATTCACGGTGTTCTTATTTCAATTTCCAGGAGTGTATGAAGAATCGTCTCAGTTGTGCGACTTGATTCCTGATTTCCTGTCAGAAAGGTCACAGTTCGTAGTAATTGACGGTAAGCCATCGAGTAACAAATAATTAATATCTGGTGTTTCCCAGGGAAGTTTTACAGACCCTCAGCTATTCCTGGTCTATACAAAGTAAAGACGATTTAGGAGACAATCTGAGCAGCCTTCTAGAATCTTTCCAGATGGTGCTGTCATTTATCGCTTTATAAACTCGTCAAATGATCAAAAGCAGTTGCAAAATGAGTAAGGCAAGATACCTATACGGTGCGAAATGTGGCATTTAACTCTAAGTTAGGAAAAAAAGTGAAATCATCCACATAAGTACTAAAAGGAATCCGTAAATTTCGGTCACACGACAGATCACACAAATCTAAAGGCTGTGAATACAACCAATTATTTACGGATTACGATTACGAATAGCTTAAATTGGAACTATCACATAGAAAATGTTGTGGGTAAATCGAACCAAAGACTGCGATTCATTGTCAGAACACTTAGCATGTGGAACAGGTCTACTAAAGATACTGCCTACACTATGCTTGTCCGTCCTCTTTTGGAGTATTGCTGTGCGCTATTGGGTCTGCATCAGATACACTTGACTGAGGACATCGAATAAGTTCAAAGAAGAGCGGCTCGATTCGTTCTACCGCAGAATAGCGGTGAGAGTGTCACGAATATGATACGCGGGTTTATTAAAACAAAGGAGATTTTCGTTGCGGCAGGATCTTCCCATGAAATTTAGATCACCAACTTTCTTCTCTGAACAAGAAAATATTTTGTTGGTGGCCACCTACATAGCTAGAAATAATCATTGTAATAGAATAAGAGAAATAATAGCTCGCACAGAATGAGTTAAGACTTCATTTTTCCTGTGCGCTGCCGGCCGCGGTGGCCGAGCGGTTCTAGGCGCTTCAGTCCGGAACCGCGCGCCTGCTACGGTCGCAGGTTCGAATCCTGCCTCAGGCATGGATGTGTGTGATGTCCTTAGGTTAGTTACATTTAAGTAGTTCTAAGTTCTAGGGAACTGATGACCCCCAATGTTAAGTCCCATAGTGCTCAGAGCCATTTGAACCATTTTTGAACCTCTGCTCTGTTCGAGAGCGGAAATAGCTTTAAGGTGGTTCCATGAACCCTCTGCTAGGCACTAAAGAATGAATAGGATAATCATACAGTTGCAGATGTAGTTCTTTGCAAATTTGACAACATGTTGCAAATTATTGAAAAAACGTCACATACCCTCTCATTCGTGAAGTTTCTTTTCGATTCTTACTCTGGGGACTTAACATTTTTGTCAGAAAATGTAGAATAGAGGTGCAATAAATTTAATTGTGCATAGTTCCTTTAGTGTCTAGTTCCATTAGTGTGTAGTCTCCTCAGTCAGGAAGCAGCAGCCATCTGAGACACATGCAGCAACAAAGAAATAACCGATTTTGTGACATTTTAGGAGTCCCTCACAAGGAGCGAATTGTGTAGTTTCATCCGTGTGCATTGGATTTCTACTTGTTAATTTAATATTTAACAGACACAGTTCTCACGTTTTCCTTTGTGTCTGAAAGTAAACCGATTTTTCGACATATTACAAGTTCCTTATCAGGAGAGAATTACACTCCTGGAAATGGAAAAAAGAACACATTGACACCGGTGTGTCAGACCCACCATACTTGCTCCGGACACTGCGAGAGGGCTGTACAAGCAATGATCACACGCACGGCACAGCGGACACACCAGGAACCGCAGTGTTGGCCGTCGAATGGCGCTAGCTGCGCAGCATTTGTGCACCGCCGCCGTCAGTGTCAGCCAGTTTGCCGTGGCATACGGAGCTCCATCGCAGTCTTTAACACTGGTAGCATGCCGCGACAGCGTGGACGTGAACCGTATGTGCAGTTGACGGACTTAGAGCGAGGGCGTATAGTGGGCATGCGGGAGGCCGGGTGGACGTACCGCCGAATTGCTCAACACGTGGGGCGTGAGGTCTCCACAGTACATCGATGTTGTCGCCAGTGGTCGGCGGAAGGTGCACGTGCCCGTCGACCTGGGACCGGACCGCAGCGACGCACGGATGCACGCCAAGACCGTAGGATCCTACGCAGTGCCGTAGGGGACCGCACCGCCACTTTCCAGCAAATTAGGGACACTGTTGCTCCTGGGGTATCGGCGAGGACCATTCGCAACCGTCTCAATGAAGCTCGGCTACGGTCCCGCACACCGTTAGGCCGTCTTCCGCTCACGCCCCAACATCGTGCGGCCCGCCTCCAGTGGTGTCGCGACAGGCGTGAATGGAGGGACGAATGGAGACGTGTCGTCTTCAGCGATGAGAGTCGCTTCTGCCTTGGTGCCAATGATGGTCGTATGCGTGTTTGGCGCCGTGCAGGTGAGCGCCACAATCAGGACTGCATACGACCGAGGCACACAGGGCCAACACCCGGCATCATGGTGTGGGGAGCGATCTCCTAAACTGGCCGTACACCACCGGTGATCGTCGAGGGGACACTGAATAGTGCACGGTACATCCAAACCGTCATCGAACCCATCGTTCTACCATTCCTAGACCGGCAAGGGAACTTACTGTTCCAACAGGACAATGCACGTCCGCATGTATCCCGTGCCACCCAACGTGCTCTAGAAGGTGTAAGTCAACTACCCTGGCCAGCAAGATCTCCGGATCTGTCCCCCATTGAGCATGTTTGGGACTGGATGAAGCGTCGTCTCACGCGGTCTGCACGTCCAGCACGAACGCTGGTCCAACTGAGGCGCCAGGTGGAAAGGGCATGGCAAGCCGTTCCACAGGACTACATCCAGCATCTCTACGATCGTCTCCATGGGAGAATAGCAGCCTGCATTGCTGCGAAAGGTGGATATACACTGTACTAGTGCCGACATTGTGCATGCTCTGTTGCCTGTGTCTATGTGCCTGTGGTTCTGTCAGTGTGATCATGTGATGTGTCTGACCCCAGGAATGTGTCAATAAAGTTTCCCCTTCCTGGGACAATGAATTCACGGTGTTCTTATTTCAATTTCCAGGAGTGTATTTAGTCTCGCCTGAGAGCTGTGGTAGTTCAGTTTTTTAATCTTTGCGTTTTAATCTAATTTATTGGACACGGTTCTTGCGTTTTCCACCATGTCTACAGTAGAATTCCGTAGAGCGTGTCGATAGTCCTTGTTTGTCTGCGTAGTGTAGTTTTCCAAGATTTTTAGTATGGATAGGGGCTATGATTGCTGCGTGCAGATTCTAGCCAATTTGGTGACACTTTGGTCTCAGCTCCAGGTTGTGATGGCTTCAGTTACACAGCTCTAAGCTGCAGTGGATGGGCATTACTGTTATGGGCCGGCGATGGGGATACAACGAATGTCCAGCCCGTCTGAGTCCGCCGACCGGTCCGCACAGGTGGCCAGCCCAGTTACTGCTCGCACTGAGGTTCACCCGTCATCCGTGGTCGAGTGAGAGGTCACCTCAGGGCGTGGCAGGCGGTGAAAGACTTCCCAGGGGGCCGCAATTAAGGCGTCCCCGGTTAGTCTGGCAAACAGGTTCCAGTTGCTGTCTTGACACTGTCCCTCAGCCAGATGCAGTTGCTTGTTCTCTTTAATAGGAAACCTCTCAGCCTGCAAGATCTGGACAACCACAGAGGGTGGGATTGTTGGTAGCTGGGAGCTCCAGTTAGGCGCGTCATGAGGCCTCCTAGGGACATGGCTGGCAAGGAGGGGAAGAAAGCCAATGTGCTCTCCACGTGAATATCGTGTGGAGTGATTACAGACTTTGAACGGGTCTTTTCGGACGCCATGAAGAGCACAGGGTGCAACCAACTGCAAGTGGTGGGTCACCTCCGTACCAATGATGTGTACCGCTTTGGATTGGAAGAGATTCTCTCTGGTTTTGAGCGGCTAACAGAAGTGGTAGAGGCTGCTAGTCTTGTTTGTGAGATGAAGCAGAGCTGACCATTTGCAACATAGTCGACAGGACCGATTGCGGACCTCTGGTACAGAGCCGAGTGGAATCTTCTCACGAAATTTCAATCACCAATTGACTCCTCCGAATGCGAAAATATTTTATTGGCGCCGACATACACAGGGAGAAACGATCATCATAATAAAGAAAGGGAAATCAGAGCGCGCACGGAAAGGTACACGTGTTCGTTTCTTCCGCAAGCTGTTCGAGATTCGAATAATAGAGAATTATTGTGAAGGTAGTTCAATGAACCTTCTGCCAGGCACTTAAGTCTGATTTGCGGAGTACCCTTTGTAGATGTAGATGTAAATCCTATTTTGACGTCAGTATGGATCTGAGACGGTATACCACTG
Organism: Schistocerca piceifrons; assembly: GCF_021461385.2. NCBI lineage: Eukaryota > Metazoa > Arthropoda > Insecta > Orthoptera > Acrididae > Schistocerca > Schistocerca piceifrons. The sequence goes on from NC_060138.1 coordinate 822,322,620, forward strand.
AAAGCGAGGCAGGAAGTTTGTGTGTAACGGCACGTTGTGAACAAGGAGGTCTGATTTTACAGTTTTTACGTACTTTTTGAAACAATATGTATTTGAATTATTCGACTGTGTGAGTAGAAATGACAGAGCCTGCGAGTTACGGACTGATTATGTTCTGAAATTTGAATTGCTATCCACCTTTTCAGACAATTTTCAGAACATACAACATCAGTCCAAACAGTTTTGAGACTGGATTAATAAGAAATGTAGAAACATGAAGATAGTGGTTTTAATGCTTCTTGTATTTTAAATAGTTGCTCTACCTATTTCCTCCCCTCTCCCCCCCCCCCCCCCGCCCCTTCCACACGCACACACAGTTGACCACAACGCTCTGAATGCCCATACAACCTTGCTAACTGGCAGAACTGTTCTTCTTTGGTATGTTGTCTAACTCGTGCATCACAATGGCTTGATTATGTCGTCACATTTGTCCATCATGTCGTCAAAGCGTTGACCTTTTATGTGAATGTCTGCTCTTTGTCGGTTAGACAATTTTCAGAATATGCAACATCAGTCCAAACGGTTTTGAGACTGAATTAATAAGAAATGCAGAAACATGAAGATAGTGGTTTTAATGCTTCCTGTATTTTAAATAGTTCCTCTACCTATTCCCCCCCCCCCCCCCCGCCCCTTCCACACGCACACACAGTTGACCACAACGCTCTGAATGCCCATACAACCTTGTTAACTGGCAGAGCAGTTCTTCTTTGGTATGTTGTCTAACTCGTGCGTCGCAATGGTTTGATTATGTCGTCACATTTGTCCATCACCGTGCGGTTCTAGGCGCTACAGTCTGGAACCGAGCGACCGCTACGGTCGCAGGTTCGAATCCTGCATCGGGCATGGATGTGTGTGATGTCCTTGGGTTAGTTAGGTTTAAGTAGTTCTAAGTTCTAGGCGACTGATGACCTCAGAAGTTAAGTCGCATAGTGCTCAGAGCCATTTGTACCATTTGTCCATCATGTCGTCAAAGCGTTGACCTTTTATGTGAATGTCTGCTCTTTGTCGGTTATTGGTGGGATCGTACTAATAAAACCTAGTCTCGTCATCGGTCATTTTCTTTTTTTTTTCAAAAATAACTGTCCGTGTTTTGCACTTTAATCATATCGGGGCATGCGACCACGCGTCGAAGGTGCTACCGCCGCACGTCCACTACTTAACATTGGCTGCTCCTAACCGACTGTTAATGAACCATCTGTTGTTTATAGTTAGATCATATTTGCCACTGTTGTTACTGTGCTGACCTCGCTTAAAAGCCAGAAGTAAAATCTATCTCAGAACAGTTTGGACGAAAGGTGTAACATCCAATGATCCTAAAGGGGAATCAAAAACTGTATTAGACAATATTGCTCAGTTGGAATTGAAACTTCCAGCAGAACCATTGCGCCGGACGCCAGGGCGAGTAGCTGTAACGACGTTTTTCATCTAAGACTAGCACTTGCAACCTGCGTCCTCAGTTATTTGCTGGATTTATTCCAGTTTCTGTCTTCCTATACAGATTTTACTCTCTACAGCTCCCTCTAGTGCCATGGAAGCTATCCGCTGATGTCTTAATACATGTCCTATGATCCATTCGGTTCTTCTTGTCAGTGTTTTTCATACATTTCTTTCCCCTCCGATTCTGCGCAGAACCTTCTCATTCCTTACCTCATCAGCCCACCCAATTTTGAACATTCGTCTGTAGCACCACATCTCAAATACTTCGATTCTCCTATGTTGTGGTTTTCCTACAGTCCGTGTTTCTTTTCCATACAGTGTTGTGTTCCAAACACACATTTTCAGAAATTTCTTACACAAATTAAGACCTATTTTTTATACTATCTCACTTCTATTCACGAGGAATCCCATTTTTGCACAGTGCTGAAGACCACATCCCTGTCTTACAGCCTTCTTAAACAGAGCACTTCGTTCCTGTTCTTCCACTCTTATTACTTCCCCTTAGTTCTTTTACAGATTTACCTGTAGCTTACTCATATTTTTTTCACAATTACTAACATCTTGTGCCATTTCGCATTGTCGAATGCTTTTTCCAGGTCGAAAAATTCTATAAGCGTGTCTTATTTGTCTTCAATCTCGTTTCCATTATCAACCGCTACGTCAGAACTGCCTCCTTCGTGACTTTACATTTCCGAAAGCAAAACTGGTCATCATCATCTAACACATCATCAATTTTCTTTTCCATTCTTCCATACTTTATGCTCGTCAGCAACTTGGATGAATGAGCTAGTAAGCTAATTGTGCCATAATCTCCCACTTGGCTCTTGCTATCATCGGAATCGTATGGATGATGTCTCATGGTATACTGCCACTCTCCACATTCTACATATCAACGTGAATAGTCGTTAGTTGCCACTCCCCCAGTGATTTTAGAAATTCCAATGGAATGTTATCCATCTCTTCTGCGTTACTTGACCTTAATTTGTCCAAAGCTCTTTTAAACTGTGACTGTAATACTGGACCCTCAACTCTTCCCTGCCGACTACTGTTTCTTCATCTCACTTCATCAGACATGTCCCCCCTCTCCTCCCCCCCCCCCCCCCCCTCCATAGAGGTTCAAATGGTTCAAATGGCTCTGAGCACTATGGGACTCAACTGCTGAGGTCATTAGTCCCCTAGAACTTAGAACTAGTTAAACCTAACTAACTTAAGGACATCACAAATATCCATGCCCGAGGCAGGATTCGAACCTGCGACCGTAGCGGTCTTGCGGTTCCAGACTGCAGCGCCTTTAACCGCACGGCCACTTCGGCCGGCCTCCATAGAGGTTTTCAGTGTACTATTTCCACCTATTCTCTCATTCGGACAGTCTTTTTTGATTCCTTCAGACTTTTCATGCAGCCTTTTCACATTAACTTTCTGCACCTCCTGTTTACTTCACTCCTAAGTGATTTGTATTTCTGTATTCCGGAATTTCCTTGACCACCTTTGTCCTTTCTTCTTTTATCAACCAGCTGAAGTATTTCTTCTGGTGCCCATAGTCTATTCGCAGTTACCTTCCTTGTATCTACGGTTTTTTTCGTACTTCTGTGATTACGTTATTTAAATATATCCATTCTTCAACTCTTCTGCATACTGAGCTATTCATTATCACAGTATCTATCACCTCAAAGAATTTCAACGTATGTTTTCACTCCCTAGTACTTCCGTATCCCACTTCTTTGCGCATTGATTCTCCCGACTAGTCTCTTAAACTTCAGCCTACTCTTCATCACTATTCGACTGTGATAGGAGTCTATTCTGCGTCTGAGCACATCTTACAATCAAGTTTCTGATTTCAGAATCTCTGCCTGTCATGATGTAATCTAACTGGAATCTTCCCGCCTTTTCCAAGTATACCTCCTCTTCTTGTGATTTTTGGATAGAGTAATCGCTATTACTAACTGAAATTAATTGCACAGCTGAACTAGTCTTTCTCCTGTCTCATTTCTACGATCAGGTCCCATATTCTCCTGTAACCACCCTCTGTTCTACTTCTTCCGCTACAACCGCATTCCAGTCCCCCATGACTATTGGACTTTCATCTCCCTTTAAGTACTGAACCATCCATTTAGTATCTTCACATACTTTCTCTCTCTCCTCATCTTGTGCTTCTAGCGTCGGCATGCATACAAGTATACCTGAACTATTGGTTTGCTGTCACTTCTGATAAGATGAAACCTATCACTGAACCATTTCGAAGAAGGATTGTTATATATATATATATAATGGTGGGGTGATTTTCAAATATGGACGACCGAAAGAAACCTATCAGCAATGGCAAACTGGATCCAAAACGCGTTAAGTGCATGAATGCGGTTGCAGAGCGAGTGTGCTTAGGGTCGTAGGGATAACCTTGCTTATGCTTATGATTGAAATGCGACAAACCGGGTGCTGTAAATCAGTGTGAACTCCATTTAACCTGGTTATATTAATGATAGTACTTTAGTGTGAGTCTGATTGAAACTGTAGGAATTGTAGATGGGGCACAAGCCAGCTAGCACACCATTAAGAAATTTCACCAATTGGAGCGTGTGCCTTGGGAGCAAGTCCGCCCTCCATGCTGTCGTAAACATGAAGTTCGATTGCCTTTTAAAATTCAGACAGCAAATATACGCGAGTCAGCTTAAATAAAAGGAGAAAGATGAAACGTCTCTGTGAAGTCGTTTCATAAGACGCTTGTCGAATTCGGCATAACTTATTCACTTTACTACCTGATTTTAGCTCAGTTCATGAACTCTTCCAGAAAGACTGAGCACTCAAATATATTTGTGTTTTAATGTGGGGTTTCGGTTTTGTTTTGTGGGAAACGCTGAGTTGGTCAACGTCTGCTGGGAGCAGACGATGTTGCTTCTCGTTCGAAGGAGAGCACAGGATGACCAACTTAGGTTTCCAATACCTGAACAGAGAGGTTTACCTATCTTAGTCGAAGGCTGTGTCGAAGGCTGTTTTTGTGTGTGAGGTTGGTGACGGGGGGCTACCCCTCTTGTAGCTTCCGCTGCACGGGGAGCTAGGAAATCTCGAAAGAGAAAGCGACACTCTTCGGTTAACGCTTGGTGAGTACGGATCGTAGCTCTTAAGGGAGGTTTCAGGTGATAGGAAGCAGGTTGAGTTAGGACTTCGTTATATTTAACTGTTGCAATACTTAAGAACTTCGCCGGCCGCAGAAGCCGAGCGGTTCTAGGCGCTTCAGACCGGAGCTGCGCGACTGCGATGGTCGCAGGTTCGAATCCTGCCTCGGACATGGATGTGTGTGATGGCCTTAGGTTAGTTAGGTTTAAGTAGTTCAAAGTTCTAGGGGACAGATGACCTGCGATGGTAAGTCCCATAGTGCTCAGAGCCCATTTGAACTTCAACTTAACTGAAGCGTGTGAAGCGAGTTACTTTTTCCGAATGTGCGATAATTATATTGCTTTAAATATGCGATTTTTGGGTGTATGAGTTAAAATTGTGGAAGTTACTTTGTTCATTTTGAACAACGATGAAGTATAATTTCAAATGGTTAATTTGATTAGGAAAAGCTGGTTAGGATCACTTCAACCGTACGTGAGTGTAATAATGTGTCGAAGCGAGTATGATTTTTAATGATTTTTAATCTTATATTTTGTGGAAGTTGCTTTTGTCTTTGTGTGTCGATTTTGTGCCACGTGTTTGGTAATCAATGACCCTTCTGGACCACCACGGCACCGCAATAGACTTTATTTTAACTGTTTGCTTGTTTAATGTGCTTTTAATTTCTGTAAAAATATCTGTTCTTACGTGTACTTTCTACAAAGCAGCACAACAGTTTGATTCGGAATGCACCACGTGCTCTAGTTCGGCCGTTTGTAAGCAGCAGACGCAGTTAGTACGTTGAATAATTATCGCACAACCTCGTGCATTGGTTAAACATCTGTCCAGAATAGTACATGCGTAGAACGGTAATGCGAATCTCACTGAGATATTTTTATGGTATGAATGCAAAGGAGATGATAGTATCATTGTCTCCCAGCCTCGTCTTCTGTGTTTCTTCTTGCTGTAGTTAAATTGTGTTCTGTTACATTCTCACGTAATTCGTCCTTAAATATTTCTAGTCAGGCACCAGTTATACGTAGTTAGGATGTGCAACCAAATACTTAGATACAATAAATATTCTACGTGAAAGATAAATTCTGTGGTGTTGATCTTACCCACTTACTCCGATTTCCAATCCTGAATTAATCAAGTTGCTTCATGCACGACATGGAGTGCTATTTATCTGGCTACTTAAAGAAATTTGCATACTTGTAATTAAATTATTAAAGTAATTAAACTAAAAATTTTCCAGCTCCGTTTTCTTATAAATGATTAGGAAGGGCTTGGGCTGGCGGCGACCCCGAATTTCTGAATTTTTATCATTATTTGTATGAGAGAAGCAGCTAGAATGCGAGATAACGTATATGGCTCGATGAGAAACATCGTAAAGATAGTAATACGCTACAAGGAGCTTGCATTTTTCGACGCGTGAAATGTGGTGAGCGGTTTTAAACTTCGGATGCGAACATGACAAAAGAATGAGGAGTGTTCAGATACGCCACGAACATCCAAACGAGGAAGAAGAAAAAAAAAGGAGCCGGACCACAGAGCGAGCTAATGGATCAAGCAGATGCCACATCACCGCACACAGCAGTCAGCAGTACAGGAAAACAACTAATGTAAATATTGCAAGTTGCTAAAGGCCATTAAACAAAAAGTGCATTGTTGTAGGAAGATAGTCTACAGTGTTGCAGAATGCGAGCGATAATAATTGCTGCAATAGCCTAAATAGTGTACTCAGAATTGTGTGATTCGATAAAGTGGTATTCCCGAATTTTAAGTATTCCTAGGAGATGTGTAATACTCAGGAAAAATAATAATAAGCTTAAAATAATGAACATGGAGTCAGTATTACTGGTAGATAAGACCCAGCTAGAGAATGTGTCAGATGAGGGCTATTGTCAAATAAATGTAGGGAAAAGGGAACAATTTTTACTAAGAGAAACGGATCCGATGAGGAGGAGAATCCGATCGGTAACTCGACAGAACTCCCCTTTGAGAACAACATTGGGCAGCGAAGCGTGGGAAATTTGACCTCGCGCCGAATAGTAAGTATGGGAAGGATACGCAGGAAAGGGCAAAGACAAGAGTAGGAAGTAGTACAGATTTCGACCAAATAATGAAGCCTTTGAAGTCCATAATGAGGGAAGAAAACATAATTAGATAAGCAATTACAAGAAATAAAATCAGAAATTCGAGTATGTGCGGTAGAAACTTTGGTAGTTAGCGAGCCGTGAAAGGAGCACTTGAGGACATTTTGGGAAACAGGTGTCAAGCCGACAATCACATGACCAACCGAGCTAGCGCGAGGCTCAAACAGCTCTGTCCTATGCTCAACAGGCGTAGCACACTGAACAGAAGGGTGTCGAGGTCCATGTACATGACACTTATCCGACCCCTGATGACGTACGAAGCTCCTGTCTGGGGATACGCTGCGCCTACACGCCTGCGCCGTCTGCAGCTCATACAAAACAAAGTACTCAAAATCATAAGCAATGCTCCAAGATACACACGCATCGCGGACCTTCACCGGGAATACCGACTTGAGACTCTCACGGAGGTAATCCACAAACTCACCACAAGACTATACAGAAACTCCAGACATTCGCAGAACCCGTTTATTCTGAATCTGGGGAACTACGACCACAACCATAGATGGAAACATAAAAGACCAAAAGACATACTTGTAAGGACATAACATCTATGGCCAAGCATACGCAAACATAACGGCACAGGCGAGCCCCTGTTAATCAGACGCCATTACTGGATATCCAGCTGAAATACACTGCCGAATAACTGGCACCACACAGGGAAGCCGTACCGTACACTGCATGCAAACAAGCTCCACACATCCCCCACACAGTGAGATCCCTCTGTTCTTCAAATCGCTACCCTCACTCGCGTTTCGTCCACTATCTATCACTTGATGGACCGTGTTAATGCGTAGCCTTACCCAGACGCTCGGACAACATCACAGCCCAGCATCCTGTGATCCACTTACTAGATAACTAACATGTTTACGGAGGTGACAGTAGAACTTTTGGTTTGGTCACCACGTTGGTGCGGGCGTGGAGGGGCCCCATCTCTTTAAGACGACAATGTGATAGCAGAGAAGGATGAAGAGCCCCGTATAGAATCTCAGACTTCGATGCCAACAGCACATGACTGTCATGAAGAAACCGTATCAATATACGCCATTTTTTAAAAAAAAAAAAAACCAACGGTGTTATGTGTTTATTCTGGGAGGGACTGAAAGAAGCAGCCAACCAGCTGCTAATAAAGATTGATTGGGACTCTTGACATAGGTTTCGAGAATTTTAAAATTGGCTTAGCTATGGGTAGCCCTTTAGATGGAATCCTAGCCGATATTTTTGCTAACTCCCTAGAAGATGGATTCTTCAAGACGAAATTATAGTTAACTAATATGATACGGTTTTACACCCATTATGTTGATGACTTAATTTTTGCATTCAATGGGACTAACCCAGAACGGAATTGCTATTTAACACCGTTAATATCCTTCATGAGAAAATTAAGTTTGCTAAAGCTTTGACAAGAGGCATTTACCAGCTGGGATACTTCTTGCACGGTATCCCACGTACTCATCGCTAACAAATACCTGCCAATCCGGAGATGCATAAATAAAGGTAGAAAGCCTCATTGGGAAATAATAAAAAAATTTAACACTGCCAACAAGATTGCTTTCTTCATATTTACTCAAGAAGTTCAAAATGAGAACAGTGAGTTAAATTTTCGCAATTTGAATTTATCCATACAGAATAACAGTGTTAACTTTGACATTCATCGCATGCCAACATAAGCTGACAATGGTATTCCAACAGACTCTTTTCACCCACAGGCTCATAAAATAGCCTTTCTCCATTTCACAATAAATCGCGCTTTAAGAATGTCACTTTCCCCCGACAATTTACGGATAAAACTTAACCTGACTAAAACTACTGCAAGGAATAATGGCTACGAACAGGATATAGTCGACCAAATTCTTAGCAACAAAACGACAAAATTATTTTCAACTTTAGGCGATTACAAACAAGAGAGTAGTAAAGAGGCAAATAGCAAGTTTATTTCTATATCATTTTACGGTAATATGTCTCACAGGATTAGCCGCCTTTTGACAACAATATAAGGCTGTAAGATTTCTTTCTCCACTAACAACAATTTGAAGGAAAATTTATTGCACAGGCTAAAAATTGAAGAAAACCCTGTTACTACAAACTCAGGCGTCTACACAATGGTATGCAATAGTTGTCCTAGTTATTTTATACAAAAGACTGGAAGGGCTATTAAAGTCAGGTATAAAGTGCTGGCAAAAAAAGGTGACAGTGGTTACATCTGCTCTTTTGCAGAGCATTTGTTTATTCTGATCATCTTCCAAAAACTTGTAATTATATGTAAAGATGTAGAAGACTGGGTATTAGCTTTGTCAGAAAAACGCTTATAGCTAAAATTTGCTTGCATCTACACTACTGACCAATAAAATTGCTACACTACGAGGATGACTTGCTACAGACGCGACATTTAGCCAACAGGAAGAAGATGCTGTGATGTGCAAATGATTAGCTTTTCAGAGCATTCACACAAGGTTGGCGCCGGTGGTGAAACCTCCAACGTGCTGACATGAAGAAAGTTTCCCACCGATTTCTCATACACAAACAGCAGCTGACCGGCGTTGCCTAGTGAAACGTTCTTGTGATGCCTCGTGTAAGGAGGAGAAATGCGTACCATCACGTTTCCGACTTTGATAAAGGTCGGATTGTAGCCTATCGCGATTGCGGTTTATCGTATCGCGACATTGCTGCTCGCGTTGGTCGAGATCCAATGACTGTTAGCAGAATATGGAATCGGTGGGTTCAGGAGGGTAATACGGAACGCCGTGCTGGATCCCAACGGCCTCGTATCACTAGCAGTCGAGATGACAGGCATCTTATCCGCATGGCTGTAACGGATCATGCAGCGACGTCTCGGTCATTGAGTCAACAGATGGAGACATTTGCAAGACAACAATCATCTGCACGAACAGTCGACGACGTTTGCAGCAGCATGGACTATCAGCTCGGAGACCATGGCTGCGGTTACCCTTGACGCTGCATCACAGACAGGAGCTCCTGCGATGGTGTACTCAACAACGAACCTTGGTGCACGAATGGCAAAACGTCATTTTTTCGGATGAATCCAGATTCTGTTTACAGCATCATAATGGTCGCATCCGTGTTTCGCGACATCGCGGTGAACGCACATTGGAAGCGTGTATTCGTCATCACCATACTGGTGTATCACCCGGCGTGATAGTATAGGGTGCCATTGGTTACACATCTCGGTCACCTCCTGTTCGCACTGATAGCACTTTGAACAGTGGACGTTACATTTCATATGTGTTACGACCCATGGCTCTACCCTCCATTCGATCCCTGCGAAACCCTACATTTCACCAGAATAATGCACTACCGCAAGTTGCAGGTCCTATACGCGCCTTTCTGGACACAGAAAATGTTCGACTGCTGCCCTGGCCAGCACATTCTCCAGATCTCTCACCAATTGAAAACGTCTGGTCAATGGTAGCCGAGCAACTGTCTCGTCACAACATGCCAGTCACTACTCTTGATGAACTGTGGAATAGTGTTGGAGCTGCATGGGCAGCTGTACCTGTACACGCCATCCAAGCTCTGTTTGACTCAATGCCCAGGAGTATCAAGGATGTTATTACGGCGAGAGGTGGTTGTTCTGGGTACTGATTTCTCAGGATCTATGCACCCAAATTGCGTGAAAATGTAATCACATGTCAATTCTAGTATAATATATTTGCCCAATGAATAGCCGTTTATCATCAGCATTTCTTCTTGGTGTAGCAATTTAATGGCCAGTAGTGTAGAAAGGAAAAGAAAATATTTTATAGTGAGTGGGTGCCAAAAGTACTTAAAAAGGGGGCCCTTTTTTAAAAACTTTAAGCGTCTGCTGTATATAATATATTTTCTTTTGTATTTTTAGATTCAGTCAAATTTTAAAGAATATAGGACGTCTTCTTTACCTTCCGCTTGCAGTAGTATTGACGATATTCTCTGAACAGCAAAATTTGACTAGGAGCGTTGGGTATGCCTATGATCTTTCAAAGTCGTGAGTATGTTTTAGACATTCCTTTATTATTTTTAATATCCACAAAATGTGGTGACCCAGTACTTTGCTTTTTACCGTGCAGGTTCCACCTGACGACGGGGCTTTAAGCTGCGAAAGTATTTGAATAAACCACATTTTTATCAGCTGTAAGCGGAATTCTTCTTCACAGCATGCCTTTCTTCTATTCCTTGCCCTACGACCACATTCAAGTCCACCATGAGTATAAAATTTCTATCTCCCTTCATGTATTGAATTACCCGTTCAGTATTCTCATACACTTCATCTATTTCTGCATCTTGAGCTTGAGACGTCGGCATGTATATCTGAAGAATCGTTGTCGGTGTTGCTGTTGATTCTGATGAGAATAATCCTATCACTGAACTGTTCGCAGTAACACACTCTCTGCCCTACTTTCCTATTCATAGTAAGTCTTATTCCCGCTGATACTGATGTTACCCTATACTCATTTGACCAGAAATCTTTGTTTTATTTCAATTTCACTTTACTTACACCCACTACATCTAGACTGAGCCTTTAGATTGCCTTTTTCAGATTTTTCTAGCTTCCCTACCTCGTTCAAACTTCTGACATTCCACACTCTGATTCGTAGGACGTTATCCTTTCGTTGGTTATTCATTCTTCTTCTCACCTCCCCCTTGGTAGTCCACTTCCGGAGATCAGAATGGGGAATTATTCCGGAAACTTTTGCCAACGGAGAGACCATCATGATACTTTTTCAATTACAGGCCACATGTCCTGTGGATACAAATTGTGTGTTTGTAATGCAGTGGTTTCCATTGCCTACTGGATCTTCATGCCATCGATGACTGATCGTTCTTTCACTTTAGGAGCAGATTCCCACACCAACCGTAAGAGTCCGCCGGACCTCCGCCCATTCCTCTGTCCTCTTAGACAAGGCAGTTGGCAGAATGAGGGTAACTTCTTATGCCAGAAGTCTTCGGCCGCCAATGCTGGCTATGTTTATTCAAAATTTAAGCGGTGACGAGGTTCGAACGCGGGACCGAGGACCTTTTGATTACTAATCGGAGATGCTACCCGTAGACCACTGGTGCTACAGAACTGCGTTTTTGAAGATAATTTCCATTCAATCCAACTTCACCGGAAGGGCCAGTATGCCCCCATGGTACCACGCTACTGGTCGAAGTCGGAGCCAACGTCTTGCTGTTCGACAAAAAATTGTCGCAATTAGTCTCGTGACGAGCAAACAATTCTGCACAGTGTGCAACATTAGCAACAGATATGTCCAGTTGAGCAGCGAGGTGTTTGTGATCCGTCGATTCCCTCGAATGAGAGTGTCCGCACGTTCCACATTACAAGAGCCGGCAGCGGGACATCGGACAGGTTCTCGCCACCTTGCTGAGACGATGACAGACGCACAGCCCATCGACTACCGTGATTTTGTTCACTGTCAGGTCTTCGTAGACATTCTGCAAACGTCTATGAATATCTACGATGCATTGGTTTTTCGCCAAAAGAATCTCAGAATCTCTGTGCATGGAACGCATCTCCGTTACAGGCGCCACTAATCGGAACTTCATGAAACTATAGGGGCTGAAGTGATCCACGATATCTCACAACAAATTCCACATTTTTGAACCGAAATTGGCCGAGGAAAAAATGTATTGCATTGCTTGTTGAACGATCGTCGTATATGCTAGCAGAAGCTTTTGTTACACGGGGCGAACAGAAGACGAGTGGGCGCTGTACAAGGCCGTGGCAGCGGAGACAGCCGAGCCGAGAGCAGCAGTCACCTGAGAGGCTTTGAGCCAGCAGCCAGACACGTCGCAGCGAGGTGCAGCCGGCGACCTCCATCAGCTGGGCGGAGCAGTCTAGTCCATCGCCACTCTCATTACGCAACGTGGAGACGCACAGAGAGGCGAGCGACATGCGAGGAAGGTGAAGTGGCAACTCACAAATAGTGAAGTCTTTGCCTGTGCGCAGGCTCCACACCACAAGTCTCCCTGTGCATGAAGTCTTCAGTGAAAAGTGGTGCTACTGAGTGCACGAAGTCATTGGTGTTTCTTTCTTGTATTTGCTTCCAGCAATACAGAGTTTTAGCGAAAAATGTTTTTCGTATTTAATTTTGTCCACAGTGTCTACTTACTTCGTAACCGTTACACTGAAGGAGGCTACTTAGAAAGCAACAGACTAGTGCCTTTGCATATAATTAAAATACCTCATTACTAATGAGAACCTTTTGTAAGCTTTGCTAATTTCATTGATGTCTGTTTTTGAATTTCGATGCATGTGTTTAATGTGCTATTTTCTTGCAGTATTTCCAAGGGATTTCGAAGTGGGCTGAAACTAATAAGATTGTATAAATCATGTTTTTTCTCAAAAAATTAATTTAATTTATAAACAAAATGTGTGAGAATAGCAAACTGATGGCGCTGGATGAATGCAATGACTGTGCTTATTTCAGATACTGACATTCAGACGATTAATGTGAAAACGAGGGAGCCATAGCAATCCATGATTATATTTCCGTGGATATTTCCATTACATTTGGAGAAATTTTGTTTTTTTCTTCTCCTTTACATTAAATTGGTGGACATTTTTTATACTTCCCTTAATTGTTGGGAATTTTTTATACATTTAGTGAGGGGATATAAGCATACAGAAATCTATACCATCTTGGAGAGATCGAATCTCCCCATAGGTATGTTCAATTCGGAAAGTAAGCGTCGCTGCCGGGGGGCTCATTGTACCAGAAGAGTTCAGCTTGGCACACGCCGTTTGCTTTGGTGCATAAATGGGTCAATCCCGCCTGAGCCCACTTAAAGAGTATCGTGAGTGTCTGCGCAACACGCCATCACGAATAATAAGAATTAATGTCTGGAACTGAAATTATTTAGATACCTGAGCAATGGTTTTACATTATGGACGACCGTAAGCAACGTATGAGAAATAGCAAATTCGAATCAAAAAGTGTTAAGTGCTGTTACAGAGCGAGTGTCATTCGTCTCGTTGAGATAATCATGTTTGAGATTAAAATACAGTATTAATATTTTAGTGACATGACCTTCTATAGTAGCCGTCACTGACTTAAAGAACTGCATCAGTTGGCAAGTAAATGTTTATTCTTTTCTGGTTTCCATCTGATGTTTTACCTTTTTTTCCCTAGTATGATGGTCTGCGAGACCGAAGTTGATAAACAATAAAGGTTCATTTCTACAGCTGTTGGTTAAAAAATGCAGTTCTTTAAAATGCAATAAACCGAGTGCTTTGAAATCAGTGTGAACTTCATTTAACCTGTTCGTATTTGGTGGGAGTCTTGATTAAAGTTATGGGATTGGTAGGGGACCACGTGCCAAGAGACGTGCGGTTAAGAAATTTCTCGAACTGGGACGTGTATCTATGGAGTAACTTCACCCTCCACGCTCTCGAAACCATCAATCCGACTGCCTATTAAAATACAGACGGCCAAAATAAGCGAGACAGCCCAAACAAAACGAGGAGCAGCTTATATTCTCCTTCCCTGTCTCCCTGTCCATCTCCTTCTCTTCTCTTTCTATCCTTTCTCCCCCACACTTCTATTTCTTCTACCTCCGCCCATTTCGTCCTGGTCCCTCCCTGTCCAGTTCTCCTTCACCCTCTCCTTTCCATCTACTCTCCCCCCTCTCTACCAATCGCCTTCTCCCACTCTCTCTGTCCATCATCTCCTCCTCTCTCTCCAACCATCTCCTTCTTCCACCTCCCTGTCCATCTCCTACTCCCCACATCTTTGTCCATCTCTTCCTTCTCCCTCCTATGTTCATTTCCTCCTTCCCATCTCTTTGTCCATCCACTCCTCCCACCTCTCGTGGTCCACGTCTTCTTAACCCTTCTCTCTGTTTATCTCCTCCTCCCCCTTACTCTGTTGCTATCTCCTGCCCCCCTTCCTCTGCTCATCCCTTTCTTCCCTCTGTCTGTCCAACTCACATCCCAATTGCGATCATCTCCTCCTCCCTCTCTCTCTTCCCTCTCCTCCTGCCCCTTTTTCTTGCCTATCTCCTGCCTCTCTCTCTCTGTATGTCTCTTCCACATGCTCTCTCATTGTCCATCCCTCTCTTTCCATCGATCTCGTCCACCCCCATTTCCTTCGTTCACCTCCTCCCCACGCTGTCTGTATATCTCCCCCCCCCACCCCTTCTCTCACCATCCATCTCCACTTCTCCCTCTCTTTGTTCATCTCCTCTTACACCCTTTCTCTATCCACCGCCTCCTCACTATATTTCTGTCCATCACCTCCCCCTCCCACTCATAAGTGAGGGCAACAGACACTGAAGCTTGACGGAATAATGAGTCAGTTAGGCAAAGCTGTTGTCAGTGTAGGACTGTCGCAAGGGGAATCTATAATGGGTGACAAACCAATTAAACTGCAAACAATTGCACTAAAGGTCGATTCACACGATTGCGTACCTAAGGATATCGGGAAGTTGCTGTGGATTAACTTTGAATCCAACTTATCTATAGGGATTATCTGTATGGTGGAACCGTTAGAAGCAAATGAAGTAGTCGGTCTGGCAGGATATTTTGTGAAAAGAAATACTGTATACATGCAAGAGGTGAATGTGGAAAAAGTGATACCTGGAATCGTAGATAATTTTAGCGTCACTGTAAATATTTAGCACCGTAGATTTGAGGTTAACGAAGAGGTTTTAGCCACTAGCGTGGGTAACCTGGAGGACGGAGACTGAGATACAAGGGTCGTCGGCCACGGGAAATCAGCAAATGCCATTGAAACTGCATTACGAGGAAATCTGAATCACCTGAAGGGGTATGATTAGAAGAAGATGGAGGAGGTACTTCGGAGTTTAAAGATTAATTTTTTATTTTTTAAAATTTTATTTATTTATTTATTTTATTTTTACAAGGAGGCTATTGCCAGTGATGCATTTTATGTAGCACCGGATACACACGTGAGTGGACCACTGGTATACCATAAGCCATGTAGAGTACCGAGGTATTCACAGCTGGTTCTGGATGATGGGATTATTGTGGAAAATAATAGCTCGATAGGCGCAGGAATTGTCACTGTGCCAAAAAAATCAGTAGATGGATCACAAAAATACAGGTTTTGTTGCAATTATCGACATCTGAATGCCAAGACTGTTACAGACACCTACCATCCGACAAATACTACGGAAATTATAGACTATCTGTGCCTATGGAAATGGTGGAAAGTGGTTCACATCAGCTAGAAGTGGTTCTGGAAGATTGGCCGAAGACAGTGTTTTCTTCACTGTGGGGACATTACTAATTCACGACGATGTCTTTTGGTTTGAAAAATGCACATGCGACGTTTCAGACATTGTTGGATGGCATTCTAGGAGGTTTAAAACCAGTGTACGGTATATCTGGGTCATATAATCGTGTTTGTGAGTGACATGGAGCAGCACAGTAAGTGCTTAAGGGAGGTACGCTTGAGGTGTGTTAGAAAAAGTGGCATATCTTGGTCACATAATTAGTAAAATGAATTTAAGGCAGATTCCAGGTTAGCGAAGTTCGTGCGTAAATTCTCGGTACCCTGAGTCAATCAAGGAACTGTAATCGGTTCTTGGAGTTACGAATTAGTGTGAGAGTAGTTGCTATAGGAGGTTCGGATATTGCCAGACCATTTACACTATCACTGAAGAAAGGTTCAAAGCTTGCGTGGACGTGGGATTGTCAGCACGCATTTGAGAAACTAAAAGTTTTGACAGCAAATCCTGTTTTGGTCTTTCCTAATTTCAAGAAGGAGTTTATTCTTTCATGCAACGTGTCCAACCATGCACTTGGATTTGTGTTGAGTAAACAGGTTGAGGGCCTGGAACATGCAGTAGTCTATGCATCGAAGGAGATGAATTCAGAACAAAAGAACTGCACCATGACAGAAATATGAATGTTGATTTTTATTTATGGAAGCATCTACCTCAGGTGTTATCTCCATAGAAGGACGTTTCGAGTCATAACGGACCATGCAGCGTTGAAACGTTTTGCTGGTGTTGAAAGATCCATATACTAAATTGACACGATGAACGAAACGATTGAGTGAGTTCGATTATGAAGTGATGCACAGACCTCGGTAAAAGCATGGAAATGTGGACGAGTTAAGTAAAAAAGTAATCAACTAAAGGAGATGGAAACAGCGCAGAGGACAGATGACGAATGTAAACAGTTTCAAAAGCAATCACAGTTTTGTGTACATGACGAATCGCCGTGCAAGGAAACTAAGTTGAGGCCGTTGGTAGTGCTGCCAGCAAAATTGAGAGGAACTGTACTGAAGGAGACACTTAATCACATGTTAGTACGTCATGGTAGATGTGGATCTACCAATAGAAGAGTAGCAGATATACTGGTGGAGGAATAGAAGGGCAAAGGGAATCAGTACATACGAAATTTTATACAGTGTGTGCAGAGGACTGATTTGTGTTGAAACAGAGTAACATCACAGAATCTACCTGAAGCATTAGCACTGTTTCAGTTACTTGGGATAGTTGTCTTAGGTCCTTTCTAGGAAATAAGTATATGCTCACAATTATAGATGATTTTTCGAGGTATGTAGAAATGGTTACTATGCCAAACCAGCAGGCAGTAATGGTGGCACAAGCGGTACTTAATAACTGGATACTAAAGTTTGGAGTAGTTGAGACGATAAGGGCTGATGAGAATTTGAGTGTTGTCTGTAAAGAAATTTAGAACCAGTCCCCTACATCCGCAAAAGAACTGAAGAACCGCGAGGGTCCATACAACGACAGGGAAGGTATTAGGGTAATATGTCGACGTACACCATAGCAATTGGAAAATCTGTTTAATACGTGTCGTTGCATCATATAACTCAAAACAGCAGACAAATATTGGTTTGTTCGACCTAATAAGATTCAAGAAGGGTAAAATAGGGGAATCTGTTAAAGAATTCGCAAGGGTGATAAGAGAAGTATGGAGTAGAGTACACAGGGCTACGGCGAAGACACTGGAGAAGCAAAAGGAAGTAGTGAGCTGCATAATAAAAAAGCTGCAGTAAAAAGTGGGTCAGTTGGTCATGTTGTCATCCCCCTACACTCCGAAGGAGAACACGAAAAAATTCATTACAAGGTATCAGGGACCATATTAGGTTAAAGAAACAATGTCACCAGTAAACGTCAAGATCTAGTTGCCTACAAGGACGACGATTGTACGTGTTGGGCGTCTGAAACCTTTTTGGGGGGTCCAGAGTTTATTCCAGGATTTTTGGAACTGTGGCGAAAGAATAAATAGAAACGTAAGATGCAGAGGAACGAGCTGGAAGATGTGGACAAGTCGAGGAGAGAAGGCCCATATGCGTTAAGACCTAGAGGGTAGAAGAATATTTATGTTATTTTCTTAGTGTTTTGTTTGTTGGATATACGTGTTATGTATTGTTGTAGTGTAGGCAAGGCGGACTGTTGCAGAGTAGCAGAGGACCTCAGGTCGAGTGCATCAGGAGGATGGAACAGGTGCAGACCATGGCCGTGCTACCGATTATCCTCGGAGTAAGAGCACTGCGGCGCCAGCACGTGGAAGTGGGAGTGCTGTTCGCAGAGCAGAAGACGTAATAGTCAGCAGTCACCAGTAGTTGATACAGGTAATATTCAACGCAAGGAGGAAGCGTTCGACAGTTTTCGGCAAGGGGTAGAGGATCATGGAGCCCTCAAGAAAGTTTCCAGATTATACATGAAAATACGTGGAAATCACAAGAAACTGTGGGACGAAATGACCCAGGGTCTGGGCGCTATACCATGTACGAGGAGGAAGAGAGGCTGGGTCGAGACATGAGATCGACTTCTGAAAACAGCGTTTGGGAGAGCTAACGAAGATAATGTCAGCAGCGTGAATGGTACTGCGGAGGTTATGAGACAGTGGATTAATGGCGACAAAGTAGCAGTGACTGGTACACAACATACATCGCGAATAATACTTGTGATACTGCATTGCCTGTGTTATTTCGAATTATGGTGCAAAGTTCTTCGGACGTGCATGTATGTCCGAAGGAACAGGCACTGCGGCGACTACAGCCGTTATGAAACAAATGAAATCTATTCGCTGTTGAGAACGTGGACCATTATCATCCGTGTAATGGAATGACACAATGAAAATGTGTGCAGAACAGGAACTCGAACCCGGATTTCCCCCTTATCGCGAACGGTCGCCTTGCCAGTTGGTAACCTGAGCTCGACTCACGGCCAGATCAAAACTTCCATATGTCGTCAACCCTGTGTCTACATCCTGTACTCATACATCCATTTCGTATATTCCTGTACACGGGAGATATTTTACTTGAAAGTTGCGTGGCCAGTGTCAGCACATAAATACGATATTGCAGTGCCTGTGTTATTCCGAATTACGGTGTAAAGTTCCTTCAAACGCATACATGCATATTTATCTGCAGACACCGGATAAGCGACTTTCAAGTAAAATGTCTGCCCTGTACGAGAATATACATAATGGATGAACGAGTACAAGATGTAGATACATGTCTGACGACATATGCATGTTTGGGTCTGGCTGCGAGTCGTGCCCTGGTGACCAAATGGTAAGGCGACCGCCTGTGATAAGCGGGAGATCCGGGTTCGAGTACCTGTCCGGCACAAATTTTCGTTCTCGACATTCCATTATACAGCTGATGGTAGTCCATGCTCGCAACAGTGAATACATTTCATGAATAATTCTTGGTTGTCACGCAAGCTGACTAGGGATGTGGAAGACTCGGTAAGTCAGAATTTGAAGTGACGCGAACTAATAATTGGCACAGTATACTATTGTGTTGGAACCTGTAGCTCAAACTACGAAGACAGTCGTTACAAGATCTGTGAACTTATGTCCATGAAAAATTGGCGGAAATAAAGGCAATTTATGAAGGACTATATATTTGCGCTAGTAAATTTCGAATCTTACGCTCATTTTTAGTTCACTAGCATCCTTATCACTATTTCATACTGAAATAAGCACGAGATCTGCAGACGTTACATTTTTCAAACCTTCCTGTGAGTAGTGACTTAGTAAGACCTGTTAGAAACGCTGTAGATCTCATTAGTGTGAGATATCGTGAATGAGATGCAGGCACAGTGCACGAAACAACAGAATCGCTGTGCAGTCAAACCATAATTGACGACAACCTACCGCTGCACAAGTACCCTTGTAGCTGAGGAGGACAAGAACATGCGAAAAACAAAAAACACTATAGAAGAAAATGTGGACAATAGGAAAGAATTCCTGTATTTCTGAGTAGTCCACAAGAAACAACTGTAAGTACACAGCGGCAGCAAAATGCGAACCCAGTAAACCGGTAGAAATCATCTGAGGTGCTGCCATTTTTACGTTTTTGTGGACAATGACAACAGGAACGTTGGAAAATTACATGCCATGTCGATTCGGAAATTATTATGACACATTGGAAACACTGTTGTTGCAAAAATCACGAGTGTAATCCCCGCCGTTTGTGTTAAAATCCAATGCTCTGGTTTCACAGCCAGAAGTCTAGTATGAAACCTGCTGTTCGCAAAGAATTATCTTGTGGAATACATTAATGGGTTTAACGCACTAAATAAAGTATTTTCGTAATTACAATGTCACAAATTTCCAGCCAACCCGTTGCATATAGAATTTAAAATTCTTTAGCTAGTTTTCAACGCCAACTAGGGGCGCCTTCTTCGCAAGAAACCTTACTTAACAATATCACAGGAAGATACATTAATAGCAGATAGTCATTAGAACAAACATTTAATTTTTACAAATTAAATTGCATAAAAATACTCACATATGTTGAAAGTAAATTTGAGCGTATCGCTCTAGTCAAAACATTAAAACCACAAGTAAAACATTTTCCACCTGAATACATAACAGATATAGTCAAAATTTTAAAACAATATATAAACATGCCACTAATGGCACTACAGTGGTATAGGACACAAGTGAGTAACAGTAAATTTCCGATTGGCTGGAAATTTGTGACATTGTAATTAATTACGGTTGCTGATCACAGCCTTGTTCAAAACATTATTTTCATAATATTATGACAGACGTCTCCGAACAAGAAATCCTAGATAGTATAGATTACGCAGTAAATGTAGTGCCGGTTGCAAGATTAAACAGAAAGTTAAAGAGAATAATTCCATTTCAGTGAAATCACTTTCAGTGAGAACCATCATTTAAAATCACAGAGATTTACTGACTACGTACATATATTCTTGGAGTTCGCAGACCGAAAGAGAATATGTAATGACGGCCATGCGGTGTTAAAATTGTCTACTTACGGGCACAGGAGCAATCAGTACAGGAGGAAATTGAGTTATACGTATTGAACAAGTCAGCATGATGTTGCAGAGTGTGATAAATCGACTCCTCCGACATCTCAACATTGTCCTGGCTGGCATATCTTGAATGACAGATGCTGCCCAGCGAATACGAGGCAGAGCAGCATTAAACAGATCATGCGTCTCCACGTGATTATTTGTGAACGAACGACAGTTTTGTGGGAGCAAACCTTTTGCGGACGAGGCAGCAACGACTCAAGCAAATCATCCGAGACACGTGGCCTCCATGCCGTATCACCTGGAAAATCTTCGTACGTAAACCAGGTAACGCCTGCAGTAAAAAGTTCCTCGTCTCCATTTATGTATGTACTACAAGAAATTCCGAGCTGAAATGTTAATCTTTTTATGTCTAAGCATGAACCACATTTCCTGCCAATTTGCTGTTTGTTGTATATTGCCTTTATGGTCCTGTAGTTTTAATAGTCAGCAGTGTAATCACACTGATACACTACTGTTATACAGGATATGCAATCAGGTTCTGCCGAATACGAAACCACTCCCCTACCACTGTGCCACCTCACTAAGTGTCAGTAGAAAATCAAAAAGATTCTCTCTTTAACACATCCCTCCACGACAATGGTCAGTACATTTGTACGTCAATGGAATTCACGCACAGTGAAAGCAAACAAGCAAAGCCTTCTGAGATTGGTCAAAAAATACAATGTACCCATACACACATTTGCGGGGACATGTTTGCTGCAAGATGAACGTTGCGGTTTTCTTAGATGTGCTATTATACGAGAGATTGGCTACATGATTACGGGGATAGTGGGTGGTGACACAGGTCCCCCCTAGTCGCATTAAACTTTAATGAGTATGAATCGACCGTGTGCTGTTCCACGTTCACTACGACTTCTTCTGATATTTAATTCTTTCTGTCCGTACCTCCAAGCGGCTTGTAATCAAACTGCGTGCTTATGGAATATCGTCTCAGTCATACGACTGGATTAGTTCAAAAATGGTTCAAATGGCTCTGAGCACTACGGGACTTAACTGCTAAGGTCATCAGTCCCCTAGAACTTAGAACTACTTAAACCTAACTAACCTAAGGACAGTACACACATCCATGCCCGAGACAGAATTCAAACCTGCGACCGTAGTAGTTGCGCTGTTCCACTCTGTAGCGCGTAGAATCGCTCGGCCACTCCGGCCGGCCGACTGGATTCGTGATTTCCTGTCAGACGGATAGTCATCCAGTAAATCAGAAGTAATTTCTACGTAAAACATTCTCGGTTTTCTTGCCGCGTCAATTCGGGATTGACGTGAGAATGTTTTACATAAAAGTGCCGTCGCGATAGACTTCATTCCCATAGAAGTAATTTCTGACGTTCCTCAATATAGTATTATAGCCCCTCTGCTATTCCTTATTTATATAAACGATTTAGGAGGCAATCTGAGCAGCCGGCCTTGGTTGTCTGCAGATGATGATGTCGTTTGTCGTCTAAAAAGGTCATCAGAAAATCAAACCCAAATGCAAAACGATTTAAAAAACATATCTGTATGGGGCGAAAATGGGCAATTGAAAAGTGTAAGGTCATCCACACGAGTGCTAAAAAGAATCTGTTAAACTTCGGTTACACGATAAAGCAATAAAAACTAAAAGGGCGCAAATTCACCTAAATACCTAGGAATTACTATTACGAACAACTTAAACTGGAAAGAACACGTAGAAAATGTTATGGGAATGCAAACCAAAGACTGCGCTTTATTGGCAGAACACTTAGAAACGTAACAAATCAACTAAAGAGACTGCCTACACTATACTTGCCCGTCCTCTTTTGGAGCACTGCTGCACTGTCAGGGATCTTTGGCAGGTAGAATTAACGGAGTACTTCGAGAAAGTTCAAAGAAGAGCAAAACGTTTAGTATTGTCGAGAAATAGGGGAAAGAGTGCCACGGGCCTGATACAGGTTTGGGGTGGACATCATTAAAAGAAAGGCGTTTCTCGTTGCGGCGGAATCTTCTCACGAAATTTCAATCACCAACTTACTCCCCGAATGCGAAAATATTTTGTTGGCGGTGACCTACATGGGGAGAAACGATCATCATAATAAAATAAGGGAAATCAGAGCTCTCTCAGAAAGATACAGATTCTCGTTTTTTCCGCGCACTGTTCGAGAGTGGAATAATAAAGAATTTTTGTGAAGGCGGTTCGATAAACTCTCTGCCAAGTACTTAAGTGTGATTTTCAGAGTACCAATGTGGATGTAGGTGTAGATGTATAACGTTAATCACGAAAAACTTTGCAGATTCGCCTCATTTGAGAAAGAATGTGTTTAGAAATGAAATACGTTTTTCTTTATTCTTTACAAGAAGCCGTCTTAATATTCGTGGTTTATTCTGTTCGTTGCTCGGACAACCAAAACTCGGCACTCCCCAGTGATCTCTGTACTATCTCCATATCGAACTCCAGCTGTCTGGACATGCTGGCCAAACATGCTCTTATATCGTTTCTTGTCTACTTACAACACGGTTTCCACGAAACGTCAGGAGAACGCAGACCGAAAATACTTTTCGATTCTGCTCCCATATCCTCCTATGCATCACATATTGATATAAAGTCCATAGCCAGAAATAAGTAAAGAATTCTCTAGCACGTACAGACCTTGGCAAATTCTTTTGCTTAACTGTGACATAGCTGATTACGCAAATGACAAGAATCTGCAGGCCCGCCGAAGCTCCTTGTTCCGAGATCAGAGACCTACACCCAGGAAGTATAGATCGCACTGGGCACTCAACTAAATGTTGCAAATCGTTGGTTTTGCGTTTCAGTTATATCTTAAATTAAAAATTTCCCATACCAATATGTCTTATGGTTACTTTCCTATAATCGGAATAAATACACTCCTGGAAATGGAAAAAAGAACACATTGACACCGGTGTGTCAGACCCCCCATACTTGCTCCGGACACTGCGAGAGGGCTGTACAAGCAATGATCACACGCACGGCACAGCGGACACACCAGGAACCGCGGTGTTGGCCGTCGAATGGCGCTAGCTGCGCAGCATTTGTGCACCGCCGCCGTCAGTGTCAGCCAGTTTGCCGTGGCATACGGAGCTCCATCGCAGTCTTTAACACTGGTAGCATGCCGCGACAGCGTGGACCTGAACCGTATATGCAGTTGACGGACTTTGAGCGAGGGCGTATAGTGGGCATGCGGGAGGCCGGGTGGACATACCGCTGAATTGCTCAACACGTGGGGCGTGAGGTCTCCACAGTACATCGATGTTGTCGCCAGTGGTCGGCGGAAGGTGCACGTGCCCGTCGACCTGGGACCGGACCGCAGCGACGCACGGATGCACGCCAAGACCGTAGGATCCTACGCAGTGCCGTAGGGGACCGCACCGCCACTTCCCAGCAAATTAGGGACACTGTTGCTCCTGGGGTATCGGCGAGGACCATTCGCAACCGTCTCCATGAAGCTGGGCTACGGTCCCGCACACCGTTAGGCCGTCTTCCGCTCACGCCCCAACATCGTGCAGGCCGCCTCCAGTGGTGTCGCGACAGGCGTGAATGGAGGGACGAATGGAGACGTGTCGTCTTCAGCGATGAGAGTCGCTTCTGCCTTGGTGCCAATGATGGTCGTATGCGTGTTTGGCGCCGTGCAGGTGAGCGCCACAATCAGGACTGCATACGACCGAGGCACACAGGGCCAACACCCGGCATCATGGTGTGTGGAGCGATCTCCTACACTGGCCGTACACCACTGGTGATCGTCGAGGGGACACTGAATAGTGCACGGTACATCCAAACCGTCATCGAACCCATCCTTCTACCATTCC
Organism: Schistocerca piceifrons; assembly: GCF_021461385.2. Lineage (NCBI taxonomy): Eukaryota > Metazoa > Arthropoda > Insecta > Orthoptera > Acrididae > Schistocerca > Schistocerca piceifrons. The sequence goes on from NC_060138.1 coordinate 822,347,417, forward strand.
TAGACCGGCAAGGGAACTTGCTGTTCCAACAGGACAGTGCACGTCCGCATGTATCCCGTGCCACTCAACGTGCTCTAGAAGGTGTAAGTCAACTACCCTGGCCAGCAAGATCTCCGGATCTGTCCCCCATTGAGCATGTTTGGGACTGGATGAAGCGTCGTCTCACGCGGTCTGCACGTCCAGCACGAACGCTGGTCCAACTGAGGCGCCAGGTGGAAATGGCATGGCAAGCCGTTCCACAGGACTACATCCAGCATCTCTACGATCGTCTCCATGGGAGAATAGCAGCCTGCATTGCTGCGAAAGGTGGATATACACTGTACTAGTGCCGACACTGTGCATGCTCTGTTGCCTGTGTCTATGTGCCTGTGGTTCTGTCAGTGTGATCATGTGATGTATCTGACCCCAGGAATGTGTCAATAAAGTTTCCCCTTCCTGGGACAATGAATTCACGGTGTTCTTATTTCAATTTCCAGGAGTGTATATTTCACCCACATTCAGTTAATGCCACATTTGGTTCTTTGAAATGTTAAAATACTGTTTTACAAGTGCATCTCGGTGAAATATTTTAAAACCAATTATAAAATTTCTCACTTAAAGCAATTCTCACAGTTTTGGTACTTTCCCGGTATGTGTAATTTTTTAAATGAAACTTCCGCAAAAAACACATCGGAGAAAAAAATTGTAATGGCACAGTGGATAACTGAGTGACTATTAATTATTTTCGTCAACACTTCAACTGCTTTCTTTCCATCAGAAAAATGGTCCAAATGGCTCTGAGCACTATGGGACTCAACTTCTGAGGTCACCAGTCCCCTAGAACTTAGAACTACTTAAACCTAACTAACCTAAGGACATCACACACATCCATGCCCGAGGCAGGATTCGAACCTGCGACCGTAGAGGTCGCACGGTTCCAGACTGTAGCACTTAGAACCGCTCGGCCACCCTGGTCAGCTTTCCATCAGCGATTACAATAGTATGGCATGTATTAAAATATTAACTCATTTTATAAAAACGATACTTGAGTTTAGTGTGGCCTAGAAGAGAATGCACACAGTATTAAAGACATTCGTTATACTCATCCCAGAGTTATACAGCTTTCCTCTTGACACCTATTGCTTCTAATGTTTCCCTCATGTTCATTACTACAACCTAGTTTTCTCTCTACTTGAGATAACGGTGTATATATAAGCACGTGAGCCAACAGTGATGCTGTTTGATTTCACAATGGCCTTCCTTGAGTTTAATCAGGGACCTGACCTTATCATAGTCTACCACCCCAATAGGCTCCATGTCATTACTACTTTCTTTACATTTTCGGATAACTTACGCTACTCGTCCTTCAGCTTCAAACTTCCTTTCACGGTATTCAAGTTTAACATCTCTAACCCATTTTCTAATCCCAGAGTTGATTCATTACGTTTCACAATCTGTTCCTTATTTTATGTTTGTTGCTGCTGTATGACTTCTAAATCATGCTGCAATGCTTTCTCACGCTCCTTAATCTCTGCACATAGTTTAATTTGGTCCGCTTCGACTCTCTCAATTTTTTTCTTGACCTGCCAAAGTATCTCCTCCGGTTCTGCTTTCAGTTCCTACTGCAACTGAATACTAAGGGTCTTTCACCATGGAGTTACAAACATAAGCTTAATAATTTGTTCTTTGGTTAGGAAAACACTTATTAGAACATTTTAAACGATCAGTAAGACAAGCAACAGGTGTGTTATTTTTGTACACATAGTATTACTCTATGCACAAAAACATCTACTTTTGAACGAAAAGTACAGTCTTTATAATCTTTCGATACAAGATGTCACCCACGGGGAACTGTACAGAACAACTAAAGTAAAAAGGAAAAGGTAATGCCAACCAACTCTTGATGCCAGAAGTTATCCTAGTAAGGGAGTCATTATAATGCATGAATGACTCTGATTCTGGTTTTAGCAGATCTATGGCAAGATTTTTGACAAAATAATACAGACAATTTAGACATGGAGATAACATTGTATACTTTGATACAAAGGTGAAATGAATTTTTCATTCGCTATCAGAGATCTGTAATCATACCTGTGTATTATGATAAGCAACCTGCTCATGCATAAATAACACCTGTACATACAAAGGAAAGAGTGCCATGTCATGATAATCAGTAAAACAATATGAAAATATTTTGTTGACTCCCTTCTACCTAGGGAGAAATGGCCTTCATAATAGAAAAAGGGAAATCAGAGCTCGCACAGAAAGATTTCGGTGTTCTTTGTTCTTCCCTCATATGAGGAAATTTTTTACGTTGTACATTTATTAAAGAATACGAATAGATATGTGATGACTTCCCCCTTCTATATTGTAGCATAATACCATTTGGCAGTTGATGTTAGCATCATTCTTTCGACCTGCGGAACACGTAATTTGACGCACAACTTAGAATTTTGCATCTATTAAAGTACACACATGTTGTGTCACCTCCCTCCTACACATCTGGTGTTTACATTGAATCCCTACAGCTTCTGTTGCAAACTCCGGTTACTCCCTCTGTATACCGCAATTCCGAAGTGTGTCTATGAATCAATGTAATATTATTACAGTGGCAATTGTAAAGGATTCTCAAATACGGGCGAAGGCAACGATTTATATAATTATTATCTTCCGGAGGGTTTGTGTTGTAACTGAATCGGATATTCTGCATGCTATACATCCCATTGCTGTCTACAGTCATTACTGGGTTGACTCTTTTCAATATGCTATAACTGGATTGAAATGGTGTACCATTCTCACATCACAAAGCATTTGTTATCAGATTATACGAAACTGTTTACTACGAGGCTGAATGTCTTAACAACAGCATTTTGTAGGGAATAGTGTTTCTTAGAACTTGCTAAAGACTGTCTACATTGATAAATAACCTTGTGGAAGGCTATCTACTTTGACAATTGTTGGTATTGCACAGATTCTTGTACGACAATTTTATATTTTGGCAAAAAAATAATGGGTCTTCAATATGGTAAGATTTTTACAAAGGAAGTGTTCACCATATAATCATAGTTATTATATAGAGATTTGGTCTACCCAGACATTATACAGAAATTACGTGTAGAGCATCTCACTTCAACAAAATAGCCGCACTCTTTGAGTGTATATCATAATACAGCATTCTGCTAACTTTACCGTAGAATCCGTAGTGTGTATCTCTAATGCAGTGCGAACTATGCAAAATATCCAAAAAGTCTACTTACAGAGGTTGGAAAAAATGTAACCCCCACGAGAAATGCATACTTGAACACAGATGCAGATCCTAACGAATCCGGTAGGTTGTGCTGCTGTATTTGACATGAATGGCACCTGTGCAATGTCATCGATATGTGTCAGCTATGATCATAACATTGTCCTCCGTAGTTGTGAGTGAATTATGTCAGAACTAAGTGAATTCCAACGTGGACAAATTGTTGCTGCTCGAATAGTGGGTCCTCTATAAGTAAGATAGCCGAAGTGTTTAGTTTTTCAAGAGTTAAAGTTGATACCACATACAGTGAAAGCGGAAGAACATCATCCGCTAAGTCACACTGTTGACGAAAGTGTGTGTTGAGTGATCGTCACTGAAGAGGATTGTGGCGAAAAATAAGAGGACGATAGCTACAAAAGTCACTGCAGAACTGAATGTAGCACTCACTAACCCTATCAGCAACAAAACAATTTGAAGGGGGCTCTATAAGCAGGGAATTATAAGACGAGCTGGAATTCCAAAACCACACATCAGCCATGCAAAGGCCCATAACAGAAAACCGTAGCGCCGAAACTATTAAACGTGGGCTATGGAGCAATGGAAAAAAGTCATCTGGTTGAATGAGTCTTGTTTCAAACTGAACTTCTACTCGAGTCTACATCCCAAGAGTGAAATATGGTGGGGTTTCGGCTACGATTTGGGCATCCATACCTTGGTATCCCATGGGTCTCATAGTTACTCTGCAGGGCCGCATTAGTGGTAAGGACTACGTGACCGTTTTGACTATGCAGGAGCATCCTACGGTGCAATGTTTGTTCCCGAATGGTGACGCTGTGCTCCAAGATGACAGGGGCCCTGTCCAAACGGCTCGCATCGTTCAGGATTGGATTTCTGAGCACGAGGATGAATTGACGCATCTTTCCTCGACACACAGTCACTATATCACATTATTATTGAGCTTTTGTGGTCTCCCTAGGAGAGAAGGCTGTGTGATCCCTATCACTTCCATGGTCGTTACCTGAACTTACTCCTATTTTGAAGGAAAAATAATATACGATTCGCTCGAAAACCATACAAGACCGGTACTCGTCCATTCAAAGACGACTGAAAGCTGTTTTGAATGCATATGGGTTTTCTACATTGTATTATTTTATTTATTTATTTAATATGATCTGATTATGACCATCATGCCCTCTTACATTGGACGAGGGTTTCGTATATGCAATATACAAAAACTTTGAGACGTGGTAGTACTCATCGAAATAAGAGAAATAAGTCCAATAAAGGTGGGTCCGAGATAAACACGTGTTTACAGGAAGGGCTGCATGACGCTTGGTTATGGATGTTAGCACAGTCGTTGTATTGGTTCTCCGTCAAATGTGTCAACTGGGTATTATGATCTCTTAGTCACAGTGCTCTACTTACCAATAGGTGATCTGCAGTCAGTTGTGTGGTTCCACTCGTGTTGCAGCTACGTTACTTTACGTCGTGCTTGTGTGCCTTATTGCACAGTATTGTCAACGCTGAGAACATGTCATGGTGTTTTATCTTCTTACAAACGTGGATTCACTTACATGTTTACTGTTATTGCAGTGTTTGTACGTACAATCGGTGTAGTACATTTGCTACGGTTTAGCAAATGGATGTAGCCTGTGAGTCTGTGCCCCCTACGCTGAAATATAACCACAGCGCAAGTGCCCTATGATAATCTGTTCGGTGGGCTTTACCAGCATCTGAGGAACACAGGTATCCTTGCACCTCGGAAGACTAACAGTGGAAGGACCACACAGTCCGCACACTTGACATAGAGAAGTATGTGCTACGTTCGGTTGGAAGGAACCCCTGGGATCAGTAAGCGACGATTAGCAGCAGCAGAAGGCGTGTCCCATTCTCATATCTGGAGGTTACTTCCTATACCTACATCATCTACAGCTCGTTCAGGGCCTAAGGCCACAGGATCACCATGGCAGACGGCGGTTCTGTCAATGACTGTTTGCAGAAGTGTGCCGCATATCCATTGTTCACATCCAAGATTTTATTTACCGATAAGGCAAAGTGTTGCGAATTTCCATAACGGGCATGTACCGGCAGATATAAATACTCAAGCAATTCAGGAAGGGCCATACATGCTACCACAAAAGTAAACTGGGGCGCATTATCTAGACTTTCTGATTAATATATTGCCTACCTTCCTGGAGGCAGAGCCACTGCAGTAACGAACACAAATTGTAATTCAGCTTCCGTCACAATCTGACGCAGACATTCCAGGGCCGCTGAATTGGTCGTTGGGGCCCCCACATTTGGCCTCTTCATTCCCCACACCTCAATCCCCTAGACTTTTGTTTATGTAGTCACTTGAAAAAATTGGTCTACGCCAATCAGTGATCTGCGGAAACTACAGGGCCGCGTCTTCAATACGTGTCAACAGGTACAACAACAAACGGGGATTCTTCAAAGGGTGCGTCATTCCTTACGCCGGAGGGTAGAGGACTGCATTGTCATGATAGACGCCACGTTGAACACCACCTGTAAACGTGTTCATCGCAAAAAGAATGCGTTTCCGGACCCATGTTTATAGGACTCATTTATCTACTTTCGGTGAGTACTACCACATCTCAAAGAATTCGACACCCTTTTGGAACGCCCTGTATATTACAACGTAATTACTAAGAAAATAACAATTTTAGTATGACAACTAGTATTAAAATGATATGAGTGTCTACAGTGGCAGTGTGAGTAAATTAAACTGACTATGAACTAGCAACGTTAGTACGATTACTAACAGTGCTTTTACTACCGCAGCTGCAGCCATTAGTAGTGGTGATAATAATAATAACAATAACCTAATAACAATAATAATGACGAAGTGACGTTATTAACAATAATGATAGTGGAAAATAAGAGAAGAATTTATAGACCTACAAAATACAAGTTTCTTGACACAACGAGTTCCATGAAAAGGGAAGTTAAGAAGACTACATCGGTTAAAAATACTGGGAAACGAGGACATCTGGTTGGAAAAGGGTGTACAAGGGCAACGAGTGCGGACAGGGACAATGGTAATCTTGCTGTTGCTTTAGTATATGTATGTCATTATATGTCTACTGAAGCTGGACATGTTATTTAGCTAATATAATGCAGGAGGTTGTTCCAAAGTTGCTTTCCTGTTACTGAAAAGGAGTTCGACAATGTGGCTAAACGATGGAGTTGGACAGAGAGAATTTTGAGTTTATGAGAACAGGTGTTTCTGCCGTGTTCAGAATTGATATTTGTCCCATTTAAAGTTAAAGATGGTAGGGATTCCCGATATTTCTGGCTAATGAGTGTAGAATGACCAACGGGTAACGCTTGGGTTCCGGGCATGAAACAATGATGGCGAGAGGTCAAGTATGAGCGAAATCATTGCACCGTACTTGGCTAGAAATTTAGGCTGCTATGTTGGGCAAGTAAAATATCATAGTCGACGTGGCTAATGACTTTTCTGAAGTATAAGAAGCACATAATAGTTGCCTCTTCTGCATTCATCGCAAGTTTCGCGTCATCTGTTACCTTTATTAACGCAGATGTTGTTCTGCGATGTTTACAGAAGCCTGATTGGTATTCGTCCAATATGTTATTTGCAGTTAGATCGTGGACTAGTCGTTCCAAGGCCTTGGACAGTGCAAGAAGAATGCAAATAGTTCGGTAATCAGAGGGTGTTGTGGCAGCATCCATTTTAGGTAACAGTTTAACTAGTCCCTGTTTCCAGATTTCAGGGAAAATACTTGTGGTTAAGGAGTGTTTGAAGGTATTTGTTATAGTGGGCAGTAGTAGACCGGTAACAAGCTTCAGCATTTGGACTGTGATGCCATCGTGCCCAGCAGATGTTGATCTGATACACATAATGGCTTTTCTGATGGCGTAAGATGCTTAAGTAGAATTTTTCATGGTCACGGTCGTTTTCCCCCATGAAGCAATCAATGAGTCTGTTTCGTTTGTGGTTCAATTGTCGTTGTAGGTCCTGTGAATTCAGTTCATCGGCTAGGACAATGGGATCAGCTGCAGCTTTTACTTTGCTTATATCAAGACTATGCAGGTTTTTCGACAGGACAGCTGATCTATTTCTGTTGTCCGTTAATGTATGAGTATGCCTGAGTTCTGCATTTCTCACAGCTTGACTGACTGTAATATGATTTTCAGTAGGGGGTCGCTGTTTAGAGATGGTAATGAGTTGTTTTTTTGTGCATATCCTGCATCTTCCACGTCTATCATTGTTGAAGTTCATGTAAACTAATGTTCATTCTATACGTCATAGTAGTACCACTTTTTATTACCAGAACACTTAGAAGATGTACTGGGTGTACAAAAGAGACTGCATACACTGCACCGAGAGTGGCCCTCTTGTGTCCAGTCATTGCACTTTCGGTCGCAAAATAAGACTGCTCCAATGTCCCTCACGCGACGGCCAGTGGTGCGAAGAGAGGGCCAGTTTATGAATACACCACGTGAGCAGGACCCGCACGGACCGCACATTTTGTTTGACTATAATAAAGATGTTTTAATTGTTCCATTCCGTCCTCCAACACCGGGTGGTGTAGTGTGACTTCCGGTAAATTGTTAAACATGGAATCATGGAATGTCAGTGTAATTTGTTTGTACATCTCACCAGTGTAAATGGTATGTAACAAATGGTATGTGCTAAATGAACCTTGCGCATCCGCAGTAAATGATTATTATGTAGCAGAAGTGTACTTTACAAACCATCTCACTTGACTTTTTTTCATTTTTCGCCATTTTTCCACATAATCTGTAATGTCATAATGTCGGGCTTACGTTGGGCAGCCTGTTAGTGACAGTGTTTCAGCCATTCTGGGCTATAAATTATAGTGATAAAAATATCGATTACATAAAATACAGAGATGACCATCTTGGTAGCGATAAGGCTAATTAATTTCGTAATAAACTTAATTATACATAAGCACCAACATCTGCCCCCCCCCCCCCCTAAGCAATAGGATAACATCACAGGATCATAAATTAGATTCTAAATAAATAAGCGGCCTACTGTGAGAAGGGTGACGAAGTGATTGGGGGGGGGGGGGGGAGGGGGAAGAGGCGACAGGTTACACAACTTAATTACACTCCTGGAAATTGAAATAAGAACACCGTGAATTCATTGTCCCAGGAAGGGGAAACTTTATTGACACATTCCTGGGGTCAGATACATCACATGATCACACTGACAGAACCACAGGCACATAGACACAGGCAACAGAGCATGCACAGTGTCGGCACTAGTACAGTGTGTAGCCACCTTTCGCAGCAATGCAGGCTGCTATTCTCCCATGGAGACGATCGTAGAGATGCTGGATGTAGTCCTGTGGAACGGCTTGCCATGCCATTTCCACCTGGCGCCTCAGTTGGACCAGCGTTCGTGCTGGACGTGCAGACCGCGTGAGACGACGCTTCATCCAGTCCCAAACATGCTCAATGGGGGACAGATCCGGAGATCTTGCTGGCCAGGGTAGTTGACTTACACCTTCTAGAGCACGTTGGGTGGCACGGGATACATGCGGACGTGCATTGTCCTGTTGGAACAGCAAGTTCCCTTGCCGGTCTAGGAATGGTAGAACGATGGGTTCGATGACGGTTTGGATGTACCGTGCACTATTCGGTGTCCCCTCGACGATCACCAGTGGTGTACGGCCAGTGTAGGAGATCGCTCCCCACACCATGATGCCGGGTGTTGGCCCTGTGTGCCTCGGTCGTATGCAGTCCTGATTGTGGCGCTCACCTGCACGGCGCCAAACACGCATACGACCATCATTGGCACCAAGGCAGAAGCGACTCTCATCGCTGAAGACGACACGTCTCCATTCGTCCCTCCATTCACGCCTGTCGCGACACCACTGGAGGCGGCCTGCACGATGTTGGGGCGTGAGCGGAAGACGGCCTAACGGTGTGCGGGACCGTAGCCCAGCTTCATGGAGACGGTTGCGAATGGTCCTCGCCGATACCCCAGGAGCAACAGTGTCCCTAATTTGCTGGGAAGTGGCGGTGCGGTCCCCTACGGCACTGCGTAGGATCCTACGGTCTTGGCGTGCATCCATGCGTCGCTGCGGTCCGGTCCCAGGTCGACGGGCACGTGCACCTTCCGCCGACCACTGGCGACAACATCGATGTACTGTGGAGACCTCACGCCCCACGTGTTGAGCAATTCGGCGGTACGTCCACCCGGCCTCCCGCATGCCCACTATACGCCCTCGCTCAAAGTCTGTCAACTGCACATACGGTTCACGTCCACGCTGTCGCCGCATGCTACCAGTGTTAAAGACTGCGATGGAGTTCCGTATGCCACGGCAAACTGGCTGACACCGACGGCGGCGGTGCACAAATGCTGCGCAGCTAGCGCCATTCGACGGCCAACACCGCGGTTCCTGGTGTGTCCGCTGTGCCGTGCGTGTGATCATTGCTTGTACAGCCCTCTCGCAGTGTCCGGAGCAAGTATGGTGGGTCTGACACACCGGTGTCAATGTGTTCTTTTTTCCATTTCCAGGAGTGTATATTACGATCGATTAATTAAACATGAATCGACGGATCCGGATAAAACGATCTGAAATGTTTTGATGAGGGTTACAAGCCTAGTTTAGACAATGTTACACAAAATAACTCTTACACCTCTCATTATAGATTTGTCTTTTCTGAGATAGACTACCAATTACAAAACTGTAGCTACTGGAAAGCAATACAACATCCAACGTACTCGGACCGTCACAAAAGTAAAGTTCAGGAATAAGACTTCAAAATATGGTAGTCAGATAGACGCACACGGTCAAATGACCTAGTTTCCCACGTAATAATAGGCGTTAGTTTTTATGCTTTATTTCCACCAATTTCCACAACATCGTAACTTGGATCAACATATCATCTCACAGAGTAATCACTCTAGCGTACTTTACATCATAATATTTGCCTTTAAAAAACCCAACTCCTGATGCAGTACCAAGCCTATAAAATGAAATGTAAATGTAATTTCACGTAAGGTTACCTACTTGAAGAGTAGCGCTGCAGATCTCTGTGCATCACAACTTTCTTCCCTAGTAGCGAATAAAATGTCGGAAATTATTTATTCCGTCTTGCGTCATTCAACACACCAGAAACTGACTTCAGCATTTCATGAGGGGCATCACTGTTTTACGGTTTCTAAGCAACATCTAAAATGATTACATTTAGGCATTTCAATTTATCAGAGCTGTAAATACGGTTCTGATTTGTCTCAGGCACGGACATTACCACTGGTCCTGTTCCTTTATCCATCAAGTTCAGTTCATTTTATGATACTGTCTTCCAACGACGACGTCTCGTTCCATATTTTATCAACTATTACTCAGAACAGTTTGCTGATGTCACAGGAAGCTAGTCAGAGAACCCCACAGGCCTCTTGAGAAACTGAAATCTCTATTGAGTATTCGTTCGTCTTCGCAGCGTTCACAGTAAACGCTGACAGATGCACACAATGTAGGGCCTGACGTTGCAGACTCAGTAATGACACGCTATACTGTTCGGGATTCTACTGTGCGCTAAACGTCTTGTGATTAATCAGTATTTTGTATGAATGCGTAATATCTATTCTTTCGAAAATGTACATTAAAGTAGACACCACGTATTCATATAATTGATACGCCTTGATAGGTTACAGATACACAACTATCGGAGCAGATGCACTTTTACGTTAGACCTCCAGCGGGGAACTAAAATTAGCGAGCGCGGAGCAAATGGACGGTGACTGCCGATAAGCGGTGGCGCTACGTGGGAATGTGAGTCGGCCGAGGAACGTGCCGAGATACTCCGCGAAATTTCTGTTAACATTGAGTCCGCTTGGTATAGTGGTTAATGCACATGTCTAGCAAGCAGGAGATCTTGGGTTCGAGTCCTGGTCCGACGCACATTTTCACTCGTCGCTGCTGATTCCGCATAAAGTCCAGATGCAGCTGATATCATCATTTCCTTTCCTTACCTTTTCTTTCCTCCCCCCCTTCCCCCCCCCCTTCCTCACCGCCCCTCTACCTTCACTTAACACGATCAGTAATTTGTTCTGATGTTCTGTTCAGAAAACGCCTTCATTTATGGATTATGCTTATGTCTGTACATTAGTGCTCTAAATCGAAGCCCTCTGATACAATCAGTCCAGAGATACAAATTAGTTGGTACTACATGGCAAATTGAACCATTGTCTCTCATCTTCCAGTGTACAGTAACTGCCTTGATGACATCCGTAACATTCTTTATACGTCGCCAAAAACATTGTAGACTGTCATCATAGCGCAGCCATTTCTTCGCTTTGTTGTAATTATCAGCGTTGTTTGAAATATCCCCAAAGAGACCTAATACATTTCGAGGTGCCGGGGCAAGCAGTGTATTTAACACAGAATTCTTCTAGAATCTACATATGTAAATGATGCTCTAAGCCCCCCCCCCCCTATTCTAACTCCGACTTTTGCTGTTGCACATGGATTAAAAGATATACGCGAACTGACTGTAATCAACCCTGCAAGTGGAGTAGAAAAGAGTTTGGCACCTGCAATAATTTAATTTGATAAATAAGTTAAATAAAGGAAGGTTTCATTAACGTAGTGAGAAATGATGGGTTGCTCTACTGATTAACAGAATGAAAGTTCTGTCCAAAATAACAATATGATTTATTAAGACTAAACACAAAATAATAAACAAAAACACATGAAACATTTATAATACATCAAATTGGCTCAAATTGGATACTCAAACAAACTCTGTGAAGGTGAAGTTGTCCCTAAACTAGATTGTGAGGTTTATGACGAAGTGGTATGTGGAGCCAATTCCTTGCCACTCAAATCTTAAGAGAGACACACAGCTAACCCAACATTAATTGCTGCTACTCAAGACAGAACAAAGTTCGAAAAACACGAACAGGCGCGCTCTGCTGAGCTCTGATTATCACCTAGGAAAATCCCTGTCTGCCGGTGCTGCGGACATACATTACCAAACTGTCTTCTTAACTGCCAGAACACGATCTGGCGTACCGGAGGCGATGGCTGGTTGTTTCGACGTCCTCGACCGAAAGGCGAGAGCCGACAACCTAGAGCACCCGTACAGGCCGAACACACAACATTCCCGCCCCCACGACAGTGCCCGTGGTTAAACGTTCCAATGAGCAACTCGAAAACCGGCGGAAAATTCTACTCTATTGCCGGAGCACTACCATTCCACCAATGGAGATTCTTGGCGCCAATTTCTGCACTGATTTTGCTACGTCACGGAGCTATGCCCTGAGCAAGCCAATCACAGTTACTATTTTGCAGAAAGCGCGGGAATTTTCCCGCCACAACTGCCTGGGTACACAAGTCATTCCCACACCTCGCTGGTAGCCCGCCAGAAAGTGTTTTCGCTAAGTTTCTGCAAAGTAACGGAACCTCTAGCCCAGCCGCTACTTCAGACCCCTCCGGGCGTGTCTTTTGACAATGTCGGCGTCTGCAAAGCATTCACTCGACTTCCTCACACCCGTCGGCTTAACCCTTTCCAGATCAGCAGAGCCCGCCTGTTACCGGACCACCCGGGTGACGAGAGACGCTGCGTGGGAAGTCCGCGTGTGAAGGAATAGCGACTTTTCACTGCATACAATTTGAGAGGAAAATCGTAAGATAGAAATATGAGAGGGGGCTCATGCCACCTCTCAACATGAACGCAAGAAGAAAGAGTACAGTCAGTATGTGTTTCAGTAGATAGGTATCTATTTATTTATTGTTCAGTGAATTCAATCTATACATGATGTAGCCTCTTTAAGTTATTAAATACATGTTTAAGAGGTTTTTCCATGCATCTCTGTCCGCTGCTGTCTTCTGCCAGTTGAAGCCCGCAACTTTCCTAAGTTCCTTATCCCAGCGATCAGGTTATCTCCCTGGTGGTCTTCGTTTTTCTCTGGAACTGCACTCTAAAACTGATTTTGTCCATCTTCCATCCTTCGTTCGAGCAATATGTCCTGCCCACTGCCATTTTAGAGTCTTAACCCGTTCTATAATATCTTTTACTCCTGTTATTGCTCGAATGTCTTCATTTTTCTGTCGATCTTTGTTAGTGTGATCTAACATTGACCTTTCCATAGCTCTCTGAGCAGTTCTAAGTTTCCTTTTGAAAAATTCACTTAAAGTCCAAGTTTCACAACCATACTTTAAAACCGGTAGGACACACTTATCAAAAACTGTCTTCTTTAAGTAGACTGGCATAATAACTGTTAAAAGCTAATAGTTATTTAAAATATTGGAAATAAATATCTAAACCTCATTATGATCTAAGTATAATCAATAATTTTTAAACACCTTTTACTCATCATCCTTTCAAAAACTTAAGGGCAAGAATACCACGCAACAAAAAGGAGTTAGGATGTCACGCCGACGACAACGTCCTTTGAGAGGGAATGCAAGCTCGGACTGAGGAACGATCGGGAAATAAACTGGCCGTGCCATTTCAGAGAAATGGTCCTGGATTTTGTCTTAATCAGTTTAGGGGAAATCTGAAAGAAGTGGATGGGTTTTGGGTTGTTTGGGGGAAGCGACCAAACTGCAAGATCATCGGTCTCATTGGATTAGGGAAGGATGGGGAAGGAAATCGTCCGTGCCCTTTCAAAGGAACCATCCCGGCTGGTTCAAATGGCTCTGAGCACTATGGTACTTAACTTCTGAGGTCATCAGTCGCCTAGAACTTAGAACTAATTAAACCTAACTAACCTAAGGACATCACACACATCCATGTCCGAGGCGGCATTCGAACCTGCGACCCGAGCTGTCTCTCGGCTCCAGACTGTAGCGCCTAGAACCGCAAGGCCACTCCGGCCGGCAACCATCCTGGCATTTGCCTGGAGCGATTTAGGGAAATCACGGAAAACCTAAATCAGGATGGCCAGACGCGGAATTGAACCGTCGTCCTCCCGAATGCGATTCCAGTGTGCTAACCATGCGCCATCCCGCTCGGTTAAAGTGGATGAGCGGCTGGGAATTTGAACCGGCGCCTCCAGAATACCAGCCAGTGCCTTGCTACCTTCTCGGTGTTTCGGAAAAAAAGAAGGTTGTTCAACAAGAAAATTAAAGAAATACTCAGAGTCACTAAATACGAACCTCTCAGGAAATAAATGTTCGAAGTCGTTATCTTCGTTTGCTGATGTGTCAGATTGATACATCTTTCTTTGTCTGTCTCGTGAATTCGTACCAGTTAACCTTTGTTTAATCTAGCTGCTTCAATGCTCATTTCTTAAATCACTTCCAGATATTTTACAGCGGCCATAGTACATATATGCCAGTATGATGAAATTAATTACTTGTAAGATAACAGACGCTAGGACCAGAAATGAATCTACATTGTTGGTGCATGTTCCTTTGATGGACTCGTCAAAATTATCAAAACTACTCTTTTATTTTCGGCAAAACGTCCTAATCGAGCGCAGGTTCACCCTACTTATCTCTGCGACCTTTCCAAACTGGCTTCACAAATGGCAACCAAGTTATCTTCACTGCTGGTTAGGAACGTCTATTAAAAGCTCGTCGGTATCGCTGTTTAGCCTTCTTTTTTCCTAGCAAGGTCCAAATGTAGACTACGTTCTGAAAAAACTTCCTGAAAGTCCGCCTCGAGACTAACGAACAGAGGGGAAAAAGAGTGAATTACGAGCGAAATGCAACGATAAGTTTACATTTTATTTTTAGACATGTTCGTGAATTTCACTGGTCGAGGAAGACAATCCTAATTTGAGTTCAGTGTGACTTCACGCAAATGACGGGATGCTTCCTTCTACAAAAGTATGGCTGACTGCGTTCTTTATCCAGTTCCAAGTAAATAAATGTTCCACTTTCACTTATCTATGTTTCAGCACAGAATCTCTGACATTCGATAAGAGGCAATGAATTTATATTTCAAGTTTACACCTGACGAATTATCAGATTAGCCTTCACCATTAACGAAAGCGCACCTGAGCGTTCCTGGCAGTTTCATTTGCGAGTCAAGAAGAATTACAGGTTTCTCGAACAGTTTGCAGACTGAATAGTATATACGTTAGTTAGTCAGTTTCATCTTCAACGGATCATTTGTACGATTAACGATAACGACGTGGAACTAGTTCTTTTACAGCAACATTACACGTTTTGTGTCAATAAGGCTGCACGCTGACCACCACCACCATCACCACCTTTTAGTCACTACAAAAATAGAAATTCTTGTACAAAATAGAAGGAGTTGTCAAGTTTGCTTTCAAATTTAACGTTGCTGTCTGTCAGCCATTTTATATCATCGGGTATGGGAACAAAACTTTTGGTGGTTACTATGTGCAAACCTTTTTGTGCTAAAGACAACCTTAATGTATGCCATTTTTCTTCTAGAATTGTAATCATACACAACGTTGTTCCTTTTGAAATGTAGTGGGATATTGAAATGTAGTGGATTATTTCAGGCCGGCCGCTGTGGCCGAGCGGTTCTAGGCGCTTCAGTCCGGAACCGCGCTGCTGCTACGGTCGCAGGCTCGAATCCTGCCTCGGGCATGGATGTGTGTGATGTTCTTTGGTTAGCTAGGTTTAAGTAGTTCTAAAAGTCTAGGGGACTGATGACCTCAGATGTCCCATAGTCCCATAGTGCTTAGAGCCATTCGAACCATTTGAACAAATTTCACGAGGAAATAAACACACGGCGACGCCGCAGTCAAAATGCCCAAATCTTTCAACAGATGTCTACAATATGATCGTGGCTGAGCCCCACAGATTATTCTTACGGCCCGTTTTTGATCATTGAACACTTTCTGTCTCAAATATAAGTTATCCCAGCACATTATTGATATGACATTTTTGAATGAAAATACGTAAAATATGTCAACATATTAATTTCTCTCTCCCTATATTCGCAATAATTAGAAGTGCAAATTGGCTGAACTAAGAATTTTTTAGGATTTTCAAAATGTATTCTTCCCTGGTTATTTTCTTATCGATATGCACATCTAAAAACATTTCATAATGACCGGAGAGCACGCCATCATGAAATTTCCTCATAGACCAAAACTGTGTATCTGACTATGACTCGGGTCAATGGCTGTATCTTTAGCGTGCTACGCTCTTACCGACTAGGTTAATCTGACATTTCCGATACTCACCCACACATGTTAACTTGTGTTGCTCTCTGTAATAACTCAAGAGAAGCCCTCTTGTGTACGTTGATGGACTAGCATTCCTGTGAGAAAATTTATCGCAAATTATTGCGCTGCTACGGAGCATCCCGCATAAAAGACTTAGTTCGGGATGGAAGTACCAGTCTAGGACTCAGCTTTAGTTTTTCAAGAATCCCGACAATTATTCCTGCCGCTGAATTATCATGACCGCGACAAAGCTCTTTTCTGGTTTTTTACAGGAGTCAGCCGTGTTTCTTTCGTTTGTTTAGTATCTCAAAGAAGTGGGCACCCCAAGGCGTTTCTAACTAGCCAGTTTTTATGACATCTACAGCGCCGTACACATTTCAAAAAATTGTATTTTAGTAACTACAAAATGAATTGAACAAAGTGTTGGTTATTATGGTTTGTCAAAAATCTTTGTAATATCTTTTTTCTAACTTTTGATTTTAAGTATTTTGAAGAAATTTCAAAATTTTCTCTTTGCTTCTTTGAGACCGTATTTTTTAGCCATAGTGAAATATGGTTGTTGTTGTTGTGGTCTTCAGTCCTGAGACTGGTTTGATTCAGCTCTCCATGCTACTCTATCCTGTGCAAGCTTCTTCATCTCCCAGTACCTACTGCATCCTACATCCTTCTGAATCTGCTTAGTGTATTCATCTCTCGGTCTCCCTCTACGATTTTTACCCACCATGCTGCCCTCCAATGCTAGATTTGTGATCCCTTGATGCCTCAAAACATGTCCTACCAACCGATCCCTTCTTCTAGTCAAGTTGTGCCACAAACTTCTCTTCTCCCCAATCCTATTCAATACCTCCTCATTAGTTACGTGATCTACCCACCTTATCTTCAGCATTCTTCTGTAGCACCACATTTCGAAAGCTTCTATTCTCTTCTTGTCCAAACTATTTATCGTCCATGTTTCACTTCCATACATGGCTACACTCCATACAAATACATTCAGAAACGACTTCCTGACACTTAAATCTATACTCGATGTTAACAAATTTCTCTTCTTCAGAAACGATTTCCTTGCCATTGCCAGTCTATATTTTATATCCTCTCTACTTCGACCATCATCAGTTATTTTACTCCCTAAATAGCAAAACTCCTTTACTACTTTAAGTGTCTCATTTCCTAATCTAATTCCCTCAGCATCACCCGACTTAATTTGACTGCATTCCATTATCCTCGTTTTGCTTTTGTTGATGTTCATCTTATATCCTCCTTTCAAGACACTGTCCATTCCGTTCAACTGCTCTTCCAAGTCCTTTTCTGTCTCTGACAGAATTACAATGTCATCGGCGAACCTCAAAGTTTTTACTTCTTCTCCGTGAATTTTAATACCTACTCCGAATTTTTCTTTTGTTTCCTTTACTGCTTGCTCAATATACAGACTGAATAACATCGGGGAGAGGCTACAACCCTGTCTCACTCCTTTCCCAACCATTGCTTCCCTTTCATGACCCTCGACTCTTATAACTGCCATCTGATTTCTGTACAAATTGTAAATAGCCTTTCGCTCCCTGTATTTTACCC
Organism: Schistocerca piceifrons; assembly: GCF_021461385.2. NCBI lineage: Eukaryota > Metazoa > Arthropoda > Insecta > Orthoptera > Acrididae > Schistocerca > Schistocerca piceifrons. The sequence continues at coordinate 822,365,329 of NC_060138.1, forward strand.
CTGCCACCTTCAGAATTTGAAAGAGAGTATTCCAGTCAACATTGTCAAAAGTTTTCTCTAAGTCTACAAATGCTAGAAACGTAGGTTTGCCTTTTCTTAATCTTTCTGCTAAGATAAGTCGTAAGGTTAGTATTGCCTCACGTGTTCCAACATTTCTACGGAATCCAAACTGATCTTCCCCGAGGTCCGCTTCTACCAGTTTTTCCATTCATCTGTAAAGAATTCGCGTTAGTATTTTGCAGCTGTGACTTATTAAACTGATAGTTCGGTAATTTTCACATCTGTCAGCACCTGCTTTCCTTGGGATTGGAATTATTATATTCTTCTTGAAGTCTGAGGGTATTTCGCCTGTCTCATACATCTTGCTCACCAGATGGTAGAGTTTTGTCAGGACTGGCTCTCCAAAGGGCATCAGTAGTTCTAATGGAATGTTGTCTACTCCCGGGGCCTTGTTTCGACTCAGGTCTTTCAGTGCTCTGTCAAACTCTTCACGCAGTATCTTATCTCCCATTTCGTCTTCATCTACATCCTCTTCCATTTCCGTAATATTGTCCTCAAGTACATCGCCCTTGTATAAACCCTCTATATACTCCTTCCACCTTTCTGCCTTCCCTTCTTTGCTTAGAACTGGGTTGCCATCTGAGCTCTTGATATTCATACAAGTGGTTCTCTTCTCTCCAAAGGTCTCTTTAATTTTCCTGTAGGCAGTATCTATCTTACCCCTAGTGAGACAAGCCACTACATCCTTACATTTGTCCTCTAGCCATCCCTGCTTAGCCATTTTGCACTTCCTGTCGATCTCATTTTTGAGACGTTTGTATTCCATTTTGCCTGCTTCATTTACTGCATTTTTATATTTTCTCCTTTCATCAATTAAATTCAATATTTCTTCTGTTACCCAAGGATTTCTATTAGCCCTCGCCTTTTTACCTACTTGATCGTCTGCTGCCTTCACTACTTCATCTCTCATAGCTACCCATTCTTCTTCTACTGTATTTCTTTCCCCCATTCCTGTCAATTGTTCCCTTATGCTCTCCCTGAAACTCTCTACAACCTCTGGTTCTTTCAGTTTATCCAGGTCCCATCTCCTGAGATTCCAACCTTTTTGCAGTTTCAGAAAGTTTCAATCTGCAGTTCATAACCAGTAGATTGTGGTCAGAATCCACATCTGCCCCTGGAAATGTCTTACAATTTAAAACCTGGTTCCTAAATCTCTGTCTTACCATTATATAATCTATCTGATACCTTTTAGTATCTCCAGGATTCTTCCAGGTATACAACCTTCTTTTATGAAATATGGTAAGAACAAACAAAATATTTTTTTCTTTTGTTTAGCTTCCAAAGCAAATTTGTACAACAGAAAACGACTTCTCCAATGACGGTAATACTAAATCATACACGTATTAGCCTAAATGTTGGAGCAGTCACACCAGGAAGTTAATGAATAAATTAAGTCTTAGTTTCTTTTTAATTTGAATACTGTGTTGCTATGCTGACAGACAACGTGACGTTTCACGTTTAGTGTCCATCGGTAACTACCATAAATGATGCTGTAACATAGCTGTTTCATCGTCATTCCAGTCGGAATCGAATGCTGCACAGCCGGCCGGAGTGGCCGAGTGGCTCTAGGCGCTACAGTCTGGACCTGCGCGACCGCTACGGTCGCAGGTTCGAATCCTGTCTCGGGCATGGATGTGTGTGATGTCCTTAGGTTAGTTAGATTTAAGTAGTTCTAAGTTCTAGGGGACTGATGACCTCAGATGTTAAGTCCCATAGTGCTCAGAGCCATAAACACGTAATTGTCTAACACAATGCAAACACAAAGAAAACAAATACTGCCTGCCAGATTCTACTGAGCCCCAAGAATGTTTAGTGCTCAGAGCCATTTGAACCTGAGTTGGAAGCAGATGTGGAGTTTGCATACATATCATTTTTGAATAACAACATCACGTGTAAATTTGTTGCTAGATCATTTATTTATACAACAAAATTTATTTTACCGCAAATCAACTTTGCAATGAACGATTACAAGACACGGCAAAAAACGTATTTTGTAAATAAAAATAAGCTTTAATAGAAAATAAGAGCTAAATGAGCTCGGGAGGGAGCAAAGTCCGACGACCTTGCAGCTATTTGACAGTTTGAGATTTGAAGTTCGCTCTCACTTCACATTTGCAGCTCTTAGGCTGCATCTACCTTGCTGCCACAGGCCTTCAAAGTCGACACGGAAACTCTTATGCTGTAGAAGTACGGCATCAGTTCTAGTTGGTGTAGGCCTCAATACCACTGTTGGAGCTCAGAGTTTAAGCATTATAAATTGATGATGAAAAGAACGAGTGTAACAGAAAAAGTAGAGATCAACGAAAACCATATCTGCGACTGGAAACAAACCCATATACATTAAGCAAGACGTTATTTATGAGCTGCAGCTCTTGGCTATTCTAGTGCCAGACCGTTGTCGACTGAACATGAAATCCTAATTTTCCTTCCTTCCTAGTTAAAAGTGGTTCTACAGAGAGTATGAGGTGGTTAAGGATCAGTGGCCGCTTGTCAGTTTACATTCTGGGTATTCACAAATTCTTAGATTGTGTTAAACTTGAGAGTGCAAAATTAATAGCATCTGCTATATAACACTCATGCTTATCAGCAATTTTATGCACCTATAGCCACTACCAATAATAAAACAACAGTAATAATAATAATAACAATAACAATAATAAGATACATGGGTTATCTGACAAAAGAAAGAATTGCTTTTGTGGGATTTTGTGGTGGTGGTGGTGGTTAGTGTTTAACGTCCCGTCGACAACGAGGTCATTAGAGACGGAGCGCAAGCTCGGGTTAGGGAAGGATTGGGAAGGAAATCGGCCGTGCCCTTTCAAAGGAACCATCTCGGCATTCGCCTGAAACGAGTTAGGGAAATCACGTAAAACCTAAATCAGGATGGCCGGAGACGGGATTGAACCGTCGTCCTCCCGAATACGAGTCCAGTGTGCTGGGATTTTGTTGTTTTGTACATAACTTAGTACTTTTTAGAACAATAAAAAATAATGTGTAAACTCTCGCAACTCTCCATTTCGCATTTTTGTGCATGTGAGAGTTTTCGCGCTTTTCAATTTTCTAACAGTTGTATTAGTTCACAAATTTACTTCCAGGCTGAAAATCAGATAGGCTTAACACTGCACCCACACAACAACTTGTGCTAACTGTACACTTCCTTGTTAAATGTTCGCTTGTAGTCACACTTATATGACTTCGTGACTCTCTGAATCAAAGGATCTCTTCTCTGAGGTACTCGTTCGTTTGCTGCTAACTTTTCCTGATAATTTACTTTTCTACTCCCAGAACGAGATTTTCACTCTGCAGCCGAGTATGCGCTGATATGAAACTTCCTGGCAAATTAAAGCTGTGTGCCGGACTGAGATTCGAACTCAGGACCTTCGCCTTTCACAGGCAAGTGGTCTATCGAATGACCTACCGAAGCACGACTCACGACCCGTCCTCACAGCTTTACTTTTCTGTTAGCATTTAAAACAGAGTCGACATAGTTCATGACATGTGAGTCTACTGCCGGATGTTTGTGCCGCTCTGGCACAATATTTCGGCCACGTAACTCGTTGCCTTCTTCAGGTGCTACCTGAGACTGCCCTGTTGGAGGATCTTGTCCAGTATTTATGCCCAGAGGGCGCTGGGTGCTCTCTTTGCCGTCCGCGCCCGCCTGGCGCTGCTTGTAATGTGTTGTCTCTTCCCCGGTGTTTCCTCGGATGTCCGCGCCCGACTTGGGAGCCATCTGTGGCAGCTCTCTGAGGCCTGTCCTGTGTCGGGCGTTCCGTTCGCGGTCCGCGCCCGCCAGGTGCTGCTCCTGAGGTTTTTTACCCCTCGCTGGTGCTCCTACGGACGTCCGCGCCCGGCTCGTCCACCATCTGTGGTCGTGGCAGTTGTTTGGGGCCGGACCTGCATGTGGCGTTGCGTTCGTGGTCCTCGCCCGCTTGGCGCTGCTCCCGAGGTGTTGCCATTTCCCTGGTGCTCCGACGGATGTCCGCACCCGCCTAGTCCACCATCTGCAGTTGTGACAGCTGTCTGAGGCCCGTCTCGCGTCGGGAGCTCTGCGCCAGGCGGGCGCGGACCGCGAATAGAGCCCCCGACGCGAGACGGGCCTCAGACAGCTGTCACAACTGCAGATGGTGGACTAGGCGGGCGCGGACGTCCGTCGGAGCACCAGGGAAATGGCAACACCTCGGGAGCAGCGCCAAGCGGGCGCGGACCACGAACGGAACGCCACATGCAAGTCCGGCCCAAACAACTGCCACGACCACATATGGTGGACGAGCAGGGCGCGGACGTCCGTGGGAGCACCAGGGAGGGGTAAAAACCTCAGTAGCAGCACCTGGCGGGCCAGAGGACGGCAGCATCTGGCGCACGGTGAAGTCGTTCCTGCGCCGACGACAGCGCATATCACCAATACTGGTTGGGCAAGACATCGTCTGCAGCCCAGACGGAAAAGCAGGTGTCCTGGCGGACCAGTTCCAATCGTCATTCACCCCGGTGGACGACAATCTGGATGAAGACCACGTCCAGTGGGTAGCCGAGCAACTCCCAGTGTTCCTGGAGGCAAGGGATGATGGGGACGTCATCGAAGCCATCTCCGAGGCATAGGTGGCCTCACAGCTGAAGGCGCTCAATACTAGGAAGGTCGGAGGCGCTTATGGGGTCACCAACCACCTGCTGAGGAACCTTCAAGCAGGGGCCCATCCGCTGCTGGCGGGTATCTTCAACCAGGTCCTTCGCTCGGGCATCTACCCCTCTGTGTGGAAACATGCAGAGGTGGTGGCCATCCCCAAAGCGAACAAGGACCCACGGGACGCTGCCAATTACAGACCCATCAGTCTGCTACCGGCCCTCTCCAAAGTGTTCGAGCGCCTCTACGCCAGGCGCCTGCTTCGCCACATGACAGCAGAAGGAGTGATACCGGATGAGCAGTTCGGCTTCCGGAGGGGTCACTTCATGGTTCATCAGCTGATGCGGCTGGTGGAAAAGGCCATGCACGCCCTGGAGACGCGGGAATACCTTGAGGCGGTGTTCCTCGACGTCTCCAGGGCATTCGACTCCGTGTGGAACGACGGCCTCGTGTACAACCTTTTTGTGCACGGGGTCCCGACGTCGCACGGGGTCCTACTCCGGTCATATCTGGCCGACAGGACTTTCCACGTCCGCCTGGACGAGGGGACGTCCACGCACCGACCCATCCGTGCTGGAGTGCCGCAGGGGTCCGTTCTCGGCCCCCTGCTCTACTCCTTATTCACGGCCGACACTCCGCGCGTGGCGCCGGTGGAGTTGGCACTCTACGCCGACGACACAGCGCTATTTGTGCGGAGTATGAAGGCAGTCGAGATGTGCCGCCTGCTCCAGCGTGGATGTGAGGTCCTTGGTGCATGGTCGACAAAGTGGCGCCTGAAACAGAATGCGGCGAAGAGCCAGGCAGTGGTGTTCACCCGAAGCCCACTGCCACCAGATCTTCCGCCAGTCACCGTCATTGGAAGCCCCATCCCATGGAGCAGGACTGGCCATTACCTGGGAGTCATTCTCGATCAGAAGCTAACGTGGAAAGTCCACATTCGAGGACGTCAGGGGCAGAGCAATAGGACGCCTACGCGTTCTGTACCCTCTGCTCAACCCGTCGTCTGCCTTGCCTCTCCACCACGGCATCACGCTGTACTTGGCACTGGTTCGTCCAGTGCTGGAATATGCGGCCGTGGTGTGGGGCAACGCAGCCGACACACACATCAACAAGCTGCAGAGGGTGCAGAACAGGGCGCTCAAGCTCGCTCTGCGCCTACCGAGGCTCTATTCGACCTCTCGGCTACACCGCCAAACCAGCATCCTCTTCCTCCGCGACCGATTTAAACAATCGGCGCGGGTCTTCTATGAGCGGACTGTACAGTCCGACAATAGGCTCATTAGGGACTTGGGCCATCCTATTCACCTCAGGCCAACCATGTGTTGGCCTGACCTGTTACGAGATTAATATCTCATGGCAGAGTGAGGACAACTCCACCCCAGCAAACACCTCAAGCCAATTTGGACCGTGAGGAAGCCACTCCACAGATACAGGATTATGCAGGAACAGCAGTATATGCTTAGCCTGTTCCCAACACGGGTCAGGGCAGACCCGTATGGGCCGCCCGCATCTCGTGGTCGTGCGGTAGCCTTCTCGCTTCCCACGCCCGGGTTCCCGGGTTCGATTCCCGGCGGGGTCAGGGATTTTCTCTGCCTCGTGATGGCTGGGTGTTGTGTGATGTCCTTAGGTTAGTTAGGTTTAAGTAGTTCTAAGTTCTAGGGGACTGATGACCATAGATGTTAAGTCCCATAGTGCTCAGAGCCAGCCAGACCCGTATGGATAAGTGACAGTGACAGTGACAGCACCTGGCGGGCGCGGACCGCGAACGGAACGTCCGACACAGGACAGGCCTCAGAGAGCTGTCACAGATGGCGCCCAAGTCGGGCGCGGACGTCCGAGGGAACACCGGGGAAGAGAGAACACATTACAAGCAGCGCCAGACGGGCGCGGACGGCAAAGAGAGCACCCAGCGCCCTCTGGGCATAAATACTGGACAAGATCCTCCAACAGGGCAGTCTCAGGTAACACCTGAAGAAGGCAACGAGTTACGTGGCCGAAATATTGTGCCAGAGCGACACAAACATCCGGCAGTAGACCCGATTATTCCACATGTCAAGATCTCGCCGGGAAAGCCTGAAGAGTGACATAGTTCATGTTTACACTGCACACAAAAGACGATTCCAGCACAGTAAACAAGCAGTTCCAAATAAGAAGTGCCGTTTGTGGAAGTGATTGAACTTGAGTAGTAATGTCTACCAAAATGGTGAATTGGCTAGAATACAAATGAGGCAGTGAGATCCATAACAGCCTAAAGCACTCCGTCGTCGATCCCACATTTAAGTGAATATCAGAGAAACCAGTGATACAGCTTTTCGTGAATTTTCATGTATACATTGGTGGCCTACAGCACAGATAAACCTGATTCTCCTTAAGATCAACCGATTTCAGAAGCATGACGTGCTTTAGGTAATCTCAAATGGGTTACTGTATGATAAAATTCCTATCCTGACATATTGTAACTCCTTCCAAAATCTGCAAAATAGGTTTATTGTCAGTACAGCTTTAACATATACTGACGTCCGATCTAATTTTACTATGTAGTGAGTGAATTAGCATAACTGAGGACTGTGCTGTAATCTAGCAAGATTTATGTCGAGCGGATGAGGAAAAAGGTCTGCCTCAGTGATGTAAACTTCTAGTTGAGTCACAAGGTCTAGCTGTGCACATCGTGAACTGTGCACGTTGTTTGTCAAATCCGTATGTATTTGGCTGATAAGACAATTACATCACGCAAACGCAAAAGCTGCTTAAAGAGCGCACAACTGAAGGTGTGCTCGCAATCTTGATGCCAAGTTTCATGGTGTCTAGAGGAGCAATAGCGCGGTAGATCTACGCGCCGTATCTTTCAGATTGCAGCATCTATGTTATGTATAACAGCATTCAAAGAAAAATAGCCAATAAATCTGCAAGGTGTCGAAAGTTGGGGTGTTCACATGCTCTTGCAACCACCACTGTTAAGGATCGGTGTTTTGAAGAAGTACTTTTATCACGAAAGCACAGAAGTGAACTGTAAAGACTTCATACTCTAAGACTTAACGATAGGGCTTATTGCGTTTGGAATAGGAATACAGAAAAGATCTCTGTGAAAATGAAAATAAGAATTAGTAAAAATAAGATGAAAAGGAAAACAGAAGTGATAATAATTAAAGGAAGTGGAAATAGAAAGTAGTGTGAGAACGTGACAATGCAAATCGAATTTCATAAAGACCTCCAGTTTAATACAGGAGGACTCATAAAATGTTCGACGCGTGCGAAATGTTCGGAGTGTCAACTATTACCCAAAGGTACTTTTTTCTGTAGATTCTTCATAGTTCGTGAGCTATTAATAAGTTTTATACACATTTCTTGCAATATTTCTTTGCCAAACTTAAAAGCCTTCTCATCGCATACCGATGCATAAACAAACAGATAACTACTACAGTTCTGAGGATCAGTCTGATATTGCATTTTAATTTGCTGGTGCACATATTTCACGGTAAAACTAAAAATAAATGGAATAGGAGCTGCATGATGGCTGATTTCGTTTCAGAAAAGTTAGAAGTATTAGGCGAGTAATTCTGAAATAACGGTTAGTATTGGGGCACAGAAAAAAATATACTCGCTGTTCCAGGACACAACTTGCTGTGGCTCTCTCCAGTTAAAAGCACACGTTTCTAACATGTATGGGAATTTCATATACTGCAGTGAACACATAGTGTGTAGTGGGGCGGCCACTCTAATGTAGAAATAATTCAAAAGCCAAGACCGCTTACATACTGTTTACTGGATGACCGGTTTCAACACACTAAAGGTGCCATCAGCTGGTCTGCCTCATGTATCGTTATATCCAAATGGTTTATAAATTTTAAGCTACATTCAGATCCAATGATGGCACCTTTAGTATGCTGAAACCGGTCATCCAGTAAACAGTATTTAAGCGATCTTGGCTTTTGAATTATTTCTACAATTTTATATACTTCCTAACCTCCTCCTCTCACCCTGTCTCTGTCCATCTCCTCTCCCCCTCTCTTTGTCCATCTGCACCTCCTTCCCCCTTTCTCCCTCTCTCTGTCCATCACCTCCTCCTCTTTTCTATGTCTACCTTCTCTTCTTTCTCTTTCTGTCTCCTCCTGCCCCCCCTCCCCCTCTCTGTCCATCTCCAGCTTTCCGCTGTCTCCATTTCCTCCCATGAAATGAAATGTCGTGTGGCTAACTGCAAAGAGACTCCTATGTATACATGTATGTCAGAGACTGCAGCCATCGGAACTATTACCTTGGTAGGGCCTCCGTCGGGTAGACCGGTCTCCTGGTGCAAGTCTTTTGAGTTGGCGCCACTTCGGCGACTTGCGCGTCGGTGGGGATGAGATGATGATGATGAAGACAACACAACACCCAGTCCCTGAGCGGAGAAAATCTCCAACCCAGCCGGGAATAAAACCCGCGCCCCTTTGCATGGCATTCCGTCGAGTTGACCACTCAGCTATCGAGGCGGAATCATTTCCTCCCATCTGTCCACCTCCACTTACACCGTCTCTGTCACTGAGCTGTGTTGCATACACAAATTTTGTATTAGTATTCTAATCATTAGCCGATAAGGAATTAATACAACTTTCCTGTTTGATATAAGACACATGGGGGCACAAATGTTGGGATGTACCCCAAAAGTGGACAACAAATGTTGAACATGTTAAGTCACCAAATGACGTACCTCGCCACATATGCAGCGATTGGGCTAGTCGATCCTATACTCGCCAGTACGAGGTAGTGCTGCCCATCGCTCCGCTAGGCTACTCAGTTTTCGGCCACCATTTGTAAATATGATCTGTTGTAAACGTGGAAGTTACAGTATTATTATTCTCGCTGTAACCAAGCAAATGCTGTTTTTATTTTGTGTTTCTTTCCTTTTGTCCCTCCTTTGTTCGTTCACAGAATTTATTTAGTAGAAAATTCGTAGATAATTTACTGGTAGTGGTGCAATTCTGAAGCTTATACGGTAGGTTTTTGTTGCACTGCACTTTGCAATTAACCAGCAGAGACCGTGAAACCGGAAAAAAATAATGAATACTACCTCAATGTAAACACGTAATTATCTAACACAATGCAAAAAAAAGAAAACAAATACTGCCTGGCAGTATTCAAATTTCAAACAAATCGGTGAAGAACTGTCGAAGACTTAAGATTTTGAACAAATGAATGTGACGTTTTGCAAACAATCTATCTCCTTTATTACTACATATATAGTAATCGTTTCGTTTAGGAATTAGAGAAACGCTTTGCCACTGTAAGGTGAAATGGGTGGGAAATGAAAGACGTAAATGAAGGAAAACTAGTGCGGTTTAAGAAGAGTAGAAATTCAGAGTGTTGCTTACCGCCAGTATTTTTTAATTCGAATCTCACTGCACAAGTGACAGAAATGAAAGGAAATTAATAGAGCTGGTAGGTGGGGAAATAAGGATTGAAAACTATAGGAGCTGTAGAATTTGGTTCCGTGTTCATGTAGAGCAAAATTTTTGTTGAGATAGTAGGCACATAAGTTATGTAGAAAGGCAGCAGAGAACGTTGCTAATTATGACCATCAAGATTCGAAAATGCACTATGAAAGAATAAAAGTAAGAATTCTCCTATGAGAAAGAAGATTACACACGAGGGACAAAACAACGCCGACAGCAGCAGAGATAAAAGCTAAAATGTTATTTTTTTACTCTTCCTTCGTGAATTCATCGCTCTAAGTAAATCTTCACTTTATTGTAGTATTATGCTAAAGACTTTAATCTGAGTTGCTGCTTGCTTTCCTTTTTTAATTTAAAAATTACAATAAGTTTCGTATTTACCACCCTTCTAAGTACACAGTGACCTTTTCTCGACATGTAACTTATTATTAATGCCGTTATATTCGGATCCACATGTAGCGTACGTTTTATTGCAACAGAGAACGCCCCGGGGGAAGGCCTGAAGGAGGTCGCTGGGAGCCCCAAATCGAGTGCACGAGCTGCGAGCAGCAGGCGGGCCGCAGCCTTTGGATTAATGTCCCAGCGACCATAGTTCCTGGTGTAGCCCCGCAAGACTAACGGGAACTCGTCCGACCCAATGAACTCCTCTGTGCGCATGTCACAGAGTGCCCCAGTAGTCGCTCACGAGGTACCTGCTCTTACAGTAATAATTATAAACAAGAGCACAACAATCGGCACAAGTTCAAAAAATCGAAGATTAATGTTTGGTCATATGATTAGTTACCATGATAAAAAGTACACGCATTTATTTCGTAAGTTAACTCTGGTCGTATCTCAACGTTTTCTCCTTCCTTTGTCTGGTACGTGACATATAAATTTCCAATGGTACGTTATTACATGTACACATCGGAACTGGAAGTCCCTTCGTCAGGTTTGAAGTAGGATGTCTGGACACCAAAAGGCGATTCCAAATTTTTGTGGTTGAAAAAGACAGCTGTAGAGGTAGGATAATGAGTGCTACAACTTGTTGGACCTCACTCACAATGGAGCTGTTGAACTAAATATCGTGTCGCTGAAAAAAAGAAAGAAAGAAATAGACCTCTTACAGCGTTTAGTTTCACCGTCAGTTACATCCAATGTTCCTGGGGTGTTCATTGTCTCATTTCCAGGAAACAGTCCTTTATCTCCTATATGTTGGTTACAACCATGTATAGCCAAAACATTGAAAGGAAAATAGGAAAAATCACAATGAAGTCGACGAAGCAGTTAATGAGTTTTTGTGTTCATTACAGATGAAGCACGAAAGGAAGTACATTTGGTAAAATGAACTTCTCATTTGCCTGGAACGGAAAGCCTACAGAGTGTACTACTATTTTTGACTTATGAAGTGTGAAACACGAAGTTTTAATGCGCAAACCGCTCTAAGGTGGAGTGTTGCTAAGAGATCAAGAGAGAGGTGCGTCTCAGTAGGGAGATTATGACGCGGCAGTTGTTCGGATGTGCTATTTATTCAGTTTAAAGAACACAACCTGTTTCGGGATCTCCCTATTGGCGTCATGATAGAGGTGCACTATGGCTTCACAACAGATAACATGAAACACGCATGTTTGGGATTACAGGAGAGACAGGAAACAAAGCATGGACGTTGATTTGACATGTAACCCACTGAATGATTAGTAGACGAACCAAGCAAGTTGTATGCTGGTCTCAAAGACATCGTAAAAAACCGAAACGATAAGCTCATGGAATGTGGGCAGGTGACGTTAGACAACTCATAGGAGGAGAATAGGTGCGCATAGCATGAATATAGTGCATGGAAAAGTCTGGAGGAGGCATCTATTCAAGAATAGTCGTGAAACTGCTGGTTGGTGGTGATGGCATGGTGTCTCTAGAAATGCAGAGTGTTAAAAGGCTATAAAACTGACCATTCTTAATAGGACATGGCGCACAAACATTTGCTCTTCACGCATTGGTTTCTAAGGGAGAACCACACTACCTAATCAGAGGTACCCGAACACCCCTATATATTGCGGAATTGATGGTCACAACCCATACTAAAGCCTTTTCATAAGTATCCTGACACGTGCGATCAAATAGCGTATTTGAAGCTGTAATGAATGGGAATGACGCAGGCAGCAAATTAGGAGACAGTTACTCGTTGTTCTTTCCCTTTTAAATTATGGCCCAAGCAATTTAATTGCATTTATAGGCTCATGTAGACAGGTGCTGTATTGCAAAGTGGAAGCTGTGGCTGGACAAGTAGCTGGTCCGATCATTTTCAGTGAGTTGTGCCGCTACAGCTTTTGACACGAAGCGAGGTGGAGCAGCGGCCAACTAGGCTAACTCACAGGTGATCTGTTCTGAGGAAACAGCTATCATAATCTCGTCCGGCCGTTATCATTTACGTTTCCCATGTTTTTCTTAAGTCAGTCGAGGTGACTACTAGCATAATGCCTTAAACGGTCTGCGAGCGATTCGTTCTGCAACGTTTATCCAGCTGAGTTAATGCCGTCCTTGTTGGCTTTGTCGAGACTTCAAAAACGGCCTTTTCTTGCTCTTTTTGCGTTTTCTGATAGATTCAAACAGCAGCACCTCAGAAACCATTGCCAATATGTCATGTCATTACAGTACCTTTTCCGTTTATAATTCTCTGTTGTATCGACATGTATGTTATCATATTTTATTGTTGCAGAAACAATAAAGCAGTATAAATGTAACTGTATTCTTTTCACAGGACCGAGATGATCTGAGAAGTAAGGTAACTGAATTCTATCTGATGTTTGGCACTATAACCAAGAAGGAAAACCTAACTTAATATAAAAGGTGTTACATGTTTGTGAGAATTGGACTTTCAGGAGACAGGAGAAGATTGCTAATGGAATAGGTATATCCTTAGAGACAAATTGTAATGAAAAAATTAGTCATGTATTAAAGATATCTGATGTAAATGAAAAGATAGAACAGAAATGCAACTGGTACGAACATTTCTTACAAATGGCGTGCTAAAATCGTTTTACTCTAAAAACCGATAAGGTGATAGACGTCCATGGAGAAAAGGCATGAAAATTAATTGCAATCTGAACTAGAGACGCCACAGAAGTTACATGACAGCGGTAACGCGGAGTGGTAGCATTTGCAGATGACGTGATGTTCATTGTAAGTGATGACGCCAGAAGAATTAAAGAAGACAAATGTAATGCGGCCTCCACGAACTCACTAGCACCTCACAAAACAAAAAAATCCTGCTGAAAGGGAACCTAGAAAGAAACCGTAAAATAAAATTAAATGATGTAACGATTAGGAGAAGGGCAGTAACGAGATATCGACTTGTATTTCTGGACGAACGTCGTAACTTTGCACATCATATAGAGGAAGCAGGCAAAAAAGGTACAAACATGATTAATAAAATTGTAATCACTGCATTCGGTTTCCCTTGAAAACAATCATATCATACCACCAATCTATACTAGCATCAGTCGTAGGATACGGTACGAGCGTTTGGACTCATTGCAGCTAGTGAAGCCAGCCTCATTACTGAGAAAAATTAAACGAGGAGTGCTACTAAGATTTACGGGCGCGTAACACACTACCCTGAATGATGCTTCGTTTTTAATTCTAGGAATATGCCCACTGGGTTTGAAAATGAGGAAAAGTGGAGCCTCTTACTGGTTAAAAAGAGGTAAAGTACAAAGGATACTTGGAACTGAGGCCAAATACGAAAAAGCTGACAAATTGCATATTACTACTGTGGCAAAATGAATAGGACACATTACACACAGGCAGGAGAACATGCGAGTTTATCCAGAGTCGAGTGGATTGATATATCACCTGACTGGCCATATGCCGTATGCAAACATATCTGCACAAAATCAAGGGACAAATGAATGACAGGTGTGCCTGCAACAGGGTGAGCACACCAGAACACACATTGTGGGACTGCGCACTGTCGAAAATGCGGCGGGTAATCGGCGTCCGATGTTAAGGATGTTGGATCCCAAAGCAGCACTAAGGAGAGAGTCGACATGGCACTTCTTGGACAATACTGGAGCCGCAGTATCTAGAAAGGCCAAAGAAGGCTTCACGAGGCATTCAATCCTAAGTTAGCAAGTTTCCATCAAGGCTAGATAACAAACGCTGCAAATGGAAAGAAAATAGCTGAGGTCGGCGACCAACAAATGAAAAAGTTTCTCAATATTTTACATTGCGTTGTTGCAGGTGATCGTGGAAGTGTGGGCTTTAAGACGTAACAGCGATTGCTGAAAAGGATGGTTGTAGTGGAAACCCTGCTGCCTGAGCCCAAGGAATTCAGAAGACAATGGCTGTTGACAGGTGTAGCATGAGGGCGGATCCAGTAGTGGGAAAAAACATGTCCATATTAAATGCACCAAAATAAGTGAAGTAGTTGAGTAAGGGGTTAAAGGTTTTATTCTAGTTGGAATAGTAGAAGTAGTGGTAGCATTTAAAAAATTAAGAATTAGAAGTAAATACTTAATACATACATTCATTATTGTCTAAGAAAACGTGATTTGTATGGCCTATTTTGGCTTTTCAGATAATAGGCTGTAACTGTGAAGAATAAATAAAAAATGTTTCAAATGGCTCTAAGAACTATGGGACTGAACATCTGAGGTCATCAGTCCCCTAACTAACCTAAAGACATCACACACATCCATGTCCGAGGCAGGATTCGAACCTGCGGCCGTAGCAGCAGCGCGGTTCCGGACTGAAGCGACTAGAACCGCTCGGTCACAGCGGCCGGCTAATAAATAAAGAAATAAATAAAGAGACTGCATGGTCCACCATTAATATGATAATGACACAGGATACTTATAATTAGAGCTTAGCAATGGTATCAGTGGTAGCGGAACCAAATTTAAACATAGTATTTCCTACGAGCAATGTAGGAGGTTGCTGCACTACTAAAGTTATAGTTATTCACTACACCAGTTTTACCTGGTTTAAGATGTAAAAAGAGATCGGCTTAACTTAATGTGAGGAACCGCGTGAGTAATGGAGCACGAACAGCTGGATTACGCCTTGCTGTGGCCAAGTGTCCAATTACACAACGGGATGGCCGGACTACCGCTAGGCGGGCACACGGAAGCGGGGCGTGTGCCGCCGACTCTTAAAAAATTCTCCTCAGATTGCTGTGACTGGGAAAGAGGAACCGGGTCGTCTGTCTGTCTGCTCTGTCTGCTGTCATGTCGGACATTGCGGGAGGCGCAGTTCGCACGCCGGTGTGTCTTCTTAACTCATTTCTCAGGCACAGACTAATAGCAGTCCTGCAGGGATGTGAGGCGCTCAGCGCATAGAGTTTGCTATATCGCTACTCTACGAGGTAAGGGGGAGCAGCACCGAACCCACGTACTAGAGTGAAGACTGCTAGTTTGACACATAGGCCAGCATGAGTGTAGATTTTAGGTGGTCTTTGACAAATGCTTTTGCAAATGGATTGGCTCCCTGGCTTCTTCGTAAAAAGATGGCTCCATAATTTTTCCTGTTCCCCTTTCCTCCGCGTATAGCTGTAGGAATGTCCTGGTACAACAGTACATTGACTCCCGCCGTACAGGCCTCGTAAGGCCCAACGGTACCGACCGACATCCGTGTCATCTTCTACTGATGGCCGTCACTAGATGCGGACATGGAGGGACATGTGGTCAGCACACTGCTCTCCCTGCCATTGTCAGCTTTCGTGACCAGAGCCGCTGTTCCTCAAACAAGCAGTTCCTCAATTGGCCTTATAAGGGCTGAGAGCACCCCACTTGCCAACAGATCTTGGCAGATCTGGACGGTCACCCACCCAAACGCTAGGCAAGCCCGCCAGCGCTTAACTTCGATGATCTGACGGCAACCGGTGTTACCACTGCGGCAAGGCCGTTGACAGCAGTATACTGAAACACCACTAAATTCAGGATTAGTTTGAACGACGTCACTACGACATGGTGACATACTATCTGATCCAAAGTACGTAGTGTGCTATTAGTGGAGATATTATGGGGTGAACCAACCTTTACGGCAGCTTGAACTCTAACGGGGACTCTTACAGTGAGTTTCTGAATGTCCCTCAAGAGCGGAAACAAGAGAACGTGGACACTGCATTCTGGAGCGATGTCAACGTTCTGATTCACCATAAAGATGTTCCACTGGGCACAGACTGGGACTCTGGACAGGCCAGTCCATTTCAGAAATACTATTCTCGTAAATCATCGTCTCATTCATGCTGCTTCATAACAGGATGTATTGCCATGCTGGGACATCATCTCCGAATTGTTCCACTACTGTACACAGTACACAATGTTATAAAGTGTGCTCGTATGCTTCCCTATTTAACGTTTTCTTAAGTGGAATAAGAGGACCATACCCCAATTACAACCTCATATCATAACACGAACTCCTCCATACTTCACTATTGGCACTGCAAATAATGCAGGTAACGTCCTCCAGGCATTCGTGTGAACCCAAACCGTCCCACTGGATTTTTACAGGATAGATAGTGATTCATCACTCCAGATCACTCGTTTCCAATCATCAATTGTCCGGTGGCGTCCCTCCTTGCATCACCTCAAGCGTTGCTTTGCACTGACTGCAGAAGCATATGGCTTATGAGGAGCTGCTCTATCATTGTAAGCCATTCTTCTCAGCTCCCTGGACACAGCCATTGTATTGGCTGAACTGGTGGTAGCGCTTTGGAACTCCGAGCGATTCCTTCCGTTGATTACACGTGATTTTTACAACCACCCTGAAAGGTCTCTGTTGGATTCCTTTCATGTTTAATTTCTTAAATCTGTTGTCATTTACGGCACAAATTCCTCTTCTAAATTTACTGTGGCGTTTCTGACTATCTGGGAGGAGACTGAGTAGTGGAACGTGTTACTTTTACACATAAACAAGAACGATCTGTCACACTACTACACTTTAAAACACAGTTTATATGTAATTCATGTCACACTGTCTCATACGGAACCTACATCCGCTTTCTTTTATATACTGTATATGATAAGATACTGTCATCCCCCTTCCCTTCTCTGTGAGAGGATGAATGAGCAAATGTATTTCTAGTTGCATGCTTGAGGGTAGCAGACAAGCCTGTCTGCTAGACAACAGTAGAACCAACGTCAGAACAGGTAGCTACGCTTTCTAAAAGCAAAGAGGTTTCTATCCTTAGTATGGTCCTGTCCGTCGCTTGTCATGTTGGTATAGGAAGCTGCCCCTCTGGCCACTTCCGTTTGTACACTGCTGGCCACCGTAAATGCAACACCCTGAAGGAAGCATCCGAATCAAGTGAAATTTACACCATGGGTTTGCAGCGATGAGATATGCAACTGATTAGAATTTCAGCGCAGACGCACATCACGCGCGCCTGTGGCGCCACCTCATAGCACCATTTAACGCTTGGCGATTTCGACGAGTGTACGTTCGGCACGTGTGTTTACCTTGTGGTTGTTTCACAAGACGATCAGTTATGCCTCGTAGACAACAGCGAACATCGTTTGATCAAGTATCCGAGTTCGACAGAGGAAGGATAGTGGCTTACCGAGATGGTGGATTATCATACAGAAAAATCGCTGGTCGTGTTGGACGAAACCAAACAACTGCAATGCGGATATATGACCATTGGATGCAGGAGGGTACGACGGACCGACGTGGTCGATCGCATTCACCTCGGTGCTCCACTGCACGTGCTGATAGGCAAATTGTGCGCATGGCAGTGACGGATCGCTCAGTGACATCCCGAACCATAGCACAGCACATTGCGTCTGTAACGCATCATCCAGTGTCTGCGCGTACCATTCGACGCCGTTTACAGCAGAGTGGTCTGTCCGCAAGACGTCCATTGCTTCGTCTACCATTGACGCAGAACCACAGACGACTCCGTCGCCAATGGTGTGATGGCAGACGGATGTGGACGGCAGAATGGAATGACGTTGTCTTTACTGACGAGGCACGCTTCTGTCTGCAGCACCACGATGGTCGGATTCGAGTGTGGAGACACCGTGGAGAGAGGATGCTGGACAGCTGCATTATGCACCGCCGCCACACTGGTCTTGCACCGGGTATTATGGTATGGGGCGGTATTGGATATTACTCTCGCACGCCTCTAGTACGCATTGCCGGTACTTTAAATAGCCGGCGCTACATATCCGGGGTGCTGGAGCCAGTTGTCCTTCCTTACCTTCAGGCCTCGGCTACAGCCATATTTCAACAGGATAATGCGCGACCACACGTGGCACGCATTGTCCAAAGGTTCTTCGTCAATAACCAGATTGAATTGTTTCCCTGGCCTGCTCGCTCTCCGGATCTTTCGCCGATAGAAAACATGTGGTCCATGGTTGCTCAACGAGCGACCCAGATTACATCCCCAGCTGCCACACCAGATGATCTTTGGCAACGTGTGGAAGCTGCTTGGGCTGCTGTACCCCAGGAACACACCCAACGTCTCTTTGACTCAATGCCGAGACGTGTGGCAGCGGTGATCTCCAACAATGGCGCCTACTCTGGCTACTGATTCTGGCAGGAACCACATGTCACAGACGTCTGTAAACGTAATCATTTGATACTTGGTCAACATGTTATCTACAAAATAAATTTTGTTGTGCTACCTCTTGTCTTTCTTGGTGTTGCATTTACGGTGGCCAGCAGTGTATTTGTGAGCCACCCCTCAGGAAGGGACCAGGTCAGTCTGTCCGTGGCGAGCGTCTGAAGTGGTAAGATCTCCGGCTAAGCGCGTGTCTGCTAAGTCCGTAGGACAATGGATTTCTTAAGTTCAGCCTAACTGAAAATTTAATCACCTTTATTTCAGGTTTAGCTCTAAAATATCTAATGTTATCTTAAATTGCAGCCCAGTGTAATTCTCATGTGAAGTTCAGAATATATTGCGGTAGTTGCTTTGTCACTACTTTGTGAGTAAAGTGGAACCACGTGTTGATCAGTAACTCTAACTAAGATCATCAATCTTAAATGCGAATGCACGTGTGATTATAACGTCTCGTCTTGACAATATTTTTCAATATAGCAACTTTTCTTTATGTTCAACCCACGTGGGGCGTACTTTGTGAGACCAGTACCACGTGCTTAGACAATTGTTTGACCCATCAGGTTAATAGTAAGACGATAGTGACCAGTTCGAGGTTTTTCTTTTGTAAATTGCTTTTCGATCTAATTTATTTTAATTATCAAAATTATTGTGGAGTTACACTCTTTGTGTAAACCAAGTTGATCACGTGAAGCATGTGGTGTAATCATCAAAATAGCCCTCAGCTATTCTTTTTGGGAAGATTTCACAAAGAGTTAATATGAATTTAGTATACCAGTGTGTGGTAATTACATGACGGACAGGATTGTGCTACGAACGTAACTTCTTTGGGTGAAAATTGAATCGGTTGGTAGTGGTTAATTTTCTCTTGCATAAGAAACTTCCTGGCAGATTAAAACTGTGTGCCCGACCGAGACTCGAACTCGGGACCTTTGCCTTTCGCGGGCACGTGCTCTACCAACTGAGCTACCGAAGCACGACTCACGCCCGGTACTCACAGCTTTACTTCTGCCAGTACCTCGTCTCCTACCTTCCAAACTTTACAGAAGCTCTCCTGCATATGTTTCAACGTTCTTTGTGTGTTGTTTTATGAATGCAGTGTTGTATGCAGTCTCCCAATCTTGGCTCCATATTTGATGTGTTACGTAAGATTACAAACTCACATTTTCACAGTCCTAAATAAGGCACCAGCTTAGTTATGACTACGTTTAATATGCTGAAATTTCAATGATCAATGTTAAAATAAATTTCCAAATATAAACTGATTTATTTCTTTTTATTTAACTTCTCTTATATATATATATATCACCGGTTGTCGTATGACTATTAAAAGATTATAATTAATGTTCGTCTGGTTGGGAATTTGGTAAGCTAGACAGGATACCTGGTGAAACAGTTGCTCAGTAATGCAAGATTAACTTCCCCAGACAGCTCACAGCTTTTAACCCGCTTTTAATGACTATCACCACCGTTAACAACACCAAAATAAAGCAACAACGTTACAACCCTTTGCAATGCTCGACTGTCCCTGTCCATCAGTACCCGAGGTCTGCGTGATCGTGGTTTAGCTGCGGTAGTTTCTTCACGTATCTAATTCACAACCACATGAACAAATGTCGATTTAGGCAAACTTAGAAGGGCTGAAATGTTTGTGAAGGATTTGTTACTCGTATGAAATCCGATGATTAGTATGCGTTCGAAGTCAGGTGCTCTCCTAACCGACACATTCTAGAGATTCTCTTCTGACAGTACAATACTTCGCGCCTCCTCCTACACTGGCAGATTCGTCTCTGGTGACATCTAGTGGACAATTCCGCTTTATGTAAGGTGTCTGGATACTTCTGTTTAGACAGTGATAAGGAAGTTTCACTGGGTATGACAATGGATGGAAGCCGGCCTGAGTGGCCGAGCGTTTGCAGGCGCTTCAGTCTGGAACCGCGCGACCGCTACGGTCGCAGGTTCGAATCCTGCCTCGGACATGGATGTGTGTGATGTCCTTAGATTAGTTAGGTTTAAGTAGTTCTAAGTTCTAGGCGACTGATGACCTCAGATGTGAAGTCCCATAGTGCTCATAGCCATTTGAACCATTTTTGAACAGAGATCGGAAAAAGTCCACGCTTGTTAATTTTATTATTTGAAGATTCAATGACAGTCAGGCGCTACCATTACAGCATTGCTCTACGGACTCATTGTATTATTTCTAGCGAGAACTCTGGGCACACATTCGATACGTCTTTTCACCAAAAGCAGTAAAAGTAAAATAGTATAGTGTTGTCTACGGTTACCTGATAAAGACAAATCCGTAGGCCGGCCGGGGTGGCCAAGCGGTTCTAGGCACTACAGTCTGGAACCGCGCGACCGCTACGGTCGCAGGTTCGAATCCTGCCTTGGGCATGGATGTGTGTGACGTCCTTAGGTTAGTTACGTTTAAGTAGTTCTAAGTTCTAGGGGACCGATGACCTTAGAAGTTAAGTCCCATACTGCTCAGAGCCATTTTTGAACAAATCAGTATAGTGAAGTTGGAATCGAGCAAGCAAAGTTTTCCACATAACCATGGTTCGGCAAAGAAGCTCTGTGGTTCTACGGCCATTAAACAACAGCTAATCAGCAGCAAGCGCGCCGAAATTTGTCCAGGAAGCGAACGTGTTCGACGCGTCGAGTAGTGCAGTTCTGTCCGACAGTCAAGAAGTTAATGGCACTGGATGTAATTGTCAGGCTTTTCCCAAATTTTCCTCGCTTTGACTGTTTAGCCGAAACTCTTATCTTCAGCTGATTTAATTAATAACAACGTTCTTTAGCACTACGGTAAGCTCATCGAACAAAACATTAGCCACCCGTTAGAAATCGTTAAAACATGATTTAACACCGTGTAATTCCACTCCTGGACTTGATAACTGCCTGGATTCGGTTAGGATGTGAGTCCACAAAATTTTGCAGGTACGCCTCACCCAGAAAAAGCCATTTCCTGAAGATTCGATAGAGCAATTCCATCACATTGCGGGGATGGAAATGTCAGCGTTTTACACGCTCTTCCGTCGTATCTTACAGATTTTATGTGATTTTTCAGGCCGTTCGAGACGTAAGAGGGTGGGGAAGTGTTCAAAAACCAGCCACATGTTTTTAAAGCCCGATGGACTTCGATGTTGCCGTCTTGAAATACAGAAGTGAGGAATAGCCTTTTGTGCGGTGACCGACTAAATGTTCATTTCATGCAGTTACTGTCACAATGTTCTTTCGTTAACTGTTTGGGATGGACATTCATTCACTGCCTACAGCAATTCTTGTCGGGTTTGGAAGTGATATTGATTCACAAGCTGTTAAATGCGTGTCAGGTCTCTTTCCGTCAGGATCTGTTTCCGACCGCAGTTCTGACGTCATTTTTCGTGTGTTACACCACTGTTTTTAGACTCTTTGAGCAGTCCGCCGCGAAATACCAGCAAATCCAGCAACTTCACATACTCCATGGCCAAGTGCACCCCATAACACTATTTTCCCCTTTTTGCCACTCTGTCACGTCCTTACATTTACACAGGCTTGAGCACAATGTCCGCTAGAAACATAAATGTCTCACTGATCGCTACTGCCTTACCACCACGTAGAGGCAGTACGCGCGCGGTTGAGCACGAGGATCAATCGCTGCACCATTTGTAAAGGCCTAACGACTCACCTGTGCGTGAGCACTGGGGTGACAAATGTTTTGTTCAGGATCTTATTAGCAGGGGGGGGGGGGTTAGATCAAATGGACGCTCATCGCTGATTGGCTATCGTTTTATGACAGTAGCTGCACAACGGTGCGTTTCCGTCCTACGATTATCTGCAATTTTTTTCTCGATTCGACAGCCCCTTAGCCCGCTCTGACGCTATTATCAATTTGTTTCTCCCCAGCTTGTAAATTACTATCGAATAAAGATGAAGAAAACGGTACAGCACAACTACTTTTAAATAATGTTTTGCCGATGTGCTACTGTTGTATCATTCTTTCCTAATTATATTACAATAAAATATCTAAAAATATGAGAAACCAGGCTCATTTTTATTAATTTGAAAAGTGCTCAGTAAATTGTATTCTCATTTTTTTTCCTGGGCTTCATTTCTGTTTCAATAAAACCAGGTTGCGCAGTTTTCAGTGTGTACATAGTCTCTCAGTCTGTTATCCTTATGCATACTTCTGCCGTTTCTAAATGTTTATTCCGATTTCTCCGATTATGTAATCTCATTTACAGCACTTAACGGTTACGGTTGGAAAATTCTTAAAGCAGGTTCAAATGGTTCAAATGGCTCTAAGCACTATGGGTCACTGAGGTCATCAGTCCCATAGACTTAGAACTACTTAAACCTAACTAACCTAAGGATATCACACACATCCATGCAAGAGGCAGGATTCGAACCTGCGACTGTAGCAGCAGCGCGGTTCCGGACTGAAGCGCACAGAACCGCTCGGCCACAGTGGCCGGCCCTTAAAGCAGGTATTACGCATTATGGGTGAATATATCACCGCAAAAGAGAGAGGATTGCGACCATATCGATGTTTGCATTATGAATATAATGCATTACCCTTTACACCCCCAAATATAGAGACCTTTTTTAGATTTCTTACACATATTATTTTCATTTCTTATGGAAGCATTGACAAAAGCCTGAAAATACTTGCTCTGTTTACTATCTATCTAACTGACAGCAGAAAGGCAGATAGGAATTGAAATATAAACCACATTCCTTTAAAGTGTATCGCTGAACTGTGTTTACCTACCAAAAATATCTAAGTATTGTTCTTAATGACGAAGAAAAATGAAGGCGTGCCACGCAGACTGAATGAGCATAGCAGCTGTTCTGTATCAATTAACAACTATTCTTTACTTTTGCCATCACCCACTTTTGGATCCATTACTTTGGGTTACGGAAACATAAATCTCCGTTGCTTTTTACCGTGTTCCTCTCACCATCAATAGCATGATAAAGAGAAGTGTATACTAAGACAAAAAAATACGCACCACGAAGTAATTATCCGAATGCGACATATCAATAGACGTGATGTGCACGTACAGATAAAAAATGAGTACAATTACAGAAAAATTTGGATTATTTATTCAAGAGAAATAGCTTCACAAATTGAGCAAATCAGTATCGTGTTAGTCCATCTCTGGCCCTCATGCAAGCAGTTATACGGGTTGTCATTGATTGAGAGAGTTGTTGCACGTTCTTCTGAGGCATATCTCACTGAATTCTGTCCAATTGAACCGTTAGATCGTCAAAATACCGAATGGTTGGAGGGTCCTTCTCATAACGCTGCAAAAGTTCTCCATTGGGTAGAGATCTGAAATGTAAGTACTGAATGGATTCCCATGAAGGCTTACAAAACGTGACGTTTCTAAATGTTCGTGAATCTTTTAACAGAGGTGGAACGTGGGTACCACCCCAGCATTCATCAACTCGGATAAGGCAAACCGCCTAAGAACCACAGCCAGGCTGGCCGGCACACCGGACCTCGTCGTTAATCCGCCGAGCGGTTCGATCAGGGGCAGGCGCGCTTTCCAGATTCGTGGAATCGGCTTGCTAACACGTCGCGCGGTTCTCAGATTTCCTTCTCCTTGACTATTAAAATTTACTCTTCTCAGCATGTGTGTGGCTGGTAAGGAGCTTTTACTCTTACTGAACTCCGTTTCTGGATGATCATGTTGGATGACTTGCTCAGCGTGCAGTTATTCTTGTGCGCTTCGAACACGTGAAATGACAATATTAAACTGACAAACTAAAAAACTTTCGGTAAGAAAACTAGATGTACCAATGACAGCTGTTTATGATCACGAAAATTTACAGTAATAAGTAATTTTTCGAGAAACAAGACTTATTTTTTATCATTCGATAACTGTTTTTATTGTATCAGAGTGACCGGTTTCGAGCAATGCCACTCAACTTCAGATCGCTTCTCGGAGTTACAGAGTAACCGGTCTTAACGGACCTGTTATTTTCACTGTGAAGCGACTGTATGATAGGGCAACGAATAGGCTCGTTAAGAGCGGTCGCTTTGTAATTGCAAGAAATGATCCGAAGATGATTGGAGCAGCTCGATAACATAGCTATAAACGTTTCATCCATTAGTGACTGAAAACTGTACTGTCGTGTTTGCCTACTTAGAGAAAATTGTAAGTAATGTATACGATAACAGGACTCTTGCAGTCACGTTTCCCGATAAAAGCACAAGAAAAGTTCTCTACCTACCACAGAAGAAGCACAAGCACCAGTTAGTTAGCAATGTCTCAATTTTTGTTCTGTTACACAATACTGCAGTCGTAAATCAAGTGACAACTAGATCTTTGTTTTGAGCGATTAATCGGCAGTAGAAATTAATCAGGGTTGGTGGAAGTTTATTAGAAGGTGATTCATGCGAGGAACGTCGCGAAACTGCAAGCAGAAATTGAAACTATAGAAAGTTTACTATACAGAATTGGGAGGTTGCCGATTAAAGATGTATGAAACAGATGACGTTTTTGGCACATCGCAAAACAAAGTTTGGTTATTTGTACACGAGGAAAGCTTTGTGCATTTGTTGTTAACAACACTCAAACGCGAAAACGAATTTGGCAGCAAAGTTTACCTCCTCAAAAAGATGCAATGACTCTGTACGTGATTTTAACATAACTTGAGCCCATCATATAATCTAGAATCGAAAAAATATAAAGGATTCTTCTAACGATTATTTTAGGACCGGTAAAACAATACTTATACACTCCTGGAAATGGAAAAAAGAACACATTGACACCGGTGTGTCAGACCCACCATACTTGCTCCGGACACTGCGAGAGGGCTGTACAAGCAATGATCACACGCACGGCACAGCGGACACACCAGGAACCGCGGTGTTGGCCGTCGAATGGCGCTAGCTGCGCAGCATTTGTGCACCGCCGCCGTCAGTGTCAGCCAGTTTGCCGTGGCATACGGAGCTCCATCGCAGTCTTTAACACTGGTAGCATGCTGCGACAGCGTGGACGTGAACCGTATGTGCAGTTGACGGACTTTGAGCGAGGGCGTATAGTGGGCATGCGGGAGGCCGGGTGGAAGTACCGCCGAATTGCTCAACACGTGGGGCGTGAGGTCTCCACAGTACATCGATGTTGTCGCCAGTGGTCTGCGGAAGGTGCACGTGCCCGTCGACCTGGGACCGGACCGCAGCGACGCACGGATGCACGCCAAGACCGTAGGATCCTACGCAGTGCCGTAGGGGACCGCACCGACACTTCCCAGCAAATTAGGGACACTGTTGCTCCTGGGGTATCGGCGAGGACCATTCGCAACCGTCTCCATGAAGCTGGGCTACGGTCCCGCACACCGTTAGGCCGTCTTCCGCTCACGCCCCAACATCGTGCAGCCCGCCTCCAGTGGTGTCGCGACAGGCGTGAATGGAGGGACGAATGGAGACGTGTCGTCTTCAGCGATGAGAGTCGCTTCTGCCTTGGTGCCAATGATGGTCGTATGCGTGTTTGGCGCCGTGCAGGTGAGCGCCACAATCAGGACTGCATACGACCGAGGCACACAGGGCCAACACCCGGCATCATGGTGTGGGGAGCGATCTCCTACACTGGCCGTACACCACTGGTGATCGTCGAGGGGACACCGAATAGTGCACGGTACATCCAAACCGTCATCGAACCCATCGTTCTACCATTACTAGACCGGCAAGGGAACTTGCTGTTCCAACAGGACAATGCACGTCCGCGTGTATCCCGTGCCACCCAACGTGCTCTAGAAGGTGTAAGTAAACTACCCTGGCCAGCAAGATCTCCGGATCTGTCCCCCATTGAGCATGTTTGGGACTGGATGAAGCGTCGTCTCACGCGGTCTGCACGTCCAGCACGAACGCTGGTCCAACTGAGGCGCCAGGTGGAAATGGCATGGCAAGCCGTTCCACAGGACTACATCCAGCATCTCTACGATCGTCTCCATGGGAGAATAGCAGCCTGCATTGCTGCGAAAGGTGGATATACACTGTACTAGTGCCGACATTGTGCATGCTCTGTTGCCTGTGTCTATATGCCTGTGGTTCTGTCAGTGTGATCATGTGATGTATCTGACCCCAGGAATGTGTCAATAAAGTTTCCCCTTCCTGGGACAATGAATTCACGGTGTTCTTATTTCAATTTCCAGGAGTGTATATACTACGCAAATTATCTGGAACGACTAAATGATAAGGCAATGAGGAGAGGCTAAGGCTGAAAAAATATGAAGAAACTGTACCGAAAGGTGGTAAAACTAAAGGCTTCCCACATTTAAAGCTAAGTGTATCTGGAAAAGGTGTTGAAGCCAATGAAGTGATTGTGGTAGATTGCTTCTTCTTGCCGAGGCAGAGGTCTGTCACGAAGAATACGGTTCATGTCTTAGAGTGTGTATTTTCTCAGGATCTGTTAACAGATTTGTGTACTTCTGAAAAGTGAGGTATGTTTTTTTCAGCAATATAATGGCTATTTCGACCGAACCTGCCGGACTGTGATTTGGAGTTTCACATTTACAATAATTCTGGAGATTACAAAAGTAATTAAAAGTACAACAGTACGTTAAATACTTGTACACTTCAAGTTTAAGTTAAAAATATTTGTCGTAGGATAAGAGGATAATTTCAGCACTCCGCTTCATATTGAAATGGTTTGCATTCAGAGTTCTTGAGGGAAAAGAAAGTTACAGTGCATTAAAGAATAGGCCTACAGGCAATGTTTCAATGAAAATTTTAATTTGTCTTTCTGTATTCAATATATATCGAATACAAAAAGATATATATATATATATATATATATATATATATATATATATATATATATATATATATATATATATTGACAACGGGACTGCATATCAAAGGAAAACACTGGAAATGCTCATGAGATACATCCGAGAAACGTTAATGTCAGCGAGAAAGCCTGAACGAAGTTACACAAGCTCAAAAAACTTCTGCCTTTCACAGTTCCCGCGGTGTACCATGCCTTCTACAGAATCCAACAAGGGATTAATGAAGCAGATGGGCGATATGTTGGTGAAGATTAAAATGAAATTGAAGATGAGCAAACCAACAGCTCGAGTGCTGGTAGCGAGGAAAATAATTTGGTTTAGTAAATTTTCGGGTATACTGTCCATGTAAGGTATTTGCTTCAAAAATTTTTGCATTTCAAATACAAAACATTGACACGGTCCACTTCTCCTTGTAATTCCCACTGTTCTGCTCTACAATAATAGTCGGAATTTCTTCTGTCAAAGAAAACAGTGAAACGCAACTTTCATCACGTTGTTGTTGTGGTCTTCAGTCTGAAGACTGGTTTGGTGCAACTCTCCATGCTATTCTATCCTATGCAAGCCTTCATCTCTGACTAACTACTGCGACCTACATCCTCGTGTGTCACTTTATTGTATTCATCTCTTGCTCTTTCTACTCCCACACTTCCCTCCAGTACTAGACTGGTGATCCTTTGATGTCTCAGAATGTGTCCTATCAACTTATCCCTTCTTCTAGTCGTGTTGTGCCACAAATTTCTTGTTCAGTACTTCGTCCTTGGTTACGACGTCTACCCATCTTATATTTAGCATCCTTCAAAAGCTTCTATTCTCCTCTCGTTTTAACTCTTAATCGTCTATGTTTCACTTGCACACATGGCTACACTACATACAAACACTTTCAGAAAAGTCTTCCTAACACTTAAATCTATATTCGAAGTTAAAAAATTTATCTTCTTCAGAAACGTTTTCGTTTCCATTGCCAGTCTGCATTTTATATCCTCTCTACCTCGGCCATCAACAGTTATTTTGCTACCCAAATTGCAAAACTCGTCTTCTACTTTTAAGTGTCTCTTTCCTAGTAAAATTTCGTCACCATCGCTTGATTTAATTGAACTGCATTCCATTATCCTTTTGCTTCTGTTGATGTTCCTTTTAATTCCTCTCCTCAGGACATTGTCCATTCCGTTCAACTGCTCTTCCAAGTCCTTTTCTGTCTCCGACAGAATTATGTCATCGGCAAACCTCAAAGTTTTTATCTCTTCTCTCAGAACTTTAATTCCTAATCCCAATTTTTATTTTGTTTTCTTCACCGCTTCCTCAATGTGCATAATAAATAATGTTGATGATATGCTACTAACCTGTCTCACTCCCTTCTCTATCACTGCTTCCCTTTCATGCCCCTCGATTCTTGTAGCTTCCGTCTCGTTTCTATACAAATTATAAATAGTCTTTCGCTCCCAGTATTTTATCCATGCTGCCTTCAGAACGGTCAAAATTGTCAAAAGCTTTTACTAAGTCTACAAATACCACAAAATTGGTTTGTCTTTCCTTAAACTATCTCCTAAGATAGGTCGTAGGGTCGTTATTGCCTCGTGTGTATTGTTATAGTCCTCCGAAATCAAAAGTGATATTCCCGACGTTGGCTTCTACTAGTTTTTCCATGTCTCTGTAAAGAATTCGTGATAATATTTCACAATCACGACTTATTAAAGTGATGGTTCGATAATATTAACATCTGTCAGCATCTGCTTTCTTTGGAATTGGAATTATTATATTCTTCTCCAAGTCTGAGGGTATTTCGCCTTCCTCATACATCTTCCATACCAGATGGAAGAGTTTTACCATGGCTTGCTCTCCCAAGGCTGTCAGTAGTTCTAATGGAATGTTGTCTACTCTCACGGCCTTGTTTCGTCTCAACTCTTTCAGTGCTCTGTCAAATTCTTCTCGCAGTATGGAATCTTCATCCACGTCCTCTTATGTTTCTATACTATTCTTTGGAAATTCATCTCCCTTGCATAAACCCTCTATATACTTATTCCATCTTTCAGCTTTCCCTTCTTAGCTTAGGACTGTTTTTTTCCATCTGAGCTCTTTATATTGATACAAGTGGTTCTCTTTCCTCCAAGGTCTAATTTTTCTGTAGGTGATATCTATCTTTCCCCCATTGAAGTGTGAATCTAAATCCTTACATTTAGCCTCTAGCCATCCCTGCTTAGTCATTTTGCACTTCCTATCAACTTCATCTTGTAGAGTTTGTATTCCCTTTCGCCTGGTTCACTTACTGCACTTTTATATTTTGTCCTTTCATCACAACTGTCTTTGTCAATGAATAGGTAGCCCGAGTCACGATTCTTGTCGGAGATGGCCTATATAACGGCTTCCAAGAAGCACGAAAATGTGATTCTGAATGTTTCATAGAGTTATTGACCGAATAGTATCAATCTACTCAGTCAGAGCTACAATCTTACGTTAATGGTTTTAGACAACAAGTTAGAAGCTGTGTATACGCCTTAAAGCAGTGTAGCTCACTGCGCACAAAATATCCCCGAGTATATTCATCAAGTATTCGAGAAAGGGGGCACTTAGGACTTTGAAAGAACTTCACGCATAGTTTTAAACTGTTATGAAACTTTTTCTCTCCGATATCCCCCATAAAATGAAGATATGAAAAAAGTATCGTTTACTATCTTTTCGGTACTCATGCAGAAAACTGCTGCACCAGGCATTACGTTTTAATTTTATACATCTTTACCATTAATTCTGTTGGCAACACACTTCCCAGACAGTACCGATATATACCAACGAACGTATCTGCAAAATTATACCATTGTACGACGTGTAGTTCGAGAGATATGCATGGAAGTTCGATTCTTTAAAGAACCAGAGGTGGTAATTATATTCTAACAAATCAAGGGCCATTGGAGAAGTAAGGTCCCATAGGCTGCGAAATGGAAACCACAGAGAAAATCTGAAGAAGCATTGCACATATGTGTTGAGCAGTGTCTCTAGTATGGCCTTAGATAGCGTCACGTCGCTTTTCTCAGTTCTAAGCGCACAGCCAGCTGATGAATTTGCCTAGAAAATAGAGTCTCCGGCAAGTATGTGTGCCTGCCGTGAGACTTCATCTGATCTCATGCAACGTCGCATAACGTAACTGTCAAGCAGTTCCTTCTTCATGACAATTCTCGGCCGCACACTGCAGGGACTATGAGGACGCTCCTGCAGCGTTTTCGATGGGAAGTGCTTGATCACACAGTATACAGCGAGGACTTGCCTACCTCTGATTTTCATCTCTGCTCAGATGAAACGCTGCCTATGAAGACAACATTTTAAGACGGACAACGAGCTGCAGTCGAGCATAGAAAAGCACAGGAGGCTGCCGTCTGTGACGAGGGTTTTGGAAAGTTGGTACAACGCTACGATGTCTAAGTCGGATCGGCGTCAATGGGGAGAAGTAGCTATAAGGTGTAACTAACTGTTGTAAATAAAACAGTTTTGGTTTTCACTGTGGTTTCCATTTCGCGATCGATCGTTCCTTACTTTCCGAATAGTAATTTCAGGTACGCTATTCGAATTACGGTATTTGCAATAAACAAAAAACTTCTACATCTACGTGATTACTCTGCTATTCAGAATAAAGTGCCTGGCAGAGGTTTCAATGAACCACCTTTATGCTGTCTCTCTACCGCTCCACTCTCGAACGGTACGCGGGAAAAACGAGCACTTAAATTTTTCCGTGCGAGCCCTGATTTCTCTTATTTTATCGTGATGATCATTTTTCCCTATGTAGGTGGGTGCCAACAGAATATTTTCGCAATCGGAGGAGAAAACTGGTGATTGAAATTTCATGAGGAGATCCCGTCGCAACGAGAAACGCCTTTGTTTTAATTACTGCCACTCTAATTCACGTATCATGTCTGTGACACTATCTCCCCCATTTCGCGATAATACAAAACGAACTGCCCTTCTTTGTACTTTTTCGATGTCATCCGTCAGTGCCACCTGATGCGGATCCCACACCGCACAGCAGTACTCCAGAATATGGCGGACAAGCGTAGTGTAAACAATCTCTTTGGTAGACCTGTTGCACCTTCTAAGTGTTCTGCCAGTGAATCGCAGTCTTTGGTTTGCTCTACCCACAATATTATCTATGGGATCGTTCCAATTTAGGTTATTTGTAATTGTAATCCCTAAGTATTTGGTTGAATTTACAGCCTTCAGATTTTTGTGACTTATGGTATAATCGAAATTTAGCAGATTTCTTTTACTACTCATATGAATCACTTCACACTTTTCTTTATTAGGGACAATGCCATTTTTCGCACCTTACAGATATCTTATCTAAATCATTTTGAAATTCGTTTTGGTCATCTAATGACTTTCCAAGACGGTAAATGACAGCATCATCTGCAAACAATCTAAGACGGCTACTCAGATTGTCTTCTATATCGTTAATATAGATCAGGAACAATAGAGGGCCTATAACACTTCCTCGAGGAACACCGAATATTACTTCTGTTTTACTCGATGACTTTCCGTCTATTACTACGAACTGTGACCTTTATGACAGGAAATCACGAATCCAGTTGCACAACTGAAGCGATACTCCGTAGGAACGCAGTTTGATTAGAAGACGCTTGTGAGGAACGGTGTCGAAAGCCTTCTGGAAATCTAAAAATGTGGAATCAATTTGACATGCCCTGTCGATAGCACTTATTACTTCATGAGTATAAAGAGCTAGTTGTGTTCCACAAGAACGATATTTCCTGAATCCGTGCTGACTATATGTCAATAAATCGTTTTCTTTAAGGTACTTCATAATGTTCGAATGCAGTATATGTTCTAAAAACCCTACTGCAAATCGACGTTAGTGATACAGGCCTGTAATTCAGCGGATTACTCCTACTTCCCTTTTTGGGTATTGGGGTGACTTGAGCAATTTTCCAGTCTTTAGGTACGTATCTTTCTGTGAACGAGCGGTTGTATATAATTGCTAAATATGGTTCAAATGGCTCTGAGCACTATGGGACTTAACTACTGAGGTCATCAGTCTCCCAGAACTCAGAACTACTTAAACCTATCTAACCTAAGGACATCACACACATCCACGCCCGAGGCAGGATTCGAACCTGCGACCGCAGCGTTCGCGCGGTTAAGACTGTAGCGCCTCTGCTACGCTGAGAGGAACCTGACCTAGTAAATAGTGTCGGAAGTTCCATGCGGCTTTTCGCGGATGATGCTGTAGTATACAGAGAAGTTGCAGCATTAGAACATTGCAGCGAAATGCAGGAAGATCTGCAGCGGATAGGCACTTGGTGCAGGGAGTGGCAACTGACCGTTAACATAGACAAATGTAATGTATTGCGAATACGTAGAAAGAAGGATCCTTTATTGTATGATTATATGATAGCGGAACAAACACTGGTAGCAGTTACTTTTGTAAAATATCTGGGAGTATGCGTGCGGAACGATTTCAAGTGGAATGATAATATAAAATTAATTGTTGGTAAAGCGGGTGCCAGGTTGAGATTCATTGGGAGAGTCCTTAGAAAATGTAGCCCATCAACAAAGGAGGTGGCTTACAAAACACTCGTTCGACCTATACTTGAGTATTGCTAATCAGTGTGGGATCCGTAGCAGGTCGGGTTGACAGAGGAGATAGAGAAGATCCAAAGAAGAGCGGCGCGTTTCGTCACAGTGTTATTTGGTAAGCGTGATAGCGTTACGGAGATGTTTAGCAAACTCAAGTGGCAGACTCTTCAAGAAAGGCGCTCTGCATCGCGGTGTAGCTTGCTGTCCAGTTTTCGAGAGGATGCGTTTCTGGATGAGGTACCGAATATATTGCTTCCCCCTACTTATACCTCCCAAGGAGATCACGAATGTAAAAGTAGAGAGATTCGAGCGCGCACGGAGGTTTTCCGGCAGTCGTTCTCCCCGCGAACCATATGCGACTGGAACAGGAAAGGGAGGTAATGACAGTGGCACATAAAGTGCCCTCCGCCACACACCGTTGGGTGGCTTGCGGAGTATAAATGTAGATGTAGATGGTATACAATCTGGACCGGAGGGCTTGCCTTTATTAAGTGATTTAAGCTGTATGTTACACCGAGGATATCTACTTCTTTGTTTGTCATCTTGGCAGTTGTTCTTGATTGGAATTCAGGACTATTTACTTCGTCTTCTTTGGTGAAGGAGTTTCGGTAAATCGTGTTTAATAACTCTGCTTTAGTAGCACTGTGACTTTACCGTTGCTATCGCGCAGTGAAGGTACTGATTGTTTCTTGTATAGTACATATGGACGTTTTTATGGAAACTCAGAATATGAACTGAAGCGGCCAACTGTCCACCCACGAACGACTTCCCCGAGACGTCGCTGCCGGTAAGGCACACAAGAGGCGAGGTCAGGTGAGACGTCCCGGCGGGCGGCGGCGGTGGCGGCAGTGGGCGCCCCACGTGTTGACAGCCCACAGCTTTCTACGCGCGGCGGCGAAATGTCCGCGGCGGTCGTCGACCCCTCGCCGACGGTCCTAACCCAGTTCCCCGGCAACGGCAGCGGCAGCGAGAAAGTTGCGAATATCGCGGATCGCTACGTCAGCCGGCAGGTCGTTCACCCCGCGGGACTAGCGGGGAGCCGTTGCCGCCGCTGCCGCCGCCGCCGCCGCCGCCGCCGCCGCCACGCTGCCAAAATAGCGGCCGCCCCTCCAGGCGGGCCGGGGCCCACTCGCCAAACCCGCACTGGGTCAGTGGCGCACGCCGGGCAGCGCGCCTGCCAATCCGCGCCGGCGCCGAAATCCGCATCCCGAGCGCCGGCCTGCGCTGCGCTGCGCTGCGCTGCGCCCCCACGCGCTCCGCGGCACGTCCGCAGCCGCGCCGGCCGCCTCCCGGGTCACAGCCGCTGCCGCTTCTGTTGGGCGTTACCGGAAACCGCCCGCGCGCCATTCGGCTACCTCACGGTGCACTGGCCCACAATGGCGATGCAGTATGCGCCCTCTAGTGCTGCGACATGTTGCTACCCACACCTCGCGCTTCGTCACCTGATATTCCCGCTGCCGTCCAATCCTTATATACTTGTTTGTTATACAGGGTGAAAAGTATTTAAACCGACAAACTCTGGGGGGTTGTAGGGGACATCAAAACAAATATTTTTCCCTAATGTCATTTTTTCCTATGAGGAGTATATAAACCGGTAGAGGAAGATATCTCTGGCGGCACATTAATTAAACCAACAAACACCTTTCCATTTTTTCATGACCAAGAGACAACACATTAACACAACACAATTTCGATTACAGTATATTTTCAAAAATGCCTCCATTGACACGTAAACAAAGGTTACACCGTCGGATCATCTCCTGTCTGACACGGGCAAAAACCCCAGGAGTATCCTGAATTGTTCCTGCTGCTGCTACTATACGGGCAACTAGATCGTCTTCTGATGCAACAGGAGCTGCGTAAACAAGGTTGCGCGTCTCTCCCCACACAAAAAAGTCCATAGGGGACATACCTGGGGATCGAGCAGGCCACGGCACAGGACCACCTCTACCAGTCCACGTTTCTGGGAACCGTCGGTCCAGGAATCGTCGCACACGATGACTGAAATGTGCCGGAGCCCCGTTAATTTGCAACCACATGCGTTGTCTTGTAGGGAGCGGTACGTCTTCCAGCAATTCTGGCAATACTCTGGCAAGAAAATTGTAATAGTGCCTGCCATTTAATGGCCTAGGTAGCAGATACGGCACAGTTAAACAGTCCCCAACAACACCGACCCACAGATTAACGAAGAACCGCACTTGATGAGCGCTAGTAACTGTGGCATGTGGGTTATCCTCACTCCAAGCATGCGAACTGTGCATGTTGAAGACTCCATCACGCCCGAACGTTGCTTCATCGGTAAACAACACAGAGGATGGAAATGTAGCATGCATTTCACACTGTTCCAGGTACAACTGCGAAAACTGTGCTCTGGGTGGATAATTAACTGGTTCCAGGTTGTGGACACGTTGTAAGTGAAATGGACGTAACTATTGCTCTCGAAGGACTGTTCTTACATTCCGTCGCAGGTTCGAATCCTGCCTCGGGCATGGATCTGTGTGATGTCCTTAGGTTAGTTAGGTTTAAGTAGTTTCAAGTTCTAGGGGACTGATGACCTCAGATGTTAAGTCCCATAGTGCTCAGAGCCATTTTTTTGTTCTTACATTCGTCTCATTCGTCCCCATGTTACGTGCGATTGCACGAGTGCTGATTGAAGGATCCCGCTCCACATGCTGCAAGACAGCTTCCTCAAATTACAGCGTTCTTATCGTGCAACGGGGTCCCTGTCCAGGTAATCTGCTAAATGACCCGGTCTCACGCAGGCGTTGGTACACAGCAGCAAAGGTCGTATGATGCGGGATACTGCGATTAGGATATTGTTGTTGATAAACCCGCTGTGCAGCTCGTCCGTTGTGGTGCGCCATGTAGTACGCACCAACCATATCAGTGTACTCACTCCAGGTGTATCGCTCCATTAGTAAACAGAGACAATGCACTACTAGACTGGTGGACAGCAGTTGCCTACAACTGAAGAGCGTAATATGGCCTCTAACAGCTAAAGAGCGTAATACGGCCTCCATCGGTTTAAATAATCCTCATAGGAAAAAATAACATTAGGGAAAAATATTTCTTTTGATGTCCCTAACAACCTCCCAGAGTTTGTCGGTTTAAATACTTTACACCCTATTGTTTACACGAATTACATGTTGGTCTTCAGAACCTCTACCACACTAGATCTGGTACGTTGCACTTTACAATTCAGACCCTGATATTTTAACTTACAGAAGCAACGAAATAAGCGAACCAAATTTAAAATAACACAAAACCCCAAATCGAGGAAGTTTTACAGATCCTCGAAACCTAGCGCGAACTTCGACCCGAAATGGTTTTAATAATTTCCGCAAAGAAATTGTGTTTCGAAATCTAGTAGAAAATCTAGAGAAATTCTGGTCGTAAGTAAAGTACACCGGTGGAAAGACACAAACAATACCTTCACTGCGCGGTAACAATGGTGATCTACATCGACATGGATACTCTGCAAATCACATTTAAGTGCCTGGCAGAGGGTTCATCGAACCACCTTCACAATTCTCTATTATCCCAATCTCGTATAGCGCACGGATAGAATGAACACCTATATATTTCCGTCGAGCTCTGATTTCCCTTATTTTATAGTGGTGATCGTTCCGCCCTACGTAGGTCTGTGTCAACAAAATATTTTCGCATTCGGAGGAGGAAGTTGGTGATTGGAATTACGTGAGAAGATTCCGTCGCAACAAAAAACGCCTTTCTTTTGATGATGTCCATCCTAAATCCTGTATCATTTCTGTGACGCTCTCTCACATATTTCGCGATAATACAAAACGTGCTGCCTTTCTTTGAACTTTTTCGATGTACTCAGTCAGTACCACCTGGTAAGGATCCCACACCGCGCAGTGGTATTCTAAAAGAGGACGGACAAGCGTAGTGTAGGCAGTCTCCTTAGTAGGTCTGTTACATTTTCTAAGTGTCCTGCCAATAAAACGCAGCCTTTGGTTAGCCTTCCCCACAACATTTTCTATGTGTTCTTTCCAATTTAAGTCGTTCGCAATTGTAATACCTAGGTATTTAGTTGAATTTTCGGCTTTTAGATTAGACTGATCCATCTTGTAACCAAAGTTTAACGAGCTCCTTTTCGCACTCATGTGGATGACCTCACACTTTTCGTTATTTAGGGTCAACTGCAACTTTTCGCACCATTCAGACATTTTTAAGAATCGTTTTGCAGTTTGTTTTGACCTTCTGATGACTTTATTAGCCGATAAACGACAGCGTCGTCTGCAAACAACCGAAGACGGCTGCTCAGATTGTCTCCAAAATCATTTTTATAGATAAGTAACAGCAAAGGGCCTATAACACTACCTTGGGGAACGCCAAAAATCACTTATCTTTTACTACATGACTTTTCGTCAATTACTACGAACTATGACC
This sequence comes from Schistocerca piceifrons, assembly GCF_021461385.2. Classification (NCBI taxonomy): domain Eukaryota; kingdom Metazoa; phylum Arthropoda; class Insecta; order Orthoptera; family Acrididae; genus Schistocerca; species Schistocerca piceifrons. Next base: position 822,402,731 of record NC_060138.1, read on the forward strand.
TCTCTGACAGGAAATCACAAATCCAGTCACATAACTGAGACGATATTCCATAAGCACGCTATTTTACTACGAGGCGCTTGTGTGGTACAGTGTCAAAAGCCTTCCGTAAATGCAGGAACACGGAATCGATCTGAAAGCCCTTGCCAATAGCACTCAGCTCTTCATGTGAATAAAGAGCTAGTTGTGTTTCACAGGAACGATGTTATCTAAGCCTATATTGACTATGTGTCAATAGACCGTTTCCTTCGGGGTAATTCATAATGTTCGAACACAACATATGTTCGTCATCTGATATTCCCGCTGCCAACCAATCCTTATATACTTGTTTACACGGATTACATGTTGGTCTTCATAGCCTCTACCACACTAGGCCAGGTACGTCACACTTCACAATTCAGACCCTGATATTTTAACTTGTAGAAGCAACGAAATAAGCATGCCAAATTGAAAAAACACAAAACCCCAAATTGAGGAAGTTTTACATATCCTCGAAACCTAGCGCGTACTTCGACCCGAAATGCTTTTTAATAGTTTCCATAACGAAATTGTGTTTCGAAATCTGGCAGAAAATCCAGATAAATTCTGGTCGTAAGTAAAGTACACCAGTGGAAAGACACCATCAGTACCTTCACTGCGCGATAACAATGGCGATGTTACTGATGACACTGTCACTCTAGCACAGTTACTAAACACGGTATTCCGGAATGCCTTCAAGAATGAAAACGAAGTAAATATTGAATAATTCGAATCAAGGATAACTGCCAACACGAGTAACTTAGAAGTAGATATTATCGGTGTGGCGAAGCAGCTTATATCACTTATGAAGTCATTGCCTCCGGTTCAGTTTGTATACCAGACGCCAGTCTGGTTCCTTTTGAGTGTGCTGGTGCAATAGTTCCATAGTTAACAATCATATACAACCGCTCGCTCAGGAAAGATCCGTACTCAACGACTGGAAAGTTGCGCAAATCACATCACTACCAAAGAAAGTAAATATTAGTAATCTGCTGAATTACTGACCCAAATCACTAACGTCGATTTGCAGTAAGATTTTGGAACATATACTATGATCGAACATTATGTATTACCTCGAAAAAAAAACTGTTTACTGACAAATCGCCAACACGGATTCAGAAAATATATTTCTTGTGGAACATAATTAGCTCTTATTCTTACGAAGTAATGATTGCTATTGAGAATGGGGGTGTCAGACTCATTCCACATTTTTAAGTTTCCGAGAGGCTTTTGATATCGTTCCTCATAAGCGACTTTAATCAGATGCGTGCTTATAGAGTATTCTCTCAGTTGTCCGACTGGTATCGTGATTTCCTGTCAGAAGGGTCACAGTTCGTAGCAAATAACTAAAAGTCATCTAGTAAAACAGAAGTAATATCAGGCGTTCCCAAGGAAGTTTTATAGGCCCTCTGTTGTTCCTGACCTACACAAACGATTTCGGAGACAATCTGAGCAGTTCTCTTAGATTTTATGCAAATACTGTCATTTGCCGTCTGGTAAAGTCATCAGATGATCAAAAAAATTGTTCAAATGGTTCAAATGGCTCTGAGCACTATGGACTTAATATCTGAGGTCATCAGTCCCCTATAACTTAGAACTACTTAAACCTAACCTAAGGACATCACACACATCCATGCCCGAGGCAGGATTCGAACCTGCGACCGTAGCGGTCGCGCGGTTCTAGACTGAAGCGCCTAGAACAGCTCGGTCACACCTGCCGGAAAAAAAATTGTAAAACAATTTAGACAAGATATCTGTGCGAAAAGTGACTCTGTATAATGAAAAGTGTTAAGTCATCCACAGGAGTACTGAAAGGAATCCGTTAAATTTCGGTTACACAATAGATCACAAATCTAAAGGCTGTAAATTCAACTAAATACTTAAGGATTACAGTCACCAACTATCACATGGATAATGTTCTGTGGAAAGCGAACCAAAGACTGCCCTTTATCGGCAAGGCTGCTAAAGAGACAGCTTACACTAAGCCTGTCCGTCCTCTTCTGGACGACCACTACGGTCCCAGGTTCGAATCCTGCTTCGGGCATGGATGTGTGTGATGTCCTTAGTTTAGTTAGGTTTAAGTAGTTCTAAGTTCTAGGGGACTGATAACCTTAGAAGTTAAGTCCCATAGTGCTCAGAGCCATTTGAACCATTTTTGAACCTCTTCTGGAACACTGAGTTGCAGTGTGCGATCCGTATCAGATAGGATCGACGCAGCGTATCGAAAAACAAAGAAGGGCATCTCGGTTTTCACCACCGTGAAATAGGGGAGAGGGTGCCACGGATATGCTGCGTGAACTGGTGTGGCAATTATTGAAACAAAGGGTTTTTTTTTGTTGTGGCAGTGTCTACTCATGAATTTTTAATCACTGACGTTCTTCTCAGAGTGTGAAGATATATTGTTGACGGCCACATACAAAGGGAAGAACGATCATCATAATAAAATTGGAGAAGTCAGAGCTCGCACGGAAAGATTTAAATATTTGTTTTTCCGGCCCGTTGCCCGAGAATGGAACGGTAGAAAAAAAACTTTAAAGTCGTTTGTCGAACCCTCTGTCATGCACTTTATTGTGAATTACAGAGTATTCATGTAAATGCAGATCTAACTTCAGAGTTAATAATAGTATATGATGATGATCACACTACTACAGAACAATAACTGAAAGCAGTCATGTCCATTAAACATCTGGGATTCTAGATATGGAGCGATTTAAAAAGGAACGACAACACTAAACATATCGCAGATAAGGCAAATACCAGACTGACGCTCATGGGGAGAATCTGCAGAGTGTGGCGTACATCCACGAAGGAGGTAGCTTGCAAAACCCTCGTTCGACCGATATTTCAATACTGTTAGTCAGCCTGGGAACAAGAGAGGCGTTGTGTACCTCATCGTGGTTCACTCTTAAAACTCGGGGAGCACATGTTCCTAGTAGTGCATTACATGTATTCGGAATTGTGAATATGGACAACCATCGGCAGTAGAATGGAATGACAACAATGAAAATTTGTGCTGGACCGGAACTCTAAACAGGATTTCCCGCTTATTGCGAGCGGTCACCTTAGCATTTGGCTATCCATGCACGACACACGACCAGACCCAAACTCCCACACGTCATCAACCATGCGTCTACGAACTGTACTCGTACATCCATTATATTCCCGTATAGGTGAGACATTTTACTTGAAAGACGCTTGCCTGTTGTCGGCGGATAAATATAACATTTAAAAAAAAATGGTTCAAATGGCTCTGAGCACTATGGATCTTAACTTATGAGGTCATCACTCCCCTATAACTTAGAACTACTTAAACCTAAGTAACCTAAGGACATCACACTGTAGCAGTCGCGCGGTTCCAGACTGTAGCGCCTAGAACCGCTCGGCCACCCCGGCCGGCTATAACATTTCACTGTCTGTGGTATTCCAAATACGGTGCAAAGTTCTTTTCTTTGCATGCGTGTCCGAAGGAACTTCGCATTGTATTCGGAATAACATGCAAGCATGTCCAAAGGAACTTGGCATCGTAATTCAGATTAACACAATCACTGCAATATCTTATGTTCCTAGAAGGTCAACCGATACGTTGCTTTCTCCTACGTACATCTGGCGAAAATACCACGAAAGCAAACGAGAAATTCGAGATCATACAGAGAGACCTAGCAACAATTGTTCTTCTCGTGGACAATTTTCGACTGGAACAGGAAAGAATGGGAGCTGACAGTGGTGCACAAATCACAGTCAGACACGCATCACAAAATGGCTTGCGACGTGTACATAGAGATGTAGATATCTTTGTATATAATTCATTTCTATTAAACTACCGACGTATGGCAGATAATCTTAAACGTTTTAAACAGAATGACGCTATCTGAACACGTGGACTTAGACAAGGAAGCCCTTTGTTACCTACTCTGTTTAATTAACATGTTGGCAAGATAATAAATAAGTGGCAAAAATTATTACGAAAATATTTAAAAATAAATAACGATACTTTAGCCATCTTGCTAACAACTAAATGGTTTCAGCTGTAACAGAGAATGATCTAGAACGAAAGCTGTACCTGCTTGCAAAAGTAGCAAACTAGCTACACATAGGAAACAAAAGTGACGGCATTGAGAGAGTGTGAAGCACTTATGTTTTTAATAACGAAACACTGGAGCAGGAAATAAATTCTTTTATCTTATTATAATGTTATCTGTTCGTTGGATGATATGGGTACATATCTTCTGTATCTATAAGGCACAATAAAACGGCATTAAGAAACAAAAAACAAAACAAAAATAGAGAGTTACGGCAGTACCAATGTTGTTGAATAGATCTAAGTGTTGGGCACGTATTAAAAAACAGATCAAATGCAAAGAAATCTTGAAACGGGCAGTAGTTGATTGACAGGAAGAGCAACAAATATATGGAGAAACATATTTAATTTCGATGAAGAAACAGTGAAGTGCTGAAAGAAAGGAAATAACCGACAGCACGAATGATACTTTAAATTTATCTCTCTTGTAGGCAAAACCACACGCGACTACCCTGTGCCAGTCGCCTCAATACCTCCCATTTAAGTTATTGTACGAGTAGCGTGGGAGCCGCTTACCGGCGAGGGTATATGTTCTTTTCCCCTTGTTTTCGAGAAGCTGGAGATAGTGTAACAGCCGGAGAGCTGGTGAGGCATATCTTGGTTCCGTCGACTGCACTTCGAAATTTGTGTCATCCCATTTGGCTTCGGACTTTTAAGGGTTCTTGTAGCGCAGTGGCGTTGCTCGTTGCTCCTTTTAATTGTTTTCTGCTTTGGTGACTGTTTTATGAGACACAGTCTTGCTTATTTGTTAAGGTCCTGAGCTCTGCAGCTACATTTACAAGTTCATTTTCTGACACCTAAGTCGTTGCCCGGAATATCTTTGCAAGACAGCGTATCTCAAAATTTCAAACTTAAGGAAGGACGTCATAGAAACGCCACGTTGCTGTACGACAAAGGATTTATTTTACACCTACTTTCGTCCAAATGGAAAATTTTATAGCCAACGTATTAAAGGTAACAAAATTTGGAACGAATTTCTTTGGAACTCCGCATCTGTAACATTTGTATTCTTGATTACCATACAATCAAATGAGTTCGAAAGCGAAGCACCTAATCCCCTTCATGAGGCTCATTAACAGATTATGCTCGTAAGGGGAAAACCGTCTCAGGAGAATACTACTGAAACCTCCTGACGCGGTAACGAGATGATATCCAAGAGCCAAGAGACTATTTTCGCTCCACGGCAGTGACTCAAAAGATGCTGCTCCTTTGGGCTTACAAATTTTTCCTCACACCCTCGTTTTCTGATGACATGACACTTCTCACTCTTCCTCTTTCCACGGATGAAGAAACAATTACGTGGCAGGGACTTCCTGAACGACGATGTGGTGGTCATCGAGGTCGAACGTTTCCCAAGAGCCAAACTGCAGAATTCTGCAACCAAAGTATCCGCCAGACCAGTATTGAAACGTTTTTGATAATAAAACAGCCTATTTATCGCACAATCTAAGCTCCAAGTGCAGTACTTTATTATTCAAATCATGATTGACACTTGGTCGTATCAATACGAATCTGCCATAAAACGACAAAGTGCAGAAATTCGCATGAAGGGTCAACTCTTTGTTGACATAACCGACATTCAAGCCATTCCGACGTACGATTTGAAGAACAGCCCATGAAAAGATTTTTCTGAGAGTTTCACATGGTTGAATGAACGTTTTGTGCTCGTGTTTTGTTAATCCAGCCTCCAAACTATTTGGACTGACGGAGTAGTGACGTTTCTGTTCACAAGTGAATCGTTTATTAGCCTAGCGAGTGTTTTTCGTTGTCTGTTCACCTGAGTCAGCACTGGGACACGTTTAATATCTGTTAGCATTGTACAAAAGTTTTATATATGTCAGCAGGCTTTCGTGGCTGTTGTCATCGAAGGTAACATCATCTAGTTGCTAGGTCTCATCACGTTGCTATTCAAATAACATCATCTAGTTGCTAGGTCTCATCACGTTGCTATTCAAATAACTTCTCACACTCGTAGATTTCATGGCTTAACCATCTAGAATATTTTACTTCTCATTTCTTGGCAAAAAATGTCCTATATATTCGGCGCCAATGTTCTCATCTGAGGGTGTTGCTTGGTAAGTGGCATACACGCCACTGTGTGTTCCCCAGGGCCTCAGCGATAGCTGCGTCTCCCGTGCTTCATATTGACCTATGTTCTATCAGATCCATAATGTCTGACCAAGTTAGGTTCGCCTGGAACACTAGTACCTCCAAAATTAATAAATTATGGATCAAGAGAATTCAGCTCAGCTTGAATCCGATTTAACACCCATAGAACTCGACAGCCCGAATGGTGCCCTCGTAATACCGCTTCCAAGGCCCGGCCCACGGTGGGCACCAAAACTCGTTTGTCCAGCCAAATCAAATGCTTGCCAGAGCCAGGGTAGACAGTCTTATCCATAGCACCCCAGAACCTTTTAGTGTATATAGTGTCACCATTTCTCATGTCATTTCGTGAGTATCGAAGATTCCTCAGCTTTCGGTCACACACGTGTACTACGAAGGCATCGAGTTGGGTGGTGCAGTGGTTAGCACACTGGACTCGCATTCGGGAGGACGACGATTCAAGCCCGCGTCAAGCCATCCCGATTTAGGTTTTCCGTGATTTCCGTAAATCGCTCCAGGCAAATGCCGGAAAGATTCCTTTAAAAGGGCACTGCCGATTTTCTTCCCCATTCACCCCTAATCCAATTGGACTGATTATTCGCTGTTTGGTCACCTCCACCAAAACATACCAACTAACTACGAAGGCATGCTGAAAAATGAAGCTTCAAAAAGGCTTAAAGTTTCTCAAATAAATCAGATGTTATTAACATTCTACGTCTGTCTTCTTTATGTCTACATATTTCCAGCTCTCTGACACCAGATGGCTCCAAATTGTAGTGTGTAACATGGCGGTGCGTAACGTAACTATTTCGTTGCGTGAGAAACAGAGTGCTGTAATAGTGTTTCGCATTCGAAGAGTTGGTCCACACTTGGAGCATCCTCTCCTTCAGTATGACAATGCTAGGCCACACACGAGGGTTGCGACATCAGCAACAATCCGACACGTTGTGTTCATTGTAATCGATCAACCTCCATACAGTCCCGACTTGGCCCCATTCAATTTTCATCTGTTTCCAAAACTGAAAGAATATTTTGACAGTGGTGTAGCGGTGAACGCAGATGTGAGTTTGTTGCTCCGTCAACGAAGTCAAACATTCTACAGTGACGATATCAACAAACTGGTCTCTCATTGGGAGAAATGTGTTCGTCAGCTGGGTAACTACGTTGAGAAATAAATACTGGGTGGTTATAATTAAAGTCTACTCACGGAGGTCCATTGTGGACTGTAATTATCATATGGCAGCGAAACGTAGTAGATATCCCAACACACTAATCCGGAACAGGTTCACGCAGGAAAAAATAGTTCCAATTTTGGGCACCAGGTGGAAATCGGGCGCTGTGAATGCAAAAATGACGCATAGAAATGTTATCACATGTAATGGGTCAGGAATGGGACGTTGATAGAAACGGTAAGATTGCACCTGGTGGCTAAAATTGCACCCAATTTTTTCCAGCGTAAATCGGTTCCGCATTAAGGCGTTAGAACACCTACCGAGTTTCGCTGTCATACGATAATTACAGCCCACACTGGAGCTCTGTGAGTATCTGCGCTTGAATTATAAATATCCGTTATGTAGACACGAAAAATGAAGATGCAGAATGAACATGAAAAAATTCGGAAGCATTACTTTTCACTAATCCCTCGCGCAAGCCTCTCGCAGGGTAAGGAACAAGCCAGCCAGTAGCAAAGGAGGCGAGCTAAGCGGCACAGGCAAGTGGAGAGCGGGACAGCTGCTCCCCGAGACGAAATCTGCATCGCATTTGCCGACAGGCCCAGCGAATGTGGGTGCGCCACTTTCCAGCCAGCCGCCCCGCCGCTTTTGGCAGGAGTCGCGCGTACTTCCACGTAATTAAATAACCATAAACCTGCACCAACACGTAGCCCAATGCTCAACAGTTTGTGCTGCGCGCCAAATTCTCAGACCGTATCTAACGAAGCTGACGTATCATTTTGCACTGCAACGTGGCACGTGCTGTTTAGGAAGTATTCGCGTAAAAGATGGTTTCCTGTTTCGTTTGCTCTAATCCGTGTTGGGTAAGAGATGATCCAATGTTCGGTGCCAGCTATCGCGTTACTTCATGCCTTTTAATGTCACTATTAAAACAAATAGCTCACTTTATTGCTCCTCTTGAAGCAATAATAATTGAATGGTTGGTTCACTAAGAAAGTTCGGTTACACAACTTTCTCACTTTGATGGTTTATAAGTCTCTGAATCACCCACCGATGCGCGGGAAACAGCAAATTTCCAAACAACTAAGTACAGAAATGTGCGTAAGTAAGACGCACTCGAACACTTGTGGCACACTGCCTACGCGATCGATCTTCCCTCCAAATCTTCGACAAGTAAAACATCCTGATGTCCGCTTTGCTTCCTCTGTCCTCTGTTATATCATGTGACACCTCCTTGCTCAGAAGAACATCTGTTTTCTTGGCCATCATTCCTATACAAACATTGCACAAGCTTTAAACATTTCAAGTGTATATACATTAAATAGTCTTGCTCAAACGCATTTAAAAGTGATTTCATTCCATTTACACTTCGTTCTATAAATAACTTTCTTATTTCCTCACTCTGCACAAATCTGAACAGCCATTGCTAGTCAAACAAGTTCCTTAATGTTATTCAAATGTTATTCAAATGTTTTCCTACAAATTTAATATGCAAATTTATTATTGAATAAACAAGGACAAATAAATACCACTGTCAACTATTCATGCAGAGGCTATTATGTGTTCGTGGAGAATATTGTTTTTGGCCACACCAATCTTAATCGAATACACCGTGAACTCAAAGTAGTTACGTCTTGATGTCACAGTTTTCGATCAAATGTCTATATCAGTGACAGAAGACTAACAAGGCATAACAACAACAAAGGTAAACAAAATCAAAAGTGGGAAGAAAAATGCTCAAAACACAAAAACATACTTATGTTTCAGAAACAGAGTGGTAGTGAGACCCAGCATGCGACCAGATGAAATAAAATGCAGATGCCAACTAAAAACGCGAACCGTAAGTAATCACTTATTTACATAAAAAGCGAGAAGTGAACTGCTTGATAATCTACAAACAATACAAATCAAAAAAAGTGTATCATAACTGTATCTTTATGGATCTCACTATGATACCTTAAAGTGAAAAAAGGTGAAATGCATCTGGAAGAATAAAAGACAGTGCAGCAAGAGAAGACGTTTTTAATTTACAAAACAGATATTTCTGTGCTTGCTGCGGAGGATGCCCACGCAAACAAACTCCTTAATCGAAGAATTTTGTTTGTAATCAGCTGGTAGTTTTATTTATCCTTTTTCTAAACATTCATTTGTTAGAGGATTTCATGCAGAAACAGTTGCTTTACCATGTGCTCAGGCAATGTGTTGATGTGCCTACATCGTTAAATTTGTCAGATAATTTTTTACAAACAGTTCTTAATAGCGTATTCATAAAATGGTGCAAACATGGTGATTTTTCCAGGAACTGATTTTATCTTGCAATTTTAATATTTTTGTTTTTTTGTTTTTTTTTTGTTTTTTTTTGTTTTGAGTATTTTAGCTTCAGACTCAACCGGAATCTCGCCATTTTAGCATGGGGTAGCCATACGGTTCCTCAGTTTCAACCTCTCCCCTCTCGATGGAAATTCCCAGCAATACTCGCTCAGTTCGCTACTGCCATCTATTTTCGTTGCTCAATAGCAGACGACACAACACAATCACATTACGCGACACTGTCGCCTCTTATCTTACACCACGTCCCCTCCAAACCTGCGCTGCGTGTGCCACAGTTATGCTACAGAAAGTAGTTTCCACCTCAAATTATAAAACGTACATAAATTATACACACACTAGCAATCTAAGGCATTCTTACATGTTAAAGGCAATACGTCTTACTGAAATGTAATTACTAAATTTTAGTCATAGGAGAAAATTCTTCAAATGATTTTTTATTCCAGTTTTTGATCACAATATAAATTCCTTTGACGATGACCGGCTTAAGTCAGTAATAACCATCTTCATGTCTGTTCTACACTATGTCCTAATGTGATAAAACCGTAATGATTAATACACTCAGAAAAGCATTTCATATGTTTCGACGATGCCATTACGGCTTTACCACATTAGGACATGGTATAGAACAGATCTGAAGATGGTCGTTACTGACTGAAACCCGTCATCGTCAAAGGAATTTATATTGTGATCAAAGACTGGAATAAAAAGAAATTGACAGTACTGGATCACTGTTTATATTTGCGACTATGTCGCTGCTGGTGAAAATTCTTCACATTATGTGGGGTATGGGTACAATCATGCTCGCAATTCCTAATAGCTCGAAACTTCCGTTGGAAATGAATGTCATGCCCTACTGTTGTAATACCTTTAAAATCATCAGAATCTCTAGGACTGCCGTCAGTTACTTGTAAAGTTGCAACCTGTGGGCTGAAAAGCCACATCACAGAATATCCTCTAATTTTAAAAAACAAAGATTCACTTTTAAGCTTTTCTGAATCAATCAGTCTATCCCCAGACAGATGTGGTTGGAGACGAAGGACAAAATACATCTGATCAAAACTTTTGTCACTAACGAGGTGGCATTCCTTGCCTTCTAGAGTAAAATAGCTAGCGTGTACAGCATTCATTAAGTGTGTAATTTCTCTATCGCGAAGTCAGCCAATATCCTCAAATTTAAAGAGTTCTCTTGTTTATTTTGCAGACGCATCATCTACTGTGCCTCTGGATGTTTAAATCTGCCAAATTTTTGCTACATCTCGAACTTTAACTGACTGCTCTCGGGAACGAAACTGTTTCGTCAAAACTGATAGTTTCTCACTAAGTCCTTATGAAACAATACAATAAAGCAGCACATACTTGAGGTATCACGTCTGTTTCTCCACCCAAATATACATTTTGTAACACTTGTCGACATTACCTATAATGGTCTTATCTAACTTCGTTGCCTGTTTTTACTTAATGTGATTTCTGTATAATGATGCTCGTTGATATAATATCTCTGTAAATGTTTCATTCATTATTTACGATAATCTATGTAATTGTAATTAATCTAGTAATGTAAGTTCCAAACTACTGTGCTGTAAAAGAATGGAAAAGTTAAAACTTTAATTGTAACACTGGTTCGTGGATAGGGAAAGTAGCTTTGTAATCATGTAAAATTTGAAGGGAAGTCCCTTCGCAACGGAACTAGCTAGGCGGGAATAGTAAAGGTGAATCTGGCGGTCGAAGTGCAAAGCTCTTTTGTGGCATGACTCAGCAGTGGCTATCAGGCAATGGGTGCCCATCTTGTAAACTCAAAGAGGCTAGAAGAACTGCAAGATTATATAATACAGCCTCGGATGCGGGAGCAATTCGGCTCATTATCCATGGCATACTTCGGTTATCCCAGTACTATGAAGATCCGACGCTAAGAAGAAAATTTTCAGAGCTTGTTGCACAGGAAGTGTCATGGATACTTTTGCCCCCATTTCTGAATAGCACAGAACATCGACACTGCAACCACCTTGATCTCAAATTGTTGAATACTGTATAACTGCATAGAGCAGTTACGAGGTTTCGTTTTCAATAATAATTTTGTGTTCTGCAAACTTTGTGTTAAGCCACCGTATTTTATACTCAGTCAGTTACCTAGACAGGTTCCTATCCCAAGTGCTATGATAAATCCGAGTATCCTATTTTACTGAACTAAAAGGCAATTATCTACCTCAACAAAAGTTAATATACTTTGTGGACATGTAAAGCACGTAATTATTTAGTGAGGATAAGCTTTCAAATACTTCACGTATTTTCCATAAATGGACAGTTAAATTTTCATCAAAGTACAAGTACTACAAGAAGATTTAAAGTATTCAGTTCAAAGATTCTTTTTCTTGAAATAATAGTGTTTACAATTTCATGTGTTATGTAGTTAGCAGTGTTTCCTATATTGTGTTGCGACTAAAGCGTTCAGCCTCGATCTCTATCTACCGATATATTGTTTTCGGGGTCTCCATGCTAATAGCTGAGCCAGCTTTAAATTTCACATGGCAATAACAGCAATCAAGAATAAGCTGACTACAAATATTCAAACTATACTAGAGCCAGGTATCACATGTTCCACTTGAGCTAAATAATAGAAGGAAGCGAATGTTCCTTGGGAATGCAGATAATAATCAGTACAAAAGATATAGTTACTTCGTAACTATTTCAATAGTAGTAATTTCCTATAACTAAACTGACAAAAGAACTTCTTGCCCAAGGCAGTGGTACTGCCTTATATGTTATCCAAATAACAGCAGTTGAGTATCAAGTAAAGTCAAACCCAAAAATTAACTTACTTTATTAACCATGCTAGTACTGGGTACAGCTTTTCCCATTTAGTCTGGCGACCGTTTCCTTTTGCGTAATGACAGTTTAGTTGATTACTAATAGAACCTTAGTTCCATTTCCGTTTGTTTTGCCATTGTTGCCTTTCAATAGTAATCTTTCCAGAGTCGAAAAACAGTCCGAAACCTCTCCATTTCACACAGTCACGAGCACAAAATAAAATTCCTTTCAAAGTAGTAACATAATCGGCATATTACTAATTTAATAGTAGCCAGTTGTGTTATACGTAGGACTAGTTGTGCTGTTGGGGAAAGACTGTTTTAATTTGTGGCTTATTTTTCAGTGTTGAAATTTCTACCCTCGTTACACTCTCGGAAAGCCGGCCGCGGTGGTCTCGCGGTTCTAGGCGCGCAGTCCGGAACCGCGCGACTGCTACGGTCGCAGGTTCGAATCCTGCCTCGGGCATGGATGTGTTGATGTCCTTAGGTTAGTTAGGTTTAAGTAGTTCTAAGTTCTAGGGAACTGATGACCACAGTCCCATAGTGCTCAGAGACATTCGAACCATTTGAACACTCTCGGAAAAGTGAACGTATGAGAACGGCTTCAAGTACGAAACCGATAATGAAAGTATTTTGTGGTAGAATAAGGATCATCGGCGTAAAACGAAACTGTATATTACCACTATAACAATTATTTATGTCCTATTCAGTAAAGCACAGTAGCATGTGTTGTTGCTCCTTACTTTGAAATAAGAGTGCGAAAGGTGAGTGAATTCAGAATTATTATTTTCTGTACAACTCAGAACAATACTTTTAGTACAAAAATTAGTTGGTAGGTAAAAATGTGAGAAGTCATTTCCTCACTATCTTTCATTACAGTTACAGTCATTCTTCATATTTCTCCATGAAATTAGACCCCTGGATGGCAACAATTTCATTTCATGTTCCCCTTTACATTCAAGAATACGAGCTAAAAAACCTACCCAACTTCACATCAAGTGCAGTGCATAATTAACACTACGTACTTGAAAGAGATGAAAAACTTCAGAAGACAAAGGAATAAAAAACTAAGAATGATAAATTTCATACAAAACAAAATCATTTCGGGCGTGTTGCTGCGCAAATAAAATTTCCTCCACTGATATTTGTGCCCCGTATCGCCCGGTCATCCTCAGAGTCAGTCACAAGACTGACGATAAGATGCCAAGCGCAACCTTATATGCTCCACCGCGGCGGTACTGCGCATGCGGGTCACAGACGCTGGTCGACGGAAAAGAAACACGCTTACACATGCGTCGCCTGTGGCGAAGGCGTACAGACATTCAATTCGCTTATCGATGTATGTTCGGCGGCGCTGATACCATGACGACTTCTTTGCAGTTTAATTACCCAAGAGCCGGATTCCATGCTTCATCCAAATTAAAACCATTGTCTCTGTTTATTAAAGTATTAGCTAATCTCTATAGCATTCTTAGAATTCCAAAAGGAAGAGGTGGATATTAAAATCTTCACAACACTGTAATTCATGGTCTGCTCTGTATCAATACAATGTTCGGCTACAGCTAACTTGTCTGGCAGTGATAAGCGTGTGTATCTTCGATGCTCTACATATCTCTCATGAACGGTGCATATTGTCTGACCTATGTACGACTTCTCACAATTTCTACAAAGAATCTCGTACACACCCGCTTTACGGAGCAGTAAATCGTCCCTTACAGAGGCGAATAAAGCTGCAATCTTCTTGGTGGCAGGTGAGGGAGGGGGGGGGGGGGGGCGGCGGAAGATCACCTTAACACAGTGCTTCTCAAGTATACGGCCTATCATCGAGGAAAGAGCACCCACATAGGGCAAAAACGCACTTTATCTGAAGGAATTACTGTCTTCTTACCCATCACATACCTGCATTCTAGGTTTTACATTGAATGGGCTACAAATTCTTGTGGAGAAAATCCATTCGCTTTAAAAATGCTCTTGAGGTATATGAGCACTTCTTGCAAAATATCTTTATTGGATATACAGTGCACCCTATGCACTAAGGTCTCAAGGACACTTATGGTCTGTGAAGTGTGATGGCAGCTACTGGCATGTAGATATAGATTTGTGTGTGTTGGTTTCAGATATACGGCATGTCCTAATGTGCCATCAGCTTTACGGCAACAGACAACATCCAAAAAGGCGAAGCAGCCGTCTTTTTCTGTTTCCATAGTAAATTTTATACTAACATGGATAGAATTCCTAGCATGGATAGAATTCAAACACTCGAGAAGTCGACGTAATTCAGTATATCCTCCACCGAACTGATGCTCCTGGTCCCCGAGTGCAGGGTGGAGTTGCTATCAGCCACCTTAAGCACATTCCCATCCGGCCACAGTCCCTCCTCAATGACGCCACTGAACACCTTATCCTCAGTGTCTTCTTCCCCTCCATCTCCGTCATCTGCGCTACCATCAGTGTTTGCTCCACTGATCCTATTCCCTACAACTTCATCTCCCACATCACACACTGACCGCACTTTCTCCACCTACGTGATTGCCGCCAAAATCAATATCCATAGCCGCTCCCCTACAGCCCTTCAGCATCTGTTCCTCCTCACGATCCAAGGTGATCTTGTTCCCCTTCCCCAGCAGACCCGTCCCGAAAGCGACACCAATGTTGTCCTCACCTCAGCCAACCTCCTTGGGCGTAACACCGTTGACATCTTTGACCTACAGGAAGTGACCACCTCTCACCATCCTTCCTTCAGACAGCCATTACTGACGCCATGGGAGCCCACGTTCCCACTAAAACCATCCACCCCCACCATCCCACTCTCCCTCTATGGGCTGTCCTCCTCCTCTGCGAATCCCGCCACCTATATCGCTCCTTCCTGCATACTCATGACAGGGATACACTCCAACACCAATGGAAAATACAATGACACATACAGAACCTTATTACAACAAAGAAACGCCGGAACTGGCACCAGACCTGTACACAACTCAACGCCACCCTCCCTATAAACTTCAAGTACTGGTCAGTCTTCCATCACCTTACTAGTCCCCATTCCGCACCCCATTACTGACAACCTCAGTCAGGCCAACCACTTCACTTCCCACCTTTCCAAAGTCTTCTCCATCCCTGATGATCCCCACTTTGATTATTCTCTTTTCCCCACCATCATGGAATCCGCCGATATCTCGGTCACTCCACTTGCTCCCAGTCTCCAGTACTTGGGGCAATTTGCCCCTCCCCCCCCTGACATCAACACTCCAATCACAGCACAAGACATTAAAAATATCCTATGGTCAAAATGCAACACGATCCCTGGTCATGACTGTGTCAACTACCACCACCTCAAAGAATACTCCTTGTCCTTCCTGACTGTCCTTGCCAATCTATACAACATCATCCTCTACTGACTTCCACACCAACCTGTGGAAGACTTCCGATGTACTCAAATTCCTCAAACCCAACAAACCCCCTTCCATCCCCTCTTCCTATTGTCCCATCTGCCTCGCCTCCATCTTCAGTAAGGTCTTCGAATGCATCCTCTCCTGTCATATCCATCACCACCTCTGACAGAGACACAACCTCCTCCTGCCACTTACCATTGTGGCTTCCGATCCTCCTCTCCTGAAGACCAACTCCTTAACCTCATCCACCTTCTCTCCCTTCAACTTAACTCCCACCCCTCCATCATTTTTGTTTCTGTCGACCTCCAAAATGCCTACAATTGCGTATGGCATCCCGGTCTCCTCTTTAAACTCCAAACCTACACCCTTCCTATCAGTTTTGTCCATCTGGTCACTTCTTTTCTCTCATGCCACCCTTCCTACATCACCCTCCACGACACCAACTCTTGTCTCTTTCATCCCACTGCTGGCATCCTCCAGGGCTCCATCCTCTCCCTTCTTCTCTATCTCCTGAACACTGCTGATATGCCCAAGCCGCCCTCACCTATCCACCTCCTCCAATATGCTGATGACACTGCCTTCCTGGCTCTCTATCCTACCCTTCATTGGTCCCAGCCCACCCTCCAAATCCACCTTGTCCTTTTCACCACTTGTTGTAACCAGTGGTTCCATTGTATCAACCCCTCCAAATCCCAGGCAATCATCATAGGCTGCACCACCTGCTCCTTCTATCTCCATGATTTCTACCTCACTATTTATGCTCGTCCCATTCAGCTCACACCCAACCTGAGATACCTTGGCCTCAACCTCGGCTGTCACCTCACCTGGACCACTCATCTCCTGACTACCTAGCAGGAAGCCCATTCCCACCTCCGCCTCCTGAAACTCCTGGCTGGCCGGACATCGGGATTGCATCCTTCCACCATCCTCCACACCTACAAATCCCTCATCCATCCTATCCTCTGTTATGCCAGCGTTGCCTGGATCTCCGCCCCCTCCATCACTTTTCTAAGGCCCTCTAAATCCTAGAATGCCATGCAGTCTGCCTTGCCTTCTGTGTTTGCCTTCTTTCCCCTGCACGACTCCTGTATGACCTCAACCCCTTCTTCCACCTCTCTTTTCCTCCAACATCTTTGCATCCTTTACCCTGTCTGCAGGCTTGATCCTCCCCACCCCCTGGTTTCCTCCTTCATCTCCATCACTCGCCCATTGCCTCTATCGCTGTATCCCTCCCTCTCTCCACCTCCACACCCTCCATCTACTTCATCAGGGCAATGTCCAGCACCTCCGCCTCCTGGATGTTAAACTTCACCGTGACATCTACCCTTCCTGCCAACTGTAGCCTGGCCTTGTCGCTCCGCCCCTCCCTCCCCAGGATCCACCTTTTCCTCTCCCCTCCTTCACCCAGAGTGGATTTTCCTCCTTCCCCCCTGAATCTCTGCACCCCCTCCTCAACTGTTTTCCTCTCCCAGCCCTTCCCTCCCTAGCCCCCCTTTGGCGCACCTCCCACATCATCCCATTTCCCTCCCCTCCTCCTCACCTCCTTTTCCCTTCTCTCTTGTCCCCCACCCCTGGCAGATCCTCCCAGGTTTTTATTCATTAAAAAAATTTCACTAACAGTGCACGGTTCCTCGTCTAGATAGCCATACTGTTCACTCCCGTTATGGCTTGTCAAATGACAGCGCAGATGCCATGACATCCTACAGGTGGTGTACAGCGCCGGATTCGCATGCGCTGGCTTCAATTGGAACTATTTTTTCCCAGCATACATCGGTTCCCCACTAACGCATCATCATATCTACCAAGTTTCTCTGCAATACGATAGTTATTACTGCTCACACTAGACCTCCGTGAGTAGCTACACTTTGATTATAACCACCCGTTATTTTCGTTCCTTTTGAAAACTGAGGTATGCTCTACGAAGTGACAATTATTCTCAAACTGTGTATTTTATTCTTTAAAACTGATACTCGCTCGGAACTGCGGAACTCTTGCTGTTGCAGGGATTAGTGTACCTAGGCAGGCAGTAGCAAATTTAGGATCCCAAGAAGACTTGAAATACTGCATCTGTTGCGCGTAATCGGGGATTTTTGTGTTAGGCCCTTTTTTGATGGACGATTCAAACGAGCCAGAACAATGAGAACTACATTATTACTGTATTTTAGTGCCCGGGAACGGGAGGGCTAGACAGTTATTAGTTAAACTCAATCGTTCACAACATTAAGGTGTATACGAGAACCGCTGCAACCGGTACAGCTGTCCAACTTCTTTCTACAGCTGGGGCAGCTGAACGGCAGCAAGTATAGTACTGCATCGAGAGAGTACCGCCGATTGAAAAGTCTGAGGAGAGGCCCTCGCCTGATTCTCGCTCGCATCAGGAAACGCCGACTGTTAGCATGCTTTTTGACTATTCCTTCGTTTGCCACTTTTCATTGTGGGCTAATCCCTCACAGCTTTGTAGAAGTCTTCAACTTCTGTGGTCCTGTCTTCCTCAGTTGCGTGTAATATTACGGTATATTGAAAATAAAATTATATCACAGCAAAATACACACGTACACAAACGCACACATAAATGCATACACCTGAGATCACAGATACTTCAATAATTACAGTCGAAAGTTCGGCAATAACATTCGATCTTCGGCAATAACATCTGACAGAAGGCAATACAAACCAAAACATTGCATCGAAACAAGTGTCAAGTTCATAGTGCTGTGAAATGTGGGAAAAAAACCGCAAATTGGCATTTAGAAGAACAACACCAAAAATGCAACAGGAGCGTAATATGTAGGAAATCGCCCACACAACCTGTAAGTACACTTCAAAATATTACTACTTAATAAGAAATACCAACCGCCAGAACTGTTTATAACCTATAGATACAGTGACCAGAATGTAAATTAAATAGCAACATACGTACATATTCCAGGCCACTGAAGATGCCTTGCAGAAAATAGAGGCGAAACGCGTATGACAGTAAAAATTATGTTTTATTCAGTTGCTGTCAGACGGTCCATAAAGTAAAAATTATCAATATACCGTAACTTTTTAGAAGTGGTTAGCATCTTGTTCCATGAATCAAATTCACGATAAATGTTATGACATGGAACGTGTCAACAGAATAGACCTGGAACACTTCTTTAATACTTTAAAAAAATTTAAAACTTGTAATTTATATAGATCCCTCCTATGAACAACGGATCTTACCGTTGGTGGGGCGCTTGCGTGCCTCAGCGATACAGATAGCCGTACCGTGGTTGCAACCACAACAGCAGGATATCTTTTGAGAGGCCAGACAAACATGTGATTCCTGAAGAGGGGCAGCCGCCCTTTCAGTAGTTTCAGGGACAACAGCCTGGATGATTGACTGATCTGGCCTTGTAACACTAATCAAAACGGCCTTACTGTGCTGGTACTGCGAACGGCTGAAAGCAAGGGGAAACTACAGCCATCATTCTTCCCGTGGGCATGCAGCTCTACTATATGGTCAAATTATGATGGCATCCACTTGGATAAAATTTTCCAGAGGTAAAATAGTTCCCCATTCGGATATCCGGGCGGGAATTACTCAGGAGGACGTCGTTATCAGGAGAAACAAAACTGGCGTTCTAAGGATCGGAGCGTGAAATGTCAGATCCCTTAATCGACCATGTAGGTTGGAAAATGCAAAAAGGGAAATGGATAGGTTAAAGTTTGATATAGTGGGAATTAGTGAAGTTCGGTGGCAGGAAGAACAGGACTTCTCGTCACATGAATACAGAGTAATAAATACAAAATAAAATAGGGATAATGCAGGAGTATGTTTAATAATGAGTAACAAAATAGGAATGCGGATATGCTACTATGAGCAGCATAATGAACCCATTATTGTAGCAAAGATAGATATGAAGCCCACACATACCACCGTAGTACAAGTTTATATGCCAACTAGCTCCGCAGACGAGGAGGAGATTTTGGAAATGTATGATGAGATAAAAGAAATTACTCACATGGTTAAGAGAGATGAGAATTTAATAGTCATGGGGGCTGGAATTCGATAATAGGAAAAGGGAGAGAAGGAAAAGTAGTAGCGGAATATGAACTGGGGGTACGAAATGAAAGAGGAAGCTGCCTGGTAGAATTTTGCACTCAGAAAAACTTAATCATAGCTAACACATGGTTTAAGAATCATGAGAGAAGGCTGTATACGTCGAAGAGACCTAGAAAACTGGAAAGTTTAAAATCGATTATATAATGGTTAGACAGAGATTTAGAAACCAGATTTTAAATTGTAAGACGTTTCCAGAGGCACCACAATGTATTGGTTATGAACTGCAGATTAAAACTAAATAAACTGTATAAAGTAGGAATTTAAGGAGACTGGACCTGGATAAACTGAAAGAACCGGAGCTCGTAGAGGGTTTGAGAGGGAACATTAGGGAACGATTGACAAGAACAGGAGAAAGGAATACAACAGAATAATGGGTAGTTTTGAGAGATGAAATAGTGAAGGCAGCAAGAGGATCAAGTAGGTGAAAAAACGAGAGATAGTAGAAATCCTTGGGTAACACAAGAGATACTGAGTTTAATCGAACAAAGGAGAAAATATAAAAATGGAATAAGTGAAGCACACGAACGGGAACAGAAACGTCTAAAAATGAGATCGACAGGAAGTGCAAAGTGACTAAGCAGGAATGGCTAGAGGACAAATGTAAGGATGTAGAAGCATATGTCACTAGGGGTAAGATAGGTACTGCCTGCAGGAAAATTAAAGAGACCTTTGGAGAAAGTAGAACCACATATATGAATATCAAGAGCTCAGATGGAAACCCAGTTCCAAGCAAAGACGGGAAAG
The DNA here is from genome assembly GCF_021461385.2 of Schistocerca piceifrons. NCBI lineage: Eukaryota > Metazoa > Arthropoda > Insecta > Orthoptera > Acrididae > Schistocerca > Schistocerca piceifrons. The sequence continues at coordinate 822,423,463 of NC_060138.1, forward strand.
CAGAAAGGTGGAAGGAGTATACAGGGTGTTACAAAAAGATATGGCCAAACTTTCAGGAAACATTCCTCACACACAAATAAAGAAAAGATGTTATGTGGACATGTGTCCTGAAACGCTTAATTTCCATATTAGAGCTCATTTTAGTTTCATCAGTATGTACTGTACTTCTTCGATTCACCGTCACATGTGTGGGCTGACGAGAATCCGCACGCAATTGTGCAATCACGTCACCAACACAAATTTCCTGTGAACGTTTGGGCAGGCATTGTTGGTGATGTCTTGATTGGGCCCCATGTTCTTCCACCTACGAGCACGTTATCATGATTTCATACGGGATACTCTACCTGTGCTGCTAGAACATTTGCCTTTACAAGTACGACACAGCATGTGGTTCATGCACGATGGAGCTCTTGCACATTTCAGTTGAAGTGTTCGTACGCTTCTCAACAACAGATTCGGTGACCGATGGATTGGTAGACGCGGACCAATTCTATGGCCTCCACGCTCTCCTGACCTCAACCCTCTTGACTTTCATTTATGGGGGCATTTGAAAGTTCTTGTCTACGCAACCCCGGTACCAAATGTAGAGACTCTTCGTGCTCGTATTGTGGATACAATACGTCATTCTCCAGGGCTGCATCAGCGCATCAGGGATTCCATGCGACGGAGGGTGGATGCATGTATCCTCGCTAACGGAGGACATTTTGAACATTTCCTGTAACAAAGTGTTCGAAGTCACGCTGGTACATTCTGTTGCTGTGTGTTTCCATTCCATGATTAATGTGATTTGAAGAGAAGTAATAAAATGAGCTCTAACATGGAAAGTAAGCGTTTCCGGACACATGTCCACATAACACATTTCCTTTCTTTGTGTGTGAGGAATGTTTCGTGAAAGTTTGGCCGTACCTTTTTGTAACACCCTGTATAGAGGGTCTATACAAGGGAGCGATGTTATGGAAACGGAAGGGGACGTAGAGGAATATGAGATGGAAGATATGATACTGAGTGAAGTACTTGATAAAAAACTGAAACAAGGCCCCGAGAGTACATAACATTCTGTTAGAACTACTGATAGCTTTGGGAGAGCCAGCCACGACAAAACTCTTCCATCAAGTGAGCAAGATGTATGAGACAGGCAAAATACCCTCAGACTTCAAGAAGAATATAAAATCCCAATTCCAAAGAAACCAGGTGATGACAGATGTGAAAATTACCGAACTATCAGTTTAGTAAGTAACGGCTGAAAATACTAACACGAACCCTTTACAGAAGAATAGAAAAACTGGTAGAAGCAGACCTTGGAGAAGAGCAGTTTGGATTCCGGAGAAATGTATGAACACGTGAGGCTATACTGACCCTACGACTTATCACAGGAGATAGATTAAGGGAAGACAAACCTACATTTCTAGCATTTGTAGACTTAGAGAATGCTTTTGACAGTGTTGACTGGAATACTCTCTTTTAAATTCTAAAGGTGGCAGGGGTAAAATACTGGGAGCGAAACGCTATTTAGAACTTGTAGAGAAACAAGACGGCAGCTGTAAGAATCGAGGGACATGAAAGCGAAGCAATGATTGTGAAGGGAGTGAGGCAGGGTTGTAGCCTATGATCAATGTTATTTAATATGTACATTGAGAAAGCAGTGAAGGAAACAAAATACAAATCTGGAGTGGGAATTAAAGTCCAGGGAGAAGAATAAAAATTTTGAGGTTTGACATTTCATTCTGTCAGAGACAGTAAAGATCTTGGAAGAGCAGTTGAATGGAATGGACAGTATCTTGAAAGGAGGATATAACATGATGATCAACAAAAGCAAAACGAAGGTAATGAAATGTACTCGAATTAAATCAGATGAAGCTGAGAGTATCAGATTAGCAAACGAGACACTTAAAGTAGTAGATGACTTTCGCTATTTGGGGAGGAAAATAACTGATGATGCTCGAAGTAACTAGGATATAAAATGTAGATTGGCAATGGCAAGAAAAGCTTTTCTGAAGAAGAGAAATTTGTTACCATCGAGTATAGATTTAATTTTCAGGAAGTCCTTTCTGAAAGTATTTGTATGGAGTGTAGCATTGTGTGGAAGTGAAAAATGGACGATAAACAATTTGGACAAAAAGAGACTAGGAGCTTTTGAAATGTGGTACTACAGAAGAATGCTGAAGATTAAATGTGTAGATCACTTAACCGATGAGGAAGTACTGAACAGACCTGTGCAGAAGAGAAATTTGTGGTTCAACCTGATTAAAAGAAGGAGTCGGTTGGTAAGATAAGTTCTGAGGAATCTAGGGATCACCAGTTTAATACTGGAGGGAAGTGCGGGGGTTAAAATCGTAGAGGGAGACCAAGAGATGAATACAGTAAGCTGATTCAGAAGGACGTAGGCTGCAGTAGTTACTCGCAGATGAAGAGACTTGCACAGTATAGAGCATGGATGGAGAGCTGCTTCAAACCAGTCTTTGGACTGAAGACCACAACAACGTTTGTATAGATGCATGCAGGCCATTTAGAGTTTTTTAAATAATAATCTCTCCTACGAAATTGCTCTACGGTATAGGAATTGTTAAGGAGAAACTTCAATCCTCATTTAAAGACACTAAGAACCGCTACCTTGTGCTGTACGCTAGACTCTTATATCCGTGAGTAGTTGTTCAAAGAGTTTTATAGCTGTGTGGTGAAAGGGTACAGTACCGCCCGACATTGAAAATAGGTACAACATTCTTCGTTATTCTTGTCAGTACAACATATTTTTTCTAATAATAACTCAATTTCAATTAATACAGCGAAGCCGGATACCAGTGTGGGAAAGAATGACAATTTATTTATATAATTGATCACATGTGCACTCCCACAAAATAAATCCCTACATCCAGTTTGGTGAGATCTGTGAAATGAATGAATGTATGGTGGTCTGCTAACCGCAGATAGTGAATGTGAACATATGATCATCTTTGAGACGATCTTTTGGTCACCTTTGGTGGAACCAAAGAGATGAAATTTACCGGAGCTTTGAGCGCCTGAAATGTGGCTGACCAATGGGTAGCATGGTCTTCCCCCACCTCAACGGAGGTGCGAGATGACCTGAAGAATGGCCATGTTTCAGCACTTTGCCGCTGGATCTAGTGTTGGTAAGACCTGTCTTAGGTGTGCTCCGTAAAGACAAAAGAGTGGAGACATGGTATGCATGTGAAATACTTAAGAGTAGTTTGGAATAATAATTTCTCTATTTCAGGAACTTTTGTGGGGAGAATTAAATGTCAGGCAGGTAATATTAAGGGGATCGTAGTAATCTTCGGAAGTGACCAACGGTCACAATGAAACCACGTGTAGCAATAAGCTGAAATACTAGCGAGTGCTTAAGTTAAGTTGAATTACTAGCGTGTGTACTACAAATTGGAAATATTTAAGAAACGGCGTGTGCAGTACTTGAAATTGGAGACGAGTACTTCCACGTGGTGAGTACTGTGTGAGTCTCAATCTGTTTATGAGACAAAGGATAAAGAGAAGTACTCGTTCATGGTATGAGTTGAGGACTCGCGTGTATGATGAATATGTTCTTAATATTACTTTCTGTGTTATGGTTCCACGTGACGCTCGATTCAAACTATAATACTCCGAGAGAGGAGCAAGGTGAGCCAGCCGTCTATCCAGCAGCGCCACTTGGCTTGCATTGCACAGGAAGACGTGCATATATCCTCCAGAGTTCATAGTAGGAAAGAAAAGTTACGAAGTGGGGCAGTGACGTGTGAAACTGGGATAAATACTAATTGAAGTGGGAAAGCTGAAAGTGTGAAACGTCCCCTTTGAACAATTTTTAAGGACTGTGCTTAAACTGACACACATTTTTTTTTTAGCGCAACGCAATCTGACTTTCAATAAACCCTACAAAAGAATGGCCCTGAATAACATTAACCTATACCTTTCACAAATCACTTACCTTACAAAAATCTTCATTGCTCGAACTACTGCAACACAGCGAGCGCCACTACTGCCAGCTAAGTAGAAGATTCAAACTACAGAAGGCACTAACTAAGGCATAGTTAGCAAATGAAAGATTTTAATAGAGAACAAACAATGTTTTTTCCTTAATAGTCATAATACAATAGCAGTTCATGACATCCATTCTTACAAATGTACTGTTTCTGATGGACACACCTCCAGATTATCCATTCTCAAAAATCCGCCATCTCACTTCCCCACATCCACCACTGCTGGCGGCTCACCTCCAACTGCGCAACGCTACACGCTGTTAACAGCCAACCACCCAACACTACAATAACCGACAACAATGCAAACCAGCCACAGACTGCACGCAGCACAGCCAGTGATTTTCATACAGAGCGCTATGTGGCGTTACCAATATAAAAACCTAAACAGCCTACTTACATAGCCCCCATGCTCCCCACAAAAAATTTCACAAATTGTTTTGGGCAGTGGCCAATACAGATTTGAAAAATTTTTTCATAATTACAATAACAAAGATATCAAATGCACACACTTATTGATACAATGTTGGTCAAAAGTTAAAATTTTCTCACAGTCCATAAAGACAGTCCTGATCATTCATGACAGTAAAATTGCAGTGTTTTTTTCTCAAAGTCTGAACAGTAAAAGAGAATGCACACAGAAGTAGTGGATTTCCATGCAGTCTTGAAGAAGTAGTGTTGTCCTTCCAATGGAAAGGCAGTGAGGACTCTTGACATGCAGACAGGTAATGGGCCACAACAGAGCACACCCACAGCAGAGTCAGTCGAAGTTTTGAAGCATATTGGTAGGTAGGTAGTCACAGAGTAGACCCACTGTAGTCCTGGTAGAGGTTATGGTATTGGTGGGCCACCAGAGGTGCAGACACACTGCAGTCCTTGTAGAAATAATGGTATTGGTGGGCCACCAGAGATGCCAGCAGCCATCTGTCATGACTGTGCAGGTGCACAATCACCATCAAAGAGTCTTGCGGACAATATAGCAAGTCCATAAACCACCACTTGTGCAGTCACAAAGTTTTTGGAATTGTCCTTAGAACCAGCAATGCTGTTAACCAGTCCTTTGCTGAATTATCAACACACGTGCAAACACTAACGGTCCCAACTTCTCACATATTGTGCATATACTATAACCAACAGAAACGTGTGCAGTGAAATGAATGCTTACTAGTTACTTAATTTGCTGAACTGGTGTCAATTACAATTTTATAACATAAGAATACAATTACAGAGATACAGAAAACATCATGAAAACATAATAATACAGATAACATTTGCAGTAATACAGGCTTTACAAAAGAATAGAAATAGACTTATACATCAATGTTACAGGAATTATGACATAAGTAAATACACAAAAGATCAGAATAACTTTTGAAACATCAACTTCACACATGAGCATTAAAACAAAACAGAATAATGTCTAAACATCTTTACAAAGTAAATAACATATTATAAATGCAAATTATATTTGAGGATAACAGTATTCCTCATCATAGTGAATGTAGCTGAGTATTACAAAAATTCTACAACATAAGTCACATCAGATAAACACATAAAGACAGGAAGAACACAAATACACAAGGGTACACAAACACATAGTGGAATAATACAAAAGGAAAGGACAGGGTTTGTTTTACTGCAGTATTTTGCAAACAAAACTTTCTTTACTTCTTGGAGATCTCCCTTCATTCATCGTTATTCCCAAAAAGTCCCATCTATACCTGCTTTTTGTATTCTATTCATATTTCTTTCAAAATAATTATTTCTCATTGTACAATACTCATTTTGGCCCAAATCTTTTTCATATAACTTCTCAATGCATTCTTTCCCTACTCTCCATAATAACTTTCTTATATAGTTGACCCCCTCTTAAGCTAACTTAAATCTACTGAGCTCAGATATATATACTAAGGGACGAGGCAGTGCAGCAGCACAAAACGATTAACACAAACAGCAATGACAAAAAAATGGAAATTGGCAAAGCAAGCAGCAGTAAATATTACACTAAAGACAACAATGCAGATAAGGGAAATGTATATTCACATCTTAATGTCTATTTAATTAAAGTGGTGCACCACAAAAACTTATTCTATGAAATGTACTTGAAAAGAAAATTATGTATGCAGTTCCTGTGAATGGAAATGTCTTTTTGTGCTCCCTCATTTTTTTGGAAGTATATCATAAAGTTATTATTTACTAGATCTGTAGACAGAAAATATTTATATTAGTACATCTATTAAATTTTATTTTAACCAATGCTGCAGTGCAGCTAGAAACTAGATATTAAACGAAATGAGCAAATATATATATAAAGCAACATATACAACATCATTCACTAGGCAAATGACGTCTCCAAAGGCAAAAAAAATCTCTCAACTAGAAAGACAATAGATGTAAAATGTTTTTCATCATTTCATTAGGCATTTTAGTAAATATCATAAATTAAGAGCTCCACAGTGTAATCATATGTTTTCAAGTTTGAGCGTGTCGTATTTGCGATGCTTTCTACAAAGAAATGTCAATAGCGTGGATAATGGCTTTTTTTTTCTCCACCTGTGCCTCTGAAAGGCACACACTAATGCTTTTTTCCAGTGGACTGTTGCGCAACTGTGTGTCCACGACGCATTACGTGAAGGTAGTCACTTAACTTTCTTACTGAAATATTTATGACACCAGTTTGCACTGCAGTGACAGTCTCATATAAAAATTTCACAGGTCGAGAATTTGTGTTGCAAATCTGTAGAAACAAAAACCTGTAAATATAACAGTGTCCAAAAAAATTTCGCTAGCATAGTGATACATTCAAGCATATACACACATTTCATAACTCTTAAAGTATGATTCTCGGTTTCCAACATCCTTTTTCACAAACCAGAGTCCCTAACCACTACTCATTATTCCTTGCTTTATTACACATATACATATTTGTAGACACTTCTTCAATAATTCATCATAATAAATACGTAGCATAATCAAATTCCTCATATAGCATCAGCTTATTGATCATAAACATACCGCAACAGTGTAATACACATCGTCGTCGTAAAAATAACATCATAACACCTCAGTCAAATCTCTAAAACGCCGTAGCTTTCTGCAATAATGTCAAAGCCTAAAAAAAATTCTCTGCTCATTTAAATAGTGTCATCTACCTCAAACGTACTTTAAAAATCATGATCCCATACCAAATACGTCATTCAAAGCTCTCATAGTATCACAAGGGTTCCAAAAAAATATGAACAGTTCACAAAGTACTGACCAAATACAGTTTCATAAGTGTGAAGTTATCAAACTGTGTAATTACGTAAACATCTGTCACTGATGTAATAAAATAAATGTTTGTCTCTCCCAGTTAAATGATCAGATAACTGTGTAATTTATGTGTTAGAGAAATATGGTACCGATGTGTAAAGTTGTATAAGCAAATACCATATTAGCTAGGGCTCCTTGTGCTTCCCAAACACATGGTACACAAAGTAAGCGTGTACCCCCTGAGGATTAATGTAATTATACCCTCAGGTGTTACAGTTTACAGCAATGGAATGAAATGTATCACGAGAAACTTTCTTTGTAATTCAAAAATCTTGAAAAATAAATGGTTTAAGTACAAAATTAATCACTCAAATGCGTGTCCTGTAGCGCTAAATGTGCGTCTTGCTTTAAGATAGTTCTGTGGAAGTGTCGTAGGTATCGTCCTCTGTAAGCAAAGTTCTGCTGAAGTCAATGTACGTAACTCATCATAAACGAACGTGAAATGCTTTGCGTATAGATATCGTAGTTATTACGTGCCTTACTGTGATCAAGAAAGTATTATAATGTAACGTATTGTTGTGCTACGAAAAAGGCTGTCTCATTGTAGCTATACCACAAAAGTCACTACTAAAACATGTTTCACTTTCCTGAATAATACAGAAAAACTGTGCAGATATAAAACAGATACACTGCAAAAGCAACATTGTAAATGGTCACTCATTAGTAGCATCGTGATAGAATTGTGTAGCTGTCACATAAACTAACCACTGTGTCATCTGGTATCTCACAGAAAGTACTTTAAATCCAGAATGTATTTTCAAGTAAGCCAAAATGTTGCATTAAAATCTCATGAGCAGTACCAGTATATGTTCTAAGTATGTAAGCCTTATAGTCGTTACATAATCGTGCAACTAACAAGCAAGAATGTACACACACAATAACACCGTGTCCTCTGTTCACTATAACAATGCATCCGTAATTTCTGTTTAAATAAGTTCTCTTGGTTCTTGACTGGATAGTTTATTTTAAAACATAGTTGCATGTTAACAGTTTCTAAGTGTGACAAAGAGTACCAGTAACATGAAGTGAAAATTTTTATAGCAAAGAATAAGTTAAAAAAACAGATTATCTCTCAATAAACGGTTTTACATGTGAAATGTGGTGCAATCCTTTACTCTTCCTAGTACGGAGAGTTTCAACTTGAACGTAATTATCATGCGGTATATGTCGGTAAAGAATACTGGAATTTTTCTCGAGGTTAGCGTCAATGTTATTTTTCTCTGAGCCAGCCGGGGCACGTGGCTGCCTGCGGTGTGAGTCATTGTCTGTCTCATTGTTGGCGCGCATCGTTATTGGGATTAGGAGACCTAACTTCTACAAATTCACCTTGACGAGAAGGCCCTGCTCTGTTTGAATCTCGCCAGTTCTGATGTAATTCAGGTCTGTCGTTACCATTATATCGTCTGCCGTCATGTCGGTAGATTCCACAGTTTCTTTCTTGTCGGGAACGTGGTAGAGAATTTCTCCCTGAATCGTAACTGTGCGTTGGACCATTGCGTCTAAAGTTATTCTGTCTCCCTTGATAATAATTATTTTGGTTCCCATATTGTCTGTTTCTCTGATTGTCTCTGTGATAGTCACTACTGCGGAGAGGTGATCTTTCCCTGTAATTATTACTACTTTGCCAACGGTTGTCATATGGGTGGTGTCTGTTTTGGTCACGATTTGTGTTGTGAGAATAGCCTTGTTGTGTCCAGTTATTATTGCTTTCATTGCGGAATTGCGACGGATGTGACATGTAATTGCTGTGTTGCTGTTTTCGCGTTCCGCGATTGTCAGTGTCAATTTCCAATTTTTGTAACAGTCCCTGAAAAGCTTCAATGTCGTCTTTGCAACGTCCTGCCAAAATAATATGTCATAAATGTTCAGACAATTTGATTAAGCAAATGCGGATGAGTTCTGACGCGCTATATGGGTTTGACAGGTACTGATTCTTGTGCAACATGTCTTCAAAATATTTCACAAGACTGGAAAATTCAGATTGTTCAAAATGTTTCATCATTATGATGCTATGTTTTACTCGGTCTTGGGTAGCTCAAGACCAATATGCTGAGAGGAAGGCATGATAAAATTCTCCTTCACTGTGACAATCGTGAATCACCGATCGCATTCTTACAGCTGGTTCATTCTCTAAATAGCCACACAAAAATTCTAATCTGTGCTCTAATGACCAGTTGGGAGGGAAACAATGAGAGAATTGATGAAGCCACGCTTGTGGATGAATGTCGTTGCCAGAATTCTTAAATGTTTTGAATTTACGTGTAGTAATGAACAGCTTATAGTCAAAATCATCATGTCAGCGAGTCGCACATAGCTCATTGTTACTTCGTTTCGGCGGTTCCATCTCAAAATTCAATGCGCCTTGCCAATTTCTTTGATAATTTCCGAAGTGTCCTGTGTTATTATTTTGTAGTTGTTCCGTATTTTTATGTCCCTCTTCCCGTACTGGAGCGCAAGAGTCCTCTGAAATATGTAATTCTTGTATTACTTGTGCCAACTGATCTTGTACTTCCCGGATATCTCTTTTGTAATGTGTATTGATTTGATTTTGTTTGAATTTCCTAATTTGTTCATACTCTTCAGTGTCAGTGAAGGCTACAGGTATAGTGTCATTCAGATCATCATCTACCTTTGCAGATAAGTTAGTGAATTGATCCGAAAGTTCGGCTACTTTCTCTGATAGTGTACTTAATTCCTCAGTGTGTTTTTCTGAACCAAACTTCAGAGCGTCCATTTGTGTTGAAATCGAATCTACTGTGTCCTTCAAGTTTTCCTGAGTTTTTGCAAGTTGCGTAACCGAATCGGTAGATGCAACTGAGTTGATTTTAGCCCACAAGGTCTCATGATTTTCATGAACAATGGTTTGCAGTTCTTTTATGGCTGCTTCGTGATTCTGTAATGCATTTTCATGCCGCGAAAAAATAGGTTGGAAATGCTCACAAATTTGTGTTTTTACGTCATTACAGACTTTTTGACATTTCGATTCGATTTTATGTAACTCAGTAGTTAAATCTTCACATGTTTGTTCAAGCGTATGTTCCACGGCGTCTAACTTTTGAAGCTTTTGTTCCATTGTGTCTAACTTTTGAAGCTTTTGCTGTGTTTGTCTCTGATTTTGTTCCATTCTGTCTAACTGTTGCTGTATTTGTCTCTGATTTTGTTTCATTTGATGCATTAATTGCAATAATAATGTCTTAGTGTCTGGAATCTGTTCCTCTATGCTTTTCGGCAGTGCATTTGCACCGGCAACATTCATATTTTGACAAGCAGAAAATGTGTCTTGACTTATTTGAGAAAACGGTGAGGACCCAAAACCTGAGTCTACAGTATTTGCAATATTGTGTCCTGTCATTTCTGATTCCTGAGACGAGCTGTTGCCGACCGATCGATCGATAATGCTTCCCTGTTCACTATTTGTTTCACTGTCTACACCACTGTTTGCCACCCGCTCCATTTCCCTATTGCACAATTACCAAATTACTATGTTGAACATTAGTTAATTCATTACACGGTGGCGCTAACAAACTGCTGTCGTCTTCACTGTCATTTCTCAGTTTACTTTGGAGCCTAGTATTACGTTTTTCACACGCCATTATTGTCACAATATTTCACACGATAACACAGAAAAGCACAATTTGAAGAGCAAAAATAATAAAACACATTAACATAGCACTGAAAATAATATCTAGTTAACCGCAAGCGCAGCTGCGAAATACTTGGTGCAAATCTACATGCATGCCACAACTGTTTTACTGTACAACAATGAAAGACTGCAACTACAAAGGAGATTATCTCTACAATTACGCGCTAGCAATAAACAAAAGCTACACTAAAACTACAAGAAAAAATCGGAAGATTCCAGTCAGGTATCCTCGGCTAAGGGTCGACATATGAAACGTCCCCTTTGAACAATTTTTAAGGACTGTGCTTAAACTGACACAAAATATTTTTAGCGCAACGCAATCTGACTTTCAATAATCCTACAAAAGAATGGCCCTGAATAACATTAACCTATACCTCTCACAAATCACTTACCTCACAAAAATCTTCATTGCTCGTACTACTGCAATACAGCGAGCGCCAGTACTGCCAGCTAAGTAGAAGATTCAAACTACGGAAAGCACTAAGTACTGATGGGCATAATTAGCAAATGAAAGATTTTAATAGAGAACAAACAATGTATTTACCTTAATAGTCATAATATAATAGCAGTTCATGACATCCATTCTTACAAATGTACTGTTTCCGATGGACACACCTCCAGATTATCCATTCTCAAAAATCCGCCATCTCACTTCCCCACATCCACCACTGCTGGCGGCTCGCCTCCAACTGCGCAACGCTACACGCTGTTAACAGCCAACTGCCCAACACTACAATAGCCAACAACAATGCAAACCAGCCACAGACTGCACGCAGCACAGCCAGTGATTTTCATACACAGCGCTACATGGCGTTACCAATATAAAAACCTAACCAGCCTACTTACAAGTGATGTGATTATAACGTTGTGACTATTCTTTGTATTGTATGTTGCCAGTGTGATGTATTTCATGAAATTTAAGTGTGTGTGGTTGGCATGGGAGAGTAACAAGATAGGTTCAGAGGCAGTGTGTTATGCATGTTCCTTTTTGGGCCACTCGGTCTGGAGGAAATTTTCGTGATGGTGGGTGTGAGAGTCGAAGTGTGAGATATAGCAAAAGATCCACCACCCTATCCATAAAGTGCACTGTAGCGTTAAATAATTACGAGACCATAAGATAGAGAATCACCAATGTAAAGCCATGCCCACTGGGCGGAATTTCTCAAAAAAAATGGCTCTGAGCACTATGGGACTTAACATCTATGGTCATCAGTCCCCTAGAACTTAGAACTACTTAAACCTAACTAACCTAAGGACAGCACACAACACCCAGCCATCACGAGGCAGAGAAAATCTCTGACCCCGCCGGGAATCGAACCCGGGAACCCGGGCGTGGGAAGCGAGAACGCTACCGCACAACCACGAGATGCGGGCGGAATTTCTCATGTGTTATTGTTGTAGGTTATATAATTTGTGTGTTTAGGTTATAGAATTTATCGGAATAAATAAGATAATGAAAAGAAAAAGATTGGTGGCATTTTCCTTCGAATTGTATGTTGTCATGATATCCAGAATTTATAATGTGTGCGCCATTCATATTCAGTGCGATGGCCACATGTTGATCAAAGCTGTTAAATAAGAAAGAAAATGTGGTATTGCCAGTGCATAGTGAACAGTCAGAGTTGTGTAAATTACTAATAGTCAGATGTGCGTTTCCGTTGTGTAATATTCAAACAGTAGAACAACTTGTAACTTAATTATGAGTACTAGAGTTCATGTTACTCGATAAATAAGAATGAGACCACTCGCTTGGCAGACCACTCATCTTGCAGGCCTGACTGTTGATGCCACAGTACGAGCAAGGCATGTGGGTGCCTCTCAATATTTCACCACTTTTCGTGCCAAAGTTAGATTCATCAAAGGTTAATGCAGATCATTTTTCCTACTAGTGGTTGTGAATACCTCCATTACTCTCAAACATACATAGATTGATGATAAATTTCACAAGAGAATGAATGTACTGTGTGACCTTGTTTAATATTCTTTGCTGATTAAGAGAATACCTGCAGGAAGTATGTGTGAGAGCTCCATTCATAATTCAAATACTTTCAGTTGTGCAATGAGTACTTTTAATCTAAGTAAAGAGTTACCGCATGATTTTATCCCAAAAGACATCACTGAATAAAAATATGCCAAATATGTTGACTTAGCAACTTCTATATCCACAAATTTGGCAGTCAATCCTGTGGAAAATAGTAGCGGAATCTAAATGATTTAGTAGACATAATATATGATTTTTCCAGTATAAGTTTTCATCAATACTCACAATTTTCTACCCTACTTATTGTCTCATGTTTGATATTAGGTTAATACCAGCTGAAAACAATTTTGCTGCAAAAGGACTATAAGCTGATGATGCTGAGAACATTGCATATTATAATGCGGCAACTTTTTAGTATCTTATCGAGCCCATACGAACTTTTACTTTTTAGAGTCACTATGATGTTCCTTGTTTCAGCTAGAGATGTAGATAAATTTTTAATTTACTAAATGTCCTTCGTATTGCTTCTTTGAGCATTCTGGATTGTTTTCTCTTCTGAACGATTTGCACCAATTTTCTCACCTATTTTTAAAAAGCATGAAAGATATCTGTGACACATGAGCTGTCTTTTGTAATGCTCCTGCTCCGTGTAACATAAGCAATGTCATCTTCTCTCACTTTTCCTATTCTCTTTTAACAATATCCCAGACTAATTTTATATGTTATCTAATCTGTTGATTCCATACGTGCTCTGCATACCCCTGTACTTGTACAACATTTTTTAATATTCAGAAAAATTCTTTTGGTTCTGTGACCACATTGCCAATGTGTAAAACTTCCGACGTTACGGTAACCATTGCAAGTGACCTTCTTCAGGATGTTCTTTTCGCTAAGTGCTGAATGTGAAAACTTTCGTTCTTATATACTGACGGACGTGGCTGTTATCGATGTCTGATAGCACTGATCTACAAAAAAAACCTTTCTTTCTATTTATGATAAAAAATATTGTGATCCTAGTTGTATTTTGAGTGCTGAATTGAAAACTATTTTTGGTTTTTTTTCTGTCAGGGATAGTTTATGAGTAATCGCAATTTTATTTCTCTTTTCAGTTTCTGATATAGTGCAGAAAACGTGAGGTGAAATTCGACAAACAAATGCACATCTTTATGATATTATAAGTTCATCACATTAATGGAGGGTGGGATCTAACATATAACACAGTAACCTTTGTGTACACACTTTGAAGCATTTATTTGACATGAGAAATCACAGAAAATTGACAAACAATGAACCACTGCCTTGTAATGCACATCACTTTTTTCTCTTGTATTGTGAATCTTCCTTCTCTCGAATGATATTCCAGCAATAATCTGCTAACATAGAAGGTACCCACTTCCCTTCATAGCGCCTATCTGTGGTAGAAATGTCTTTATGGAATCTTTCCCCATGTTCATCCGATACGTCACTACAACTCTCTGTGAAGTAGTCCAGATGAGAGTCCATCTTATGTACGTTCAAAGACTTATTGCACCCCAAATCCTGATATGCTGCACCATTGCTTTGTAGTTAGTAGCTCTTCTTCTTCCGAGGAAGTTTTCCGACACCATCTTGAAACAGTCACACGCAGTTTTTTCTTTATCAGTTAAACATGCTTCAAAATTTGCATCTTTCTGCAGCTCCCTGATTTGTGGGACCACAAATACACCATCCTTTATTTTTGCAGCTGAAAGACGGGGGAATTTGGTAGCTAGATATGCAAACCCACAGCCTGTTGGATCCATGGCCTTCACGAATTGTTTCATCAGGCCAAGTTTGATGTGAAGCGGTGGAAGTAGTATATATTCAGGAGCTACCAGACTTTCACGCTGTACATTATTTTCGCCAACTTTCCAACTTCGCCTAGGCCATTTCTTTTTCACGTAGTGAGAATTTCGGCCTCGACTATCCCATTCGCAAAGAAAACAGGCATACTTTGTGTAGCCTTGTTGCATTCCCAGTACCATAGCAATTACCTTGAAATCTGCACGTATTTTCCATTTGTGTTCATTGTATTTTAATGAATTTAGCATCCTTTGTACGAATTCGTAATTCTCTTTTGTCAAACTAGCGTAAGCTACTGGAACAGAGGGTATTTTATTTCTGTTATGGAGCAAAACACCCTTCAGACTTGTTTTCGATGCATCTATGAAAAGTCTCCACTTCTGTGAAATATAAGTGCAGTTCAGCACTTTCATCAGGCCAGCAACGGCATTGCAAAATGTCAGTGCTTCGTCAGTTGAAAAATAAGAAATAAAGGCATATTCTCTGTGCCTGAACACACTGATTTTAGCACTTTGGTGCAGTATATTATACTCCTGTAATCTTGAATCAAGCAGCTGCGCCTTCTGTTTACTTAGTCCTAGATCACGTATTAAATCATTTAAATCTGCCTGTGTTAGCAAATGTGGCGATGACTCACTTGTGCAGTGATACAAAGAATCATCATCTGTGATTTCTTCAGTACTACTTATTTCTCTGTCACTCGGAATTTGATCTCGTGCTCTTGAAGCCACTGGAAGGTTGTCGGAATGCTGCGCTGGCATTCTCGCTGAAAGCAGATCTGGGTAAACAATATGCCTCTTCGACTTTTTGTTTGTAAAACCCTGAATTTTTGTTAGACAGAAATAACAATCAGTAACATGGTCCTTAGGCTCCCTCCACACCATGGGAACAGCAAACAACGCCACATTCTCTTTACCTTTCCACCACTGAATTAGTTTGCAGTAACATGTATCACAACAGAAATGTGGTGCCCATTCTTTATCTTGGCCTCCTACCCCTACTCCAAAGTAATGTTTGTATGCTTTCTTTATGACTGAAGAAATTTTCTTCCTATTTCTGGCAAAAGTGAACTTCCCACAGATGTAGCAGAAGTTGTTCGGCTTATATCGACATCCACAACGACGTGGCATTTCTGCAAATTTAAAAATACCACTTTGGTAATACACCTGTATTAAATTAATAGTAGGGAACTAGAGGAACGCTGATGTGTAAAAACAAGCAGTCGTTTTACCTTCAGCACCAGGCTCAATCAGTTTACACACAGGAACTAAAAAATTCAACCGTGCTCGGAAATATGACAGACAGTTACTTGTCAGCCAAAACACCCACTCGTTAAGACTGACACAAATTGCGGCTAACACCACTGTTGTAAACTCGATGCACCTGCACCTAGGGGGCGTGAAGCTTTACTGCCGAGGCAGCGACCGGCTGTCGCCGTTCGAGTTAGTGAGATGTTTCAGGTGGTCTTAATGAAATAGGTGTGGCGGGGGATAGCCTAATGATGTCTGATTCTTCCCACCTGCTGTTGCACAAGAAATTATCACGTTCTATCACTACTGGATGCGGCAACATACCCGTATTTCTCTAGAACGTCTCTGTGTTTGCCATGAATTGTGAATATACATATATATATATACATATTACATAAAAAGTATCGCTGACAACGATATTGTGTTTACATATTTGAATTTCCCACGGTAAAATGGTCTAGACGCACATACTTTAATATCAGAAATAGAACCCATGTCGAACAGTGTAGTCTATAGAGGATAAGGAGAAGGGGAGCAACATGTTATAAGAAATTTCTAAAAACATTACTTTTGTGCAAGTCAGAGACTCTGATACCTGTAGTGACCCAAACTTTCTTTAAAGACCTCCTATTATGACATTTAATTGTATTTTCTGGAAAACTACTTTTAAAAAAGGATACAGTCTCATTAAGCAATATGCTGAGATTAGAGTTCGGATCAAGATCATCGAAAGCTTCACCCCAGTCAACATTTTTAATCTTCCTTTAAAAATCTTTAGCAGTTTTACCGTTAACAGCCTCGCTACTTTCTTGTACTGGAGCTAAGTTATATAAAGTGACTAACTATTCACCTTGATCCAACAGCCTGTTTACCACCAAATAGATATGCATCTCTTTAACTTCCGCTTGTTGAATGAATACCTTATCTATCAGGGTACTGCTTTCTTGAGCAACTCTCGTGGGGAAACCTATGACTGATACCAAATTAAAAAAGAATGAAAGCACCTCTAAATCATTTTTACTGCCATATTACTTAGAGAAATTTAAGTTAAAATCAACCTTCTGGCGGACTACAATAACTCACCAAAAATTTTCATAAGAATTTCTTAGTTACTCACTGGAGACCTGTATACTGTAACCATCACAAATATTACAGTTCCCTACATTAACTCACAAACCCATGCTTCAGTGCCATGATCTATACAAAATTTACTTATTTCTATATTTTTGTATATATGTCCATTTTTAAGGATGTGAGAACTCGTACTTTATCCATGTTGCATCTACATGAATGTGCAGCTAACTTATAACCACTATCATTTTAAATGTATCAGTATTTTGTGTGCTTTGTCTTGTCTTCCTCTTACATCATATTCAGTGTATATAATACATTTTACCAACTAAGAGATAACTTGCCTTTTGTCTAGAAATGATTTACTTGATTCATCTAGTCTCAGACTCTGATCGTCTGGGGAATTCAACATTTTAAAGCAGGTATGTTCCTTATCTTCACCCAGGCTACGTATTTCATCATCCCAGTATCGCAGGCCACTTTTGAAAAGACTTTTCTTTCTCGTATCAAGTGATTTTGTTTCTCCTTTAATTATTGCTTCCTTTATAATATTCCATTCCTGGTTGATGCCATCTGCTTTTATACTTAAACTTAGTATTCTCTAAGCATTTTCTGACATAATTACCTCTTACTCTCTCCTTGAAATAAATCGACTTTAAATGTTGTATCAGCATTCTGTTGTTTCTATTTGGAAGATATCTTCCGTCTTTAAAGCAGTTGCATTTTTAATACTAGCAAGAAATGATCTGAAGCGACATCTGGACATCGAACACCCTTGTGTCTTGCACTAAAGACCAAGTCTTCTTATTAGCAATTATGTAGTCTATAATTGTGGCAGAGCCTCTAGGTGATCGAAGTAAATTTGTCGATCTGTTTACGCCTGAAAAATGTGTTTGTTACCTTTAGCTCATTATTTAATGAGAACGTCTTCAATTTATATCCACTACTATTCATTACGTTTCAGCTTCAGAACCAATAATATTTGCCATGGAGGTGTTACCCTTCCATTTAAATCTCCCGCAATTATCAGATAATCATTTTTGTTTATCGTATATAGGGTTCGTTGTACGATATCATATATGTCTTCAGAGTCATCGTCCCATCCCTCTTCTGGGGCATGGACTCTAATTACCGACAGATGACGTTTTGGTATCTTTGGCCACAGTTATACGTTCATTGATGAGGGTGTAAGAGTGAACTATGTTTGTTGAAGTCTTCTTCCACAGAACAGCAACTCCAGCACAGAATCTTCCCTTTTGAGGAAATCCGCTGTATATCTTGTCATACCTGTTTATTAGTGTGCAGTCTCGCTTTCCTTTTGGTTTATTTTATGATGTCTATGTCAGTGTTTTGCGAATTTACTTCGTTTTCTAGTTCTACTTCTTTATCTTTTAGACTGAGGACGTTCCAGGTAACCAATTTGAATACACTATCTATTCGAAGTCGTTCGTTGCTAGCATTATATGGCAAGATTGTCTTAAATTTATCGGTCCGGCTTGCATTTTTTCTGGGTTTCAAAGTAATATTACAGTTTCCCCGTTACAGGATACTGGCCTTTAATCAGAATAGCTAGGATAGGGCTTAACACCTGGCCGGTTTTGAGCGCGAGTACTCGCGTCTGCTCAGGCACGTGCTCGCGAGCAGGTGCATGGTCCCGGAGTAGGGAGGGAGGGGAGGGGAGGGAAATGCGCGCTCACGTTTGAATAGGGCCGCAGTGTGCCTATTGAATTCGCGCCGACTGTGTAACGTTTAAAGTACTACGATCAGCTCTAACAGTCACTTCGCTGGTTAAGAATCATGTCAAGTCGCCGTTGTGTAACCCCAACCATGCTTTCGCAGTTGAACCCCCACTGGGAGGAATTGTATCTGTTTACAGAAAAAGATGGTGTTGCAAAGTGTTTAGTATGTCACAAGACGCTGAATTCTTTTAGGAAATTTAATTTGCAGCGACATTATATGTCGTACCACGCGAAAGACTACGGAAGTTGAAAATGTGATGGACCAGATCGTGCACAGGAAGTTATTAAACTTAAAAGGAAGCTATCCAAAGAAGATCTGGACGACGAAAAAAAATCAACTGAGGCAGTTCTCAGATTAGATTAGATTAGATTAATACTAGTTCCATGGATCATGAATACGATATTTCGTAATGATGTGGAACGAGTCGAATTTTCCAATACATGACATAATTAGGTTAATTTAACAACATACTTAAGTTAATATAACAACTTTATTTTTTTGTGTGTTTTTTAATTTTTCTTTATTTTTTATTTTTTATTTTTTAATAATTTTCTTTTCTTAATTTATATCTAAAAATTCCTCTATGGAGTAGAAGGAGTTGTCATTCAGAAATTCTTTTAATTTCTTCTTAAATACTTGTTGGTTATCTGTCAGACTTTTGATACTATTTGGTAAGTGACCAAAGACTTTAGTGCCAGTATAATTCACCCCTTTCTGTGCCAAAGTTAGATTTAATCTTGAATAGTGAAGATCGTCCTTTGTCCTAGTATTGTAGTTATGCACACTGCTATTACTTTTGAATTGGGTTTGGTTGTTAATAACAAATTTCATAAAAGAGTATATATACTGAGAAGCTACTGTGAATATCCCTAGATCCTTAAATAAATGTCTGCAGGATGATCTTGGGTGGACTCCAGCTATTATTCTGATTACACGCTTTTGTGCAATAAATACTTTATTCTTCAGTGATGAATTACCCCAAAATATGATGCCATATGAAAGCAATGAGTGAAAATAGGCGTAGTAAGCTAATTTACTAAGATGTTTATCACCAAAATTTGCAATGACCCTTATTGCATAAGTAGCTGAACTCAAACGTTTCAGCAGATCATCAATGTGTTTCTTCCAATTTAATCTCTCATCAATGGACATACCTAAAAATTTGGAATATTCTACCTTAGCTATATGCTTCTGATTAAGGTCTATATTTATTAATGGCGTCATACCATTCACTGTACGGAACTGTATGTACTGTGTCTTATCAAAATTCAGTGAGAGTCCGTTTACAAGGAACCACTTAGTAATTTTCTGAAAGACAGTATTGATAATTTCATCAGTTAATTCTTGTTTCTCAGGTGTGATTACTAGTATCATCAGCAAAGAGAACTAACTTTGCCTCTTTATGAATATAGAATGGCAAGTCATTAATATATAATAAGAACAACAAAGGACCCAAGACTGACCCTTGTGGAACCCCATTCTTGATAATTCCCCAGTTTGAGGAATGTGCTGATCTTTGCGTGTTATGAGAACTACTTATTTCAACTTTCTGCACTCTTCCAGTTAGGTACGAATTAAACCATTTGTGCACTGTCCCACTCATGCCACAATACTTGAGCTTGTCTAGCAGAATTTCATGATTTACACAATCAAAAGCCTTTGAGAGATCACAAAAATCCCAATGGGTGGTTTTCGGTTATTTAGATCATTCAAAATTTGACTGGTGAAAGCATATATGGCATTTTCTGTTGAAAAACCTTTCTGTAAACCAAACTGACATTTTGTTAGTACTTCATTTTTACAGATATGTGAAGCTACTCTTGAATACATTACTTTCTCGAAAATTTTGGATAAAGCTGTTAGAAGGGAGATTGGACGGTAATTGTTGACATCAGATCTATCCCCCTTTTTATGCAAAGGTATAACAATAGCATATTTCAGTCTATCAGGGAAAATGCCCTGTTCCAGAGAGCTATTACACAGGTGGCTGAGAATCTTACTTATCTGTTGAGAGTAAGCTTTTAGTATTTTGCTGGAAATGCCATCAATTCCATGTGAGTTTTTGCTTTTAAGAAAGTTTATTATTTTCCTAATTTCAGAGGGAGAAGTGGGTGAGATTTCAATTGTATCAAATTGCATAGGTATGGCCTCTTCCATTAACAACCTAGCATCTTCTAATGAACACCTGGATCCTACTATATCCACAACATTTAGAAAATGATTATTAAAAATATTTTCAACTTCTGACTTTTTGTTCATAAAGCTTTCATTCAATTTGATGGTAATACTGTCTTCCTCTGCTCTTGGTTGACCTGTTTCTCTTTTAATAATATTCCAAATTGTTTTAATTTTATTAACAGAGTTGCTGATTTCAGACATGATACACATACTCCTGGATTTTTTAATAACTTTTCTTAATATAACACAGTAGTTTTTATAATTTTTGATAGTTTCTGGGTCACTACTCTTTCTTGCTGTGAGCTACAAAATTGTTTTGCTTTTAGCAAAATCCCTGAGGCCCTTCACTGATGGCGATTTCATAAAAGAATGTTTGGTAGTTGCAGCGGAACATTTGTGTCCATCTCAAGTTGAACAGTTTTGGATTGTGCCACTATCTAACATGACTATTATGCGTCGCATACAGGACATGGCAGACGACGTCCAGAGCCAGCTTGCAAATATCTGTAAAGATTTTATGGCGTATTCTCTAGCTCTGGACGAAAGTGTAGATATCACTGGAACAGCGCAGCTTGCCATATTTATTAGAGGTGTTAATAGAGATCTTCAGGTGAGGGAGGAGCTCCTCGATGTATTAGCCATGAAGAACACTACAACCAGAGGTGATATTTTAAGTAGTGTTGAAGAAAGTGTTGAAAATACAGGATTGTCGTGCAGTTCTTTAGTTTCAGTGTCTACAGACGGTGCACCAGCGATGACAGGGAACAAATCAGGTTTCGTTGCGCTGTTGAAGGAGAAAATGCAAAAACTGACCGTGCCGAATGAAATAAGGGGCGTTCAGTGTGTGATCCACTAGGAAAACTTATGGGCAAAGAGTATCACTCTAAAAAATGTGATGAGTGTTGTTGTTCGTGCAACCAATTATATAAGGAAGCATGGGCTACAACACAGGCAATTTAAAAGCTTTCTTGAGGATGTAGAAAGCCAGTATGGTAGCCTGCCTTATTACAGCGAGGTCCGCTGACTTAGTCGTGGCGAATTATTAAATCGATTTTTTTCCCTAATAGATGAGATAAATATGTTCATGGAAATAAACTGTGTGTTCCTGAATTGAAAGAGCCTTCATGGAACTGTGATCTCGCGTCCTTAGCAGATTTAATTAGCCATCTGAATGCTTTGAACATTTCACTACAAGGTAAAGATCTGCTAATTACTCATTTCATAGATCGAATACGAGCTTTTAAAATGAAATTGACACTTTGGGTGAGTCAGCTGGAAACAGGAAATCTAGCCCATTTTCCTAAATTATCATCCATGCAAGATGTTCACAAAGACTGTGAACGTTATTCACATAGTTTAGTTGCCTATAAGGAAGAATTTGATCAACGCTTTCAAGATCTGACAGCACTAGACAGAGATTTTGATCTGTTCTCCTCTCCATATTCAGCGAATATTGAAGAGATTCGTCCTGAGCTGCAACTAGAAATTATTGACCTGCAGTGTGACAGAGAATACAGAGACAAATTTCAGAACCAGAAAAACATTTTGGAATTCTACAGACACTTCCCTCAGTATAGATTTCCTCATTTGCACAAACTGGCGGCTACAATAATATCAATGTTCGGTTCCACGTATGTTTGTGAACAACTGTTCCCTGCAATGAAATGTAACAAGACGCGCCTGAGAAACGCATTGTCTGATCGAAATTTAAACTGCACGCTACGCCTAAAATGCACAAGAACAATTACTCCGAACATAGACGCAATTGTAAAGGGCAAAAAGTACAAGATAACCGAGAATCCCACACTTCAGTGACACCTTTTATGGTGTAACAGAAATGGTTCAAATGGCTCTGAGCACTATGGGACTCAACTTCTGAGGTCATCAGTCCCCTAGAACTTAGAACTACTTAAACCTAACTAACCTAGGGACATCAGACACATCCATGCCCGAGGCAGGATTCGAACCTGCGACCGCAGCGGTCTCCTGGTTCCAGACTGTAACGCCTAGAACCGCTCGGCCACCTCGGCCGGCTATTGTGTAACAGTTCACAAATTAATACGAATGTAGATGCATACACTAAGCTAATAAAATTATGTGGCACGTGTACATTCTCCTTTATTTGTTTCATTTGTCGCAGTAATAATTCGTGAGTGATATCCCTGCGGGTGGTCGCGCATTTACATTGACTGGCGGCAGCCGTTGCGTGCCCCACGTGACTCTCCCCACTCTCCGCTCTGGTCCGGTAGCGGGGGTAGCGTGCTCGCGCTGCTCCGTGCTCGCGCCCTGCTGCTCACAGCTTGCTCCGCGAGTACGTATGTTGTGAAGACCTGAGCTAGGTGGTGCGGCTGCCACCTTCAGATATCCCAGCACACCTATTTTTCTTTTGGGGTTTCTCACATGTTACTAGGTGAATATCTGCCTGGTTGGTAGCCAAGTCCCACTTCAGTTACATGGCTCACAAACATTTAGAAAGCTTTCGATCACTTTCACATTATAGATGCAGACAGTTAGGGTGCACTGTTCCGTCCGGGGTGTAACAGGGTGGTGACAGGAAAAGCATCTGGCCACCGCTTAAATTAACCATCCCACATCCGTTAATAAATACACCAAACCTGCGCCAAAGTGATAGAAAGGCACAAAAACGAAGAAAATTGAATAAAAGTTTATTGTGTGTCTTTGTGAGTACGGAAGTTTTCTAGAAGATGGAGGGGTCTGTCTTTATTGGTTTTTATGAAGTTCATATCTTTTTCTATTGTATATAAAGCTCATATTTTTTTCTGTTGCGCTTGGACTAAGATATTCACGTTTAGGACGTAGATACCAAATATTTGTCCCAATCTGCTTTTGGTTTCAGATTATGAATGCGTTTCTGTATTGAGTTATTTGTTTCATATACAATGTTTGTGCTCTGTTTTGTGAACATATTATCTCTTTTGTATGTGAATTTATTGTGGTGAATCAATGTATGTCAATTTCTTGTAGTTTTTCTGCTCATGAATAATATATAAAAACTAATACTTTGAGCTGTAATGATAAAAAAGCTCCAACATCATCTGCCGCATCTCAAAGCTATAAATATTATACAGAGGAACATAAATCTTACAACATAAAACGAACAAGTTAGCACACTCAACTTTCTAGACATAACCATAACAATAAGATAATCAGACACACATGTTTGACATATACAGAAAATCCACAACAGCCACAAGAATAAATGCAACATCAAACCATCAATAGAATCACAAACAAGCTTCAATTATACACTTGTTAACTGACTCAATACCATTCCCTTAAACACTTTGGATTACCAAAAAGAGCTAACCACTGTAACGTAGCATGAAAACTGCTACAAAGAAACCCTGATAGGTAAGTTACACACAAAAATAAAGAACAAATGATGAAACAAACAAACGAAATCAATCCAACACTACAAGCCGCATTGTTACAAGAAAATGGGACACAATGACCTATGTAATACTGTCATGAATCCAAACAATGCTCTGAACACCACAATGCTTTACTTGCCAAGTTCTTTTTTTGGATGGATTGTTGTTGCCTTCCTCTCACCTTAAACCTGACTTTCCCAGCCTGTTATTGGAGGACCTACAGTTTAATGTGGACTCCAAACCACACTGCAACTTGGCATTTTTCACATCAAGAAACATTGGCAAAGGTGAAAGAAGCGATAAGTAAATATAAAATTTCTAAGATTGGCCAGGGATCGAACCCAAGGCCTTTTGGTTTGTAGTCTGGCACTTTTACCATTGATCCAGCAAGCCACTGTCCTACCACAACAAAATCGCATACAAAATACGTATGGGGCATAAAATTACCTACAAAACAAATAACTTAATACACAAACAAATAACAAAACTGAATCTGAAAGCAGACTGGTACCTATATTCTGGTACCTACCAGCTCAATTGTAGGGACTTTGAACGAAATCTACATTGTGATGACTGGCAGGGCATGTGACAAAATATGAAGAGCACATAATGGCAAGGAAATACACTACAAATCACTCAATATTTTCGATCTACCTTAAGCAATAATACCATAGCCCAAGCACTATGGAAAGAGATATCATTACAGGTAGTTGTGTTTATTGCCGAAGGTCATCACCCCAAGAAACAAGAGGCTCCATCACGGAGCCTGCTGAAAAGGTAGGCCGAAGATCATCTTCATTTGATCCACCCATCTGCTTGTTGCTCTTGGTATCGGTCTCTTGCCCTCGACCTTTCTCCCACGATTATTTTCTTTTAGTTTTTCCATATCTTCTCACAATATGCTCAATGAACTGGAGGATGTTTTGGTGGTCATGAAAGGCGCCTGGAGATACCGAGTTGCTCAAAAATGGACAAATTTGTTCTTCTTTCTGTCCATTTTATGCGCAGCATTCTGCGCCTGCGCCAAAGCTCAAATGCATCAGTTCGCTGTTGACTCCGACTTTAAAGGTCTATGTTTCGCGCCCTTAAAAGAAGACGGAAAGAAAGAGTGTTTCAACAAGCCGGATCTTTGTCGTATTCGTTATGGCTCTATTCTACCAGATCTTGGTAGACATTTCCATAGCCACTCGTCCTAGCGTGAGCCGTCGTCCTGTCTCATCTCCACAGCTTCTCGTGTCGCAGATGATTGAGGCAAGATCGGTGGAAGAATGCACGAATCCAGTTCCTTTAATCGTGTAATGATATAAAATTAACTTTTCCTTTGTCATCGCTCTCTCTCTCTCTCTCTCTCACTCTCATTTTCTACTTTTTCCCCATGTCTCTCTCTCTCTCTCTCTCTCTCTGTCTCTCTCTCATTTTCTACTTTTTCCTCATATCATTTCACTTCTTGCTCCTCACCTTCAAAGCATTCTTCATTTGACTACTTAACATTCGCAGTTACCTACTTACCATGTAAATATTCTACTCCATCATTACATCTTCGTTTCTCTTACAGAAAAAATAAATACGTACTTAATTAAACAACACAACACACATACGACGAATTTCAGAAGAGAACATTTTCTAGATCAAAGGAAAAGCTAATGATAAAGTTAGTAACACTACGCAAAAGACACGA
Organism: Schistocerca piceifrons; assembly: GCF_021461385.2. Taxonomy (NCBI): domain Eukaryota; kingdom Metazoa; phylum Arthropoda; class Insecta; order Orthoptera; family Acrididae; genus Schistocerca; species Schistocerca piceifrons. The sequence goes on from NC_060138.1 coordinate 822,449,515, forward strand.
GAAATTTCACCAGAAAGATACAAACAAACAACAGTGGCGCTATATTGTGTTGTTTCACGTCAATAAATGTATAGTTCTGCGAAGCAGTATGGTATTAGGCCGGAAACAACAGACCCAAACGAAAAAAAATCTCGAAAACCTGCAAGCAGACGGTGTTTCCTCATATGAGCGAAAACCAAGCATAAAATACCTTGAGTAAAATCATCTTTTGTAACGAACTGTTTTTGGACTTAGTAAACAAGTCGCATTACGAGTCATATTTAATGTAAACGGTATGTTTTATCGTAATTAGCAATAAGTGAATATGATCTAGCTGATAAGTATTACTTCAGCTCTACTGAAAATGACAACTATATCGGTGTCCATGCTGCTCTTTTTATTATACAAAAACATACGGGGGCGTGCCGAAAAGTAATGCCTCCGAATTTCTTATGTGAAAACTCTAAAGACTTTTTAAATAAATCAAACGTTATTAACATTCTACATCTTTATTCTTCGTGTCTACATATTTTCAGCCCTTTGCCGCTAAGACTCCGAACTGGAACACCCTCTCTTTCACCATGACAATGCCAGACCACACAGAACACTGCGGCATCTACAACAATCCGACACGTTGGGTTCACTATCCTCCATACGGTTGCGACTTAGCACCATGCGATTTCCATCTGCTTCGAAAACTAGAAGAACACCTTCGAGGACTTAACCTTGATAGGGATGAAGCTGCCCAATGGATGTGAGGTTGTGGCTCCGTCAACAGGGCAAACGTTCTACATTGACAATATCAATAAATTGCTCTCTCGTTGGGAGAAATGTGTTCCTCACCTGGGTGACTATGTTGAGAAATAAATACGTAGACATGAAGAACAGAAATGTAAAATGTTAATATCGTATACTTTGTCTGAAAAGCTTCAAGAGTTTCCACAAAAAAAATCTGAGGCATTGCTTTTCAGCACACACTCGTATGTTCCTTGCGTTGTCTCCCGTATTTTTACACATCAGTGTGTATTTTGTGATAAAATAACAGTGACATGTGTGCCATTGTATAGCCCTTTATCCTGTTGCGATCTACAATCACAACTTCTTTGAAAATTATCGTTATTACCAAGTTCCGACTATCCGTGGATCAATTGCATGATAAATTGTATGAAGTGTGTGCCGCACAAATAAAATTGATAGTGGCTAGAGTTGGAATCAGAACCGAGGACGTACGAGGCAAGAGAGGCGTTTATCTCTGCTAACGATTTCGTGACAATTGGTGATAACGACCGGGCGTCAGTTACTTCCTCTTTAAGTGGGAATGAGGCTTTTATAACTGGAGGAAGTAGTTAGAGCTCCAAAGGTGCTACATAATTTACGTCCTGTGCTGGAATCTTAAGGGAGTGACCCTGTTGCGAGTGGACGTTGTACCTATGCCTCTACCGATTGCAGGAGCTTTGGTGGGTCCTGAGTTGAAGTCTGGGAAGCGGCTGTCTTGGACCTGGGCCGTCTGGGAGAGCCTCAACCGGCAAGTCCCGTACCGTTGTACGGACGCGGCTGTTAGGATTGGCTGTCAGACTAGCACCGGACATGAAAAGGCGTATGTTGCCGCCACACGCGCAGGTTGTCGGCTGGGCAAAGGCCATATATGTAGATCTATACGAAGTGAGGATACGTATCGCAGTTGTCTCAGAAGTCTCCTTCATCTTATAGTTCATTTGGGCCCTGAACGTTTTGACCAATCACTCTGTTTTCATATTTCAAGCAGGATGATGTCAGATGTGTTAAGCCGTTTCTATGGCAGAAGGAACATAGCTTTCCCAAAGTCAACTGTGGGCAATTGTTGGGTACGATGAGCTGTGGCACTCACTCAATGGCGAAGGTAGTACCTGTACGCGACTTGTAGCTGTTGGTTTTTTTATTGTAGGTTACATTCCTAGTTTCGTAGGACCAAACTAAAGAGCAAATCTCCGTGTTCATGGAACGTGTCATTATACGAAATTACAACAAAAAAGTATTAATAGATAAAATAAAATGTTTATGGATCCAAAAAGGCGAAAACTATAACTTTATATAACCGCAATCAACAATGTAACACAGGAATTAGCCTAATTTTTCAAGGAACTCCCCGACAGAATAGGAGTGACCCATGAGGAAACTATTCAATTTAGATTTGCAAGTGCGATGGTTACTCCTAAGATATTTGAACTCTTGTGGTAGCTTATTGAAAATGGATGCAGCAGAATACTGCACGCCTTTCTGCACAATAGTCAATGGGGTGCGATCCAAATACACTGAGTATTAACTGAGTCAAAGCTGCTAATTCTTGGGAATAAGCTGATTTTATTAACGATAAATGACACTAAAGAATAGGCCTATATGTATTGAGAGGCCAGTATCAGAACATCCAGACTAATGAACATGGGTCGACAAAAGGTTCGCGAACTTACAGCACTTACTGCCCGAACCGCTCTTCTCAGAGTCAAAAATACCGTTTGAGAATGGGAAGACTGACGCCAAAATATAACACTATACGTCATAAGCGAAAGAAAATAAGAAAAGTAGACTACTTTTCGTGTCGAACTATCATTTCCTTTCCTTCAGATACTGTTCTAACAGTAAAGTGGGCAGCACTATGTCTTTGAATAAGATCTTGAACATGTGCTTTCCACGACAGTTTACTATCCCTCTGAACACCTAGAAATTTGAATTGTTCAGTCTCACTAATCACATGCCGATTCTGTTTAATTATAACGTCAAGTTTTGTTGCATTGTGTGTCATAAACTGTAAAAACTGAGTCTTACTGTGATTTAGCGTTAATTTCCCATGTTGCACACAACATCCCTTAGTACCAAGTGTCATCAGCAAACAGAAATATTTTAGAATCACCTGTAATACTAGAAGGCATATTGGAACATGAGTGGCCCCCAGCACTCGTCCCTGGGGCATGGGGCATGGGGCATGGGGCATGGGGCACCCCCCCCCCCCCCCCCATGCAACAATGCCCCACTCGGCTCCCACATCATAGCCATTCTCATTACTGTGGAGAATGACTTTTGCTGCCTGTTCTTAAAGTAAGAGGTGAAACAATTGAGAACTACTGTCCGTATTCCATATTGGTTCAACTTCTGCAGCAATATTTTATGAGTAACACAATCAAATGCCAAAGCTCAATAAAAATGTGCTTAGCGTTTCAATCATTTTATTTAATCAATGCAATATTCAAAGAGAAAATAGAATAAAGCATCTTTAGTGTTAAATCACTTCTGAAACCAAACCATACATTTGACAGCAAATTATGTGAAATGAAATGACCAACTATTCTTACATACACAGCCCTTTAATAACTTCAGGAAACACTGATAGCATAGAAATAAGTCACATTGTCTGCATTATCCCTTTCTCCCTTTTTATAAAGCGGCATTACTACTGAGTACTTTAATCGTTCGGGAAAATGATCATTCCCCAAGGAAAAATTACATATACATATAAAGGGAAAACGTGTGCAGCACAGTACCTTAGTATTCTGCTAGATACTGTCACATCCATGAGAGTCCTTAGTCTTCAGTGATTTCATTATGGAGTTAAATTTCCCCTTATCAGTATCCTGGAGGGGTATGTCAGCTCTCAGTCTCGGAAAGACATTTTCCAAGAGAATTGCGTGATTCCTTGTAGAAACGGAATTTCTTTTTAATTCACCAGTTATATTCAGAAAGTGGTTGGTAAACATCGCACATATATCTGACTTATCAGCAACAAAGATGTTTACTACGTACTAACTTTATACCCTCGACCTTGTGCTGCTGACCAGACACTTCCTTCATGACTGATCACATGATTTTAATTTTGTCCTGTGAATTAGCTATTCTATTCACGTACTGCATATTCTTTGCCTTCCTAATGACATTTTTAGAAACTTACAGTACTGTTTGTAATGGGTTACTGTAGTTCGATTGTGACTACTTCTTACATTCTGATATAATTCCCACTTTGTTCTACATGATATCCTTGCCCACTAGGCAGCTACCAAGGTTGCCTTTTACTGAAAGTAACCTGTTTTGAACGTTCTGATGGACAGTTTCTTTCAAAGAGCGTCAGAAATGTATTAAGGAAAGCATTATATTTGTCGTCTTTGTTATCAGCACTAAAAATGTCCAGTCATTCTTGTTCCATAACGAGGTTTAAAAAACTATTGCCACTGGATCAGTTTTTTCTACATATTTTGTAATTATATACAACATTTGTTCGAGCACAAAAAACCTTTTAGTGTTAAAAAAATGGCTCTGTGCACTATGCGACTTAACTTCTGAGGTCATCAGTCGCCTAGAACATAGAACTAATTAAACCAAACTAACCTAAGGACATCACACACATCCACGCCCGAGGCAGGATTCGAACCTGCCACCGTAGCGGTCGCTCGGTTCCAGACTGTAGCGCCTAGAACCGCACGGCCACTCCGGCCGGCTTAGTCTTAAAATCTGGGCATCATGGTCTGAAAGGCCGTTCACCAATTTTCTAACAGAATGCCCAAGAAGAATGAATAAAGATGTTGTATATGGTTGTGCTACTGTTCCCCTGCATCCTATTTGGAAAATATGCTGTCTGCATCAGATCATATGAATTAAGATTTCCCAACATCCTCTTTTTTCACAATTACATACGAAGTTAATATTAAAATCACCACATGCAACTAATTTTGGTACTTCCTATAAAGTGAACCAAGAACTCTCTCTAGCTTGAACAGAAATGCTCTGAAGACAGAGGCAAGCGACATACACATAACTATAATTAAAAGTTTAGTTTCATTAACTTCAAATGCCCCTGCACAACATTCAAATACCTGTTCACCATAGTGAATTGATATATCTACGGACCCAAACAGAATACTGCTTTTTATGTAAATGGGCACTTCCTCACACCGCAATGAACTCCTTGAAAAACAGCCAGCTAATCTGTATCCTGGTAAAGGAAGCCTCTGAAATGTCACATTATTTAACTGGGGCTCTGATATACCAATAATGTCAGTCAGCATCCATAAGCAACTCCGTAACATTATCTCTAACACCTCTTGTATTTTGATGGAACAAGACACTTCTTTTACTGCTTGGATTCCTAACCTAATTTGAAGGTGGTTCCTTTGCTAGAGACACCTCCTTTAAGCAGGGATACCTATCAGTTGTCTTCAGTCTAAAAACGGTGCAACTCTAATACCAGATACCACTAGGAATTTTCCCATGAATGATCCCAACACCACCCAGTACACTGTCATCTATAAGCTCTAACAACCACCCCCCCCCCCCCATAACTATTGAAATGCTGGCTATTCCTAATGAAATCCGACCTGTTGATAGACTCAGCTGACACCACTGCAATGTGAATGATGCCCTCGGCCATCAGTGCCTTCTCAAGCTCCATGTTAACACGCCTAACAGCAGCATTAAGATGAGACTGATCATGACGCTGAAACGTTGCACGAAATGCACATTTGTACCACCAGGTTGAGTAGTTATCTTTTCCAGGTCAGCACCTACATCATACTCCCCGGCCCTATCGAAACTATTCCCGCTCCACTCACAACCACTACCTGATCCTCTTTCGTAAAATTCCTACATTACTTCACTAAGTTAATAGCCAACTCTACACTACGCTTCGCAATGCTGGTGACCTGGGACTCACTCCCAAACACTTCCTGCAAATGCTGACCTATACCTCTGCCACGTGAACTACCTAATCGCGGAATCTTCTTCTTTCTATTTGAAACTGCACCTAGACCTGCAGCAACGAAAGCTCCTCTCCACTAAATTCTGGCTGTTGGTCAAATCTATTGATGATACGCAAACTGCAATAGTCTGAATATCTTCTGCTTCTAGCAGCCTTGTTTCCAACTGTCAGTTCCCATTCCCTAGTGTCCTTCTCCGTCGCTCGTCCTATCTAGTTCGTCCTTTGCGTTCCGTAACTACACCTGATAGGCACAGATCTTATGCTCCTGCTACTCTGTTAACTTATTTCTGGTACAAATTCTGTATTTCTTGGAGATGATCTCACTAGAAAATACTGTGATCAAATGTCACACCGTAATCCGCTAGTTAAAAACCTACGACAGAGCTCACACTTCTCACTCATAGTAAATTGTTAACAGTTACTGAAGAAACGAAACGTCCAAGCTACCTGATTTTCGTTACTACATTAGAACGATTTAAAGAACTAACAACAGTGATCTCGAATTTCGCTCTCTACCAAGAAAGCTACTACTTTTATTAATACCACCAAACCACAACTGATACCAATATCACGAAAACTTCACTCTATTACGTACCTAAATCAAAAAATTCAGACGTCCACTAGAACACTCGACGAAATTAAACACAGTGAGCGAAAGTTTCCGAAAGATAATTCAATTTTTAGTTCACCACAAACTGCATGTGACACCGTTGAAGCCGGCCGGAGTGGCCGAGCGGTTCTAGGCGCTACAGTCTGGAACCACGCGACCGCTACAGTCGCGGGTTCGAATACTGCCTCGGGCATGGATGTGTGTGATGTCCTTAGGTTAGCTAGGTTTAAGCAGTTCTAAGTTCTAGGGGACTGATGACCGCAGATGTTAAGTCCCATAGTGCTCAGAGCCATTTGAACCATTTTTGATAATTAGTGATGCATTGGCTGAACGGGAATGGTCGATGCAGAGAAATGTCTCGCCGGATCCATCTGGTTTCGTGTGCATTTTGACAGGCTTGGAGCGCACCTTCGATATCGGCTGCAATGCGCGGCGAACATATATGACCTTCGAGATTCTTCAGTGAGTCTTGTGAAATAACTAGAGGATGTAAGGCTGCAGCACAAAGTAGTAGTCTCTCTGTGATCAGCAGATGTACCCCATGATCGACGTTGAATACGTAGCGCACACACACACACACACACACACACACACACACACACACACACACACACATACACATACACACACAAAAATATCCGTAGCGACGGTTCTATAGGTTTCAGCAGATAATTTGGTGAACAAAGATTTAGTAACGTGCTGCTTTATGGAAGATCGGCTCGTGACCTGTGAGTTTAGCGATCACCCGAGTTGTACAGAAAAAGTGTCCCTAATGTTTCCATCAAATGTGGAAACATGGTGTTTCTTGCCTATCAGACTCATAATCAGGACCAATTGGCTTGACACATCGGGTGTTCGGGTGATAGCATATTTGATAAAACTAGTTGTTCAGAGTTATTGGCCGTCACTACAATCTTTGCGTCATGTTATCCAGAAGGTTCCTTCGAGCGCTAAAAAACGAAAGAAGCGGCTTATGGTATGTATCTTCGAATAAGAAAACATGAAATTTCTTGATATCGCAAATAATAGTCAGTTCCTCATTTCATGTTTGGCTGCACTCATCTACACCACTGTCAGTGTTTTCGATGTGTACTCAGTTCTTTTCCGTGCCCTCGGAGGACTTATTGGAAGCTTAGTTCCTTTCCAAATCACTTATTGACAGCGTAGTTCCTTTTCCATATCGCAAAGCGTTTATCACTAACATTAAAAAAAAATTCTGGCGTAAATGTTGCCTACTGTGTGGCTGGTCCCGGCGGAGGTTCGAGTCCTCCCTCGGGCATGGGTGTGTGTGTTTGCCCTTAGGATAATTTAGGTTAAGTAGTGTAAGCTTAGGGACTGATGACCGTAGCAGCTAAGTCCCATAAGATTTCACACACATTTGAACATTTTGAAATGTTGCCTAGTAGGTAGCTGGCTTCGAACACTTTGTTAGCTTTCATATTACTTATTAATGTCCTCGCTTAAACTAGATTCAGACTTTCTAAGAGCACTAGCCCGGACGTTTTCGTCGAAGGTTACATACACATCCCGAATTAAAGACGTGTTACGCTGTGAACACAGAAGCCTGCAGCGTCCTAAGACCCTGTAGGTTGGCGAGCCAGAATTTATGCAGGTGGTTCGCTTTCTTCTGACAGTGCTTCAAATATAGTTTATCGGCCTCTAAATGCTTTTGAAAATTAACGGACAAGAAACTACACAAGACATCAAACGTCAGGAGTCAAAATTATACGAATCTTTTTAATTTGTAAACCAGCGTTTAAATGTGACCACTAGAAGGCAGTAACAAATTAGGATGGACCTGAGTGTCACAAACTTTACTAGCCATACACAACACCAGAAACATTTAGAGATACGTATTCCAAGTTCCTACTGACTCAGCAAACGCAGAAAACTTAGTTGTTGACAACGGTGAAGTAGATACTAATTGTGTTGATGCTCTTGGCGAAACATTACCTCTTTCTGCTGTGCAATACAGCTAGATGCTCTGCTGTTTCTGTAGTACCTCAGTTTTTTGTTGTTCTTCTTGTTGTTTCTAATGTTGCAGCAATAGCTGCTATTGGCGTACTTCAACAAACTATGCATCCATGATGAATCGATAATACGTAAGTTATACGTCAATTACGTTATTTCAAGAAACTGTAATGCAGAAACTAGTTTCTACACTCTGGGATGCTGCTTGCATATCTTTTATCATTTATCTTTTAAAAGAAGGAAATGCTACTGTACTTCTATCATAACAAGATCTGTGTCACTTTTCTCTCTGTTCTCATTTTGGCTATTTTAAGTGTTACTCATGTAAAATGTTTACTTGAATAATTTTTGGGTCACATTTCTAAAACGTGTTTTATTTAATAAAACATCTGAAACGCTCATTCTCTACATGACTTTAAATAACCAAAACTGTAAGTTATTATCTCACAGGACGCCGTTTTCAAAAGGGGTACATCTGCCATTGTTAAATGACGAAACGTTTTCAGCTTCATATTGGCCTTTTCGTTAGTTATTCACTCATTAGAGAAAGAATCTATTTTTGTATGAGCTGAAGTTCGATCATAAAAACTTTTTGTTTACACTTGCACGATGTAAGAATTTTATGAAAATCTCACGGTCAAAAGCTCACTGAACAGTGCCGTGAGCCTTCCATCACGCATTGGCTTAATATTCAGCAATGGGAGAAAAGAAAACACTCAAATTTTTCCTTTGCACAAACTATTCAGACAATGAGAAAACAATCCCATCGCAGTTGGAACGTGCTTTCATGACGCAGCGAAATATGTGAGCGAAATGTTTGTATTAACGAGCGAGGTGGTGCGGTGGTTAGCACACCGGCTCCCATTCGGTTCAAATCCGCGTCCGGCCGTCCACATTTAGGTTTTCTGTGATTTCCATAAATCTCCCAAGGCAAATGCCGGGATGGTTCCTTTGAAAAGGGCAGGGCCGATTTCATTCACCGTCCATGATACAATCCGAGCTTGTGCTCTGTCTCTAATAATCTCGATGTCGACGGGACGTTAAACCCAGATTCCCTTCCTCCCTTCCTTCCTTCCTTCCTTCTTCCTTTTGAATTACTCGCATCTTTAAACGTCCCATGATTCGAGGACTTTCCTTTGATGTCATTTCCTCTAACTGGTACGCACATTTCAGTAACTCACAAGAGACAGCATCCAAATGTTTGTCATTTAGGGGTGATAGAAGCTAATGCCATATGTATCACCAGTCCATCATTTAGTAGGATACGCCCAAACGTTGCCATGCTCCAGCAAAGGACTAAGAATTTAGATGGAGCTGTAGGAAGCGTCAAGTCCGTGCGGGCTATAGAGTAAGCTTCACTATCGTACAGCAAGCAGGCATACTGTGCAAGTCGACAGTCCGGTGCCATGCAGTCCGATAATTCTGCACAGCATGATATCACTGAAATTCTGTCTTCCAGTTCGAAATTTTGCGCCATGAATTACTCAAACAGCAAACGGACGTTAAAGTGTAATCTCTCTCTCTCTCTCTCTCTCTCTCTTTGTGTGTGTGTGTGTGTGTGTGTGTGTGTGTGTGTGTGTCGGGAACTCTCTCTGTACCTTTTTGATGATTCAGTCTGTGAAGTACTACCAGAGAAAAACAATCATTGGGGACTGATTTTTTTTAATATGTCAGGTAGATAAAACTACGAAAACATTCATCGACCCACAACAGTATGAAGACGGTACAGTTGTCTATAAGTATGCCATAATGGTTAACAGCATTGGGATATTTTTTGTAACAGGCTGATATGAGTGTGAGCATAAAAGCTGAGCGAAAAGAGTTCTGGTGTCACGAGAACAAAGCTCGGCCAGTAACAGTGCGACTGTGTGAGCGCCAGGAGTTCATAACCCAGTGGAGGCGGTTAGGCTTTCACCACAGCCGAAACCACGGGCACGCCGTGAGAACGCCGAACGCCCTAGCAAGACAGGGGCGAAGCCAACTGGACCGTTCGCTTTCCTGCGGGCGCACTTCCGCCACGGAAAGTCGCAACCAGTTATGGAACGAAGACTTCTGGCTGGTCGTGCGGCGAATTTTCGTGACGAGTGCAGCAAAGCGGCCGGCCGTCACGCCTGGCGAGCAGTAATCCGCGGAGCTCGTGTTCCGGGCCCGAATCAGTGTGCTCAGCTAAGCGTTCACTCTAACACGTCCAGTACCCACACCTCACTTTCTCTTTCTCTTCCTTCACTCAATGTGTATGGTCCTTCACATCAGTAATCGTGATCTGTTGGGCGTATGACAAGACACGTCGAATTAAATCCTCGGCGTGTCATCTATATAGTTACAACACTTGCGAGTGCAATGGCCGCTGTCTCTTCAAATCGACTTTTTGTAGTGATACACTATAAGACCAAAAAAACGACGCACCACGAAAGAGTTAACCTAATGAAACGGAAATCGGTAAATTTGATGCACGTGTACAAACAAAGGATTAGAATTTCAGAAATACTGGACGATTTATTCAAGTGAAAGAGTTCCACAAATTAAGCAAGTCAATATCACGTTGGTGCACCTCTGGCTCTTATGCAAGCAGTTATTCGCCTTGGCAATGATTGATAGAGTTGTTGCATATCCTCCTGAGGGTATCGCGCCAAATGCTGTCCAATTGGAGCGTTAGATCATCAAAATCAAGAGCTGGTTGGTTGACCCTGTCCATAATGCTCCAAACGCTCTTAATTTGGGGGTGACCCGGCGATCTTTCTGGCCAAGGGTTTGGCAAGCACGAAGTCAAGGAGTAGAAGCTCTCGTCGAGTGCGGGCGATTATTATCTTGCTGAATGTCATGAGGGGCAAAAAAATATCGTCGATGTACCGATGTTTTGTAAGGGTGCTGCGGATGACAACAGGACACGACTTTCCTGGTCATCGGGGCTCAGTTCGAAGCGGGAATCATCACTGAAGACAATTCTACTCCAATCAATGATATTCCAGGCTGAAGAAGTATATGGAGACACCCCGGACAGCGGGTGGGATACCAACCTGACTATTGTCCGCCATAAGGCCCGACAGCCAGGAGTAATGGTCTGGGTTGTCATTCCCTTTTATAGAAGAATCTCTTTGGTTGTCATCCGCAACACCCTTACAGCACAGCGGAACGTCGACGATATCCTACGCCCTGTTTTGTTGACCTTCATGGCAAGCTCTCTTGGCCTTACATTTCAGTAACATAATGGCCGCCTGCACACGTCGAGATATTCTACTGTTTGTCTTCGTAGTTGCCCAGCAATGTCGCCACATCTCTCCTTAAGAACGTTTGGGGCATTACTGGCAGCCCCCCTCCCCCCCCCCCCCCCCCCCCGACCATCACGATATTTTGACGATCTAACACGCCAATTGGACATAATCCGACGCGATATCCCTCAGGCGAACTTCCAGCAATTCTGTCAACCAATGCGAAGCCTAATAAATATTTGCGTACGAGCCAGAGGTGGTCCATTGCGTATTAAAGTATATTACGGTGTTACAGATTACGGTGTGCACAGTGTAATAGCATATTGGTCCACCTATGACACTAAATACATTTCCAGTTCCTCGGGGACACAGGTAGGCGCACGAGATGTTGGCGAAAAGATCACGCAAATTACTGTAGATCAAGAGCATAAACTTTATGATCTCTCTGCTGCCTCTTGATGACATCTCAGATATTTTAAAAAGAACAGACAGGAAACCACAATGGGTGGACTGGTTGGCTGCGATGTACCGCCATATGGCTTCAGTTGCTTAATCGGAAAAGCTTTTTTTCCACATGATGTGTGAAAGTTGTGTCTCAAACGTATCTTTAGAGTTACTTAACTGTAACAGATGAGTGTATACGTTGTACTTGTATGATGACGAGAGTATGGAAAGAGTGAAACCCGATGCCGGCGCATACCATACTTCTTTCGAATAACACCAGAGGGGCTACCGAGCTTATGTCTACATCCGACGTACGGATCACGATCAACAGCTCACATGCATTCTCTCCTTCAGACACTGTAGAGAGGTTTAGAATTTAATCCACGACAATGGCTTTATGCCAGCACCTCTCATCGCCTTGGCTAAATACTGACGGTGAAAATTTCTTCTACCACCAGGATTCGAAGCAGGTATCTCTGAGACGAATGACACCACACACGCTTGTATTATTCACCTCGGCTATGGAGGAGGTTCTAAAACGCAGAAATTATGTGGTGTTCACATAGATGCTCGTATCATCGCAATACGGTTATGTATTTGTGGCGAGGACAGCAATCTTCCTGCGAATGTCATGTCTGATGGGAAATACAGTTACTGAAACATGTGGTCATTGATAATATAGGCCTCAGCACTGGTGATGCCTTCTCTAACAACTTCAGATATGTGGAAGAAACATATTAATGTGTGCCACAGCATAAAACTAAAACCATCGGCCTGTGTACACCTGCTCGTTCAGGTGCCGAGTAGGTGACTGGAAGATGCCATTATCAGTTTGAATCAGTTGGAAGTATGATTTATCTGCCCAAACAACACGTTTATCAGAGTGACGTGAATGAATGAAATTTTTATTGTTATTATTTCAGTAGCCCTACGTATTGCCCAGTAACATAACTTGATCTACAGGATAGTTAAGGAAAAAACCTGTCTGAAGCCATTTATATGGAAAAACTGGAATATTGTGACAGAGCAATTTTTTGGAATGGTTTACATTGGTCAACAATATTTCAGTTGCACTGCTAACAGCAGCTATTTTTACCTTATTTAAGGGTGCTGATTTCAGATCAGAGGACTGTTATTTTCTGCATTAAATCATAATGGAAATGGGTAAAGATCTGATTTAAGTCTACTGAATTTAGTTAGGTAACGCAAATTAAATAGGAACACAGTCTAAATCTACTCAGTGGAACATTTTGAAACACATACCATCATGAAGAAAGCTACAGTTAAATAGAAGTGAGATACCTAAAACAGTCCAATGAGGGTCTTCCGTTTGTGGACTACATCAGGAAAAGCTCGTTTAGTACTCCAGCGTAGTCTTCCATCACATCTCCCTTCATAGCGCTCTTCCGTCCTGACTGAACCGTTCGCCTTGCTCGTCACTGACGTCTCCTAAGTTGTCAGGGAATGTCAAGACGACTGTATAGGAAATGGAGTTCACACTCATATTTCATTCCAGGACACTAAATGTTGCAACGTGTCGGCTTTGAGACTCTCATTTTTTTATAACCAAGTAAGTTTCCCATCACCACCGCGAATTTATTGATGTTCATCTTTGTGATAAATTCTTTATCACGTACAAGTATCTGAATCTGGGGACCATTAAACATTCCTATCTCGATCTTCTCACGAAAAAAGCAAGAAGAGCACTGACCGTATGTTTGTAGCATTCACCGTCAACATATAGTGCTTAAACTGTTTAATCGAACACAGTTGGTATTTTTCTCGCTTTCAGTTGGATCCCTGAGAACATTTCGCATACCGTTTTGCAGACTCTCGCATATGGGCCACTCCTTCTGGTTCCGGCGTCTGTCCCACATGCAAAGACAGTAGGGGTACTTTGTAAACCGTCTCTATTGGCCTAGCAGCAAAGTAACCATTTTGAGATCCACTCACACTATTCAGTCGTGCATCTGTATTTTAGTAGGCTAATCACAGTCTTCGTGTCATTATGTTCCTCTCATAAAGACACAGTTCGGCGAATTGGAACAAGTGTATAGACATTTCCATACCCTTATATTGCAAATGGAGGGGACACGTAGTGCATCCAGGAATATTTTAGAACATGATCGTTCTGGTGTTCCAGAACTATGGTGTCGTTCGTCTTAGAGTCTCTGAGCATCGTTTGTTTCCTTTCTCATACTTTTCCCATGCATCTATGTCAGTCTATTGAATACCATGTATTTATTTCACTTTAAAGCATTCTATCAATGTTCTCGTTTTCTCACTTGCCTCTACCTGCTTACCTCCTTGCCCTCTGCTGGTCTTCCCTGCGTTTGTTTCTCTTATTTTAAGTACCACTTCCTTGCACGTCTGAGAAGTCGTTCTTGAGAAGACAAGATGCCTGGAATATTAGTTCGTATTACATTTATCGATTTCTTAGACTATAAATTAGTTTATACGATATTTACGTTATTGTGATGTTTTCCTAAATCCGCTGGAAGAATAAGAAACTCTTTATCCGGATTTAAATCTAGGAGAGATTCCTTCTTTTCTGTAAGACATCTGTAAGTCTCTGTTAGCAAGTTTTTCCTAAGCAACGTCTTAGCAAATTCCCTGCTGCGATGCAGACACACCTCGATAACAGTATATTTTCTGATGGCGGCGCATCGGATTTACGATCGCACGGTCATTGCTACTTCGACACACTTTCATTACACTCAGCATACCTCGCTCTGAACTATATCTTACTGAAGCTACTCAATCTCCCCAGTTTGTGATAATATTCGGGATAAAATCGCTAATTTAATGTAGAATGAAGATTCCGCAATTACAAATAATAGACAGGAGGAGAAAAAGGAGAGTTTCTGTCCTACCTTGAAATGTTGATCCTACTGTTATTAATTTTGCGGACAGAGAGCTGACTAAGAATAAAATAGCTATGTCTTCCAAAGTAGGAAACTATGAGGCTCCACCGCCTGGAGTCCTGGAGCCCTGGAGTACGAGCAGTAGATAAACTGCTAACATCGAACTTGGAATCCGTATTATACCTAAACCAGCTCTAGACAAAACATACGTGGAAAATTCTGATAGATTTTATTCATTTCTATTGCAAGGCTATTAAATTTCTTGGGTATTATTTCAAAGAAGGTTACAGTGCCATCAATATCTACACTCCAAGAGAGAGAGAGAGAGAAACACCACGAAGGAATTATACGAACCAAGGGAAATTGGTAGATGTGCTGTACTTGTGCAAACAAATGATTACAACTTCAGGAACACTGGATGATTTATTCAAGAGAAACAGCTTCGGAAATTGAGCAAATCAAAAAAGCGTTTATCCACCTCTGGCCCTTATTCGGCTTGGCATTGATTGACAGAGTTGTTGGATTATCCTCCTAAGAGATATCGCGCCAAATTCTATCCAATTGGCCCATGAGATCATCAAAATTTCGAGCTCGCTCGTTGGAGGGCACTGCCCATAATGGTTTTCAAGCGATTAGAGATCCGGCGACCTTGCTGGCCAAGGAAAGATTTGGCAAGCAGAAGACAAACAGTAGAAACTCTCACCGTGTGCGGGGGGCCACTATTTTACTGATACGTAAGTCCAGGATTGCTCGCCACGAAGGGCAACAAAAAGGGAAGTACAACACAGAGGACATATAGTTCTGTTGTAAGGGTGCCGCGGATGACAGCCAAATCAATACTGCTATGAAAAGAAACGCCACCTCAGACCACCATTCTTGTTTATTGTGAAGTGAAACATAATGTAAATATACACACACACACACACACACACACACACACACACACAAAGCCTTCCACATAGAATTAATTAATTAATTTCAGGCTTAGCCATAACAGTTTCCAAATCGTAATTCTTGCTTAAATAGTTTGTCTACATTAAGTTGTGTATGGTTGCAGATGACAAACTTCGAAAGAAAACAGGCACTATAAGAACATACTGTAACACCTCAGGAAAACCTCGTAATGTAGTACAAAGGTGTGAGCGCATAACTTTACATTCTCTTCAAAAAAATTGTAATTACGATTTTATAGCTAATATTTACGTGTGTACAAACAGTAAAGAATATTCTTTATGTTTAACAGCCATAAAATATAAGCCCATTGATCCTGCTGCAATTGTAGGGAAATATGTTTGTGATATAAAAACAAAATTGTGTTTTACTAAAGGCGGACATAACATATGAATAACTTTCAAGCTAAATAACAGCATTCAGAAACGAATATAGATAAACAACTTTATTAGTAAAATTAAAGACGGTATGGGTACGCTGAGTGACGTCACAAAATTTCTGCAGTTACATAACAGTTTTCTACCGATGAGATTTTGTTGTTCTTTGACTATAACTAATTGACTGCCGTGAGTTGCTACTTAGCTGAAAGGTATTTACTCATTGTGACATATCCATTTGAAATTACGCCATGAAAACATTGACCAATATTGTGCTGCTTTCCCCTTGAAACAAAACAATGCATTCTTACGTACCTTATTCACCATACAGGAAGTGATTATAATGACCGTAATTTTGCTCACCCAGTAAGCTGGTGACCACTAATTTTCTTTAATTAATTAACTAAACTTACAAAGCTTTTCAAATTTGACAACTAACTGCTCTAATTCCAGCCAGCTAAATGTTGTATTCAGAATGAGACTTTCACTCTCCAGTGGATTGTGTGTGCTGATATGAAAGTTTCTGGCAGACCAAGACTCGAACTCGGGACCTTTGCCTTTCGCGGGCAAGTGCTCTACCATCTGAGCTACCCAAGACGACTCACGACCCGCCCTGACAGCTGCAGTGCCGCCAGTACCTCGTCTCCTACCTTCCAAACTTCACAGAAACCCTTTTTCGAACCTAGCAGAACTAACACTCCTGGAAGAAAGGATATTGCGGAGACATGGTTTAGCCATAGCCTGGCGGACGTTTCCAGAACGAGATTTTCACTCTGCAGCGGAGGGTGTGCTGGTATGAAACTTCCTGGCAGATTAAAGCTGCGTGCCGGATCGAGACTCGAACTCGGGACCTTTGCCTTTCGCGGAAGTTTCCAATTTTGTATTCGTTTAACATTAACCGAGTTTTTACTTTTTGTCGCCATTGCTGTAAGTACAGAGCATTGGCGATTCGATTATAACTGCGCCTACATTTCATGGATTTCATTTATTCCTCGGAGTTGATGTCTTTTCCTACAACACTGAATCTTAGGTATACGTTTCATTTTAAGTCTTAATTAACTGGAAATGTAGAGGGTGGTTATAAGATATCTGCACTTTATACTTTTATCATCTTTGCAACCAGGATTGTTGCCTTATTTTAATTTCTAATCATTTTAAATTGACCCTTCTTCCCGACAAAACTTCGATTTCTTGCCATTTTCATTTAGGATCAAGTAGATGTATACCGCCATCTTGAATTTTTATATCGAAGAAGTGTGATCCCATCCTTTTCTTCGAAACTGGAGGGGATGTGTGACGTGCGCCTGCAAGGCCACCGGAAGTGAACTCGTTGGTGGCGGAAATCGGAATTTACGCAACAGAAATGTCACTAATACAGCTAATAATAAGAACAGACACCACTGAGTGACACTGAGTCAGCACTTCTCAGGCTCAAGTCCCCATATTCGTAGACAGACGGCAATTGAGAATGATGTAATTAATAACCTCTTTCAGAGGTATCTTCCAATGGCTGACTCACTCCAAATCACTCAAGTCTCTCCTACACGAATGATGCGTCAGTGAATAAATGCAACACACGAAGCGATCTATTAAGCGCGAGCTCTAATACCCAGTAATGTCGTCAGTAGCTCAGTTTAAACTGAACGTCGAATCTCGAATCCTCAGCAACAGAAAAAGGAAAACACATCCAACATTAGGTCGGCAAATATCGTTTTTAAAGGAAAAGTCGAGTTGCTGGACAAGCATCAGAATTCTGGAGCAATTTAAAAGAAGTAGCGGAGTGAAACTGTCTACTAACGCAGAAACCATGCTCCCCCGACAACAAGTTTTTTAGGGAAGTGCATTAAAAATTCTCCTTCTACAATGTTTCTTTTTACAATGCGTCAGTAAGATTTCATTTATAACCGTGATAGAATCATAGTACACACATCGAAAAAAGTTTTGCATCACCCCCGTTCCGAGAGTTCCGGAAATTGTACAGAAAATTGTAATACAGATCAACATAAACATAATTTCCGCCATTTTTATTGCTCTTCAACACCACACATTGCATGTTGTACCACCATACAGCGAGACGTTCAGAGATGGTGGTCCAGATTGCTGTACACACCGGTACCTCTAATACCCAGTGGCATGTCCTCTTGCATTGATGCATGCCTGTATTCGTCGTGACATACTATCCACGAGTTCATCAAGGCACTGTTGGTCCAGATTGTCCCCTCCTCAACGGTGATTCGGCGTAGATCCCTCAGGGTGGTTGGTAGGTCACGTCATCCATAAACAGCCCTTTTCAATCTATCCCAGGCACGTTCGATAGGGTTCATGTCTGGAGAACATGCTGGCCACTCTAGTCGAGCGATGTCGTTATCCTGAAGGAAGTCATTCACAAGATGTGCACGATGGGGGCGAGAACTATCGTCCATCAACACGAATGCGTCGCCAATATGCTGCCGATATGGTTGCACTATCGGTCGAAGGAAGGTGTTCACGTATCGTACAGCCGTTACGGCGCTTTCCATGGCCACCAGCGGCGTACGTCGGCCCACATAATGCCACCCAAAACAGCAGGGAACCTCTACCTTGCTGCAATCGCTGGACAGTGCGTCTAAGGTGTTCAGCCTGACCGGGTATTCTCCAAACACGTCTCCGATGATTGTCTGGTTGAATGCGTATGCAACACTCATCGCTGAAGAGAACGTGAGCCAATCCTGAGCGCTCCATTCGGCATGTTGTTGGGCTAATCTGTACCACGCTGCATGGTGTCGTGGTTGCAAAGATGGACCTCGCCATAGACGTCGGGAGTGTAATTGCGCATCATGCATCCTATTGCGCACGGTTTGGGCCGAAACACGACGTCCTGTGGCTGCACGAAAAGCATTATTCAACATGGTGGTGTTGCTGTCAAGGTTCCTCTGAGCCATAATCCGTAGGTAGCGGTCATCCACTGCAGTAGTAGCCCTTGTGCGGCCTGAGCGAGGCATGTCACCGACAGTTACTGTCTCTCTGTAGCTCCTCCATGTCCGAACAACATCGTTTTGGTTCACTCCGAGACGGTTGGACACTTCCCTTGTTGAGAGCCCTTCCTGGCACAAAGTAACAAGTGGACGCGATCGACCCGCGGTATTGACTGTCTAGGCCTGGTTGAACTACAGACAACACGAGCCGTGTACCTCCTTCCTGGTGGAATGACTGGAACTGATCGGCTGTCAGTCTCCCTCCGTCTAATAGGCGCTGCTCTTGCATGGTTGTTTACATCTTTGGGCGGGGTTAGTGACATCTCTGAATAGTCAAAGGGTCTGTGTCTGTGATACAATATCCACAGTCAACGTCTGTCTTCAGGAGTTCTGGGAAACGGAGTGATGCAAAACTTTTTTTGATGTGTGTATATTATATATTACGTGTACAGTAACACGTTTATGTTTTCGTCAGCGAAGTTTCGCTGAAGTAAAGCAACGTCCAAAATAAAACTGCTTTAAGGATAATGGCCATGTAATGAATTGATTAACAGCCACATTGTAGTTGATATGTAAGTCGTGAACAGATCACAATATTTAGATTCTGAACGTTCTGGAAAAAAAAACCGAGAACTGTTTGACGCACATATTGCATCTAGTATTTGCGTTTGAAATTACATAGTCTAGTACAAAAACAATTTTAAAATACTGCTTATTAAACAGACAACTTCATTGTACCGATTTCATTCAGGTTTCTTTTCTGTGTTTCTTATCTTCTCTTTATTTCTTTTTGTAAAGCTGCGCTAAACGGAAGTAAATGCATGACAAAATCACGAATTCAACGGTAATTACAATACGAAATGAAAAGAATAATCACGAACGTTTGCACAGTTGTATATCATCTTAACGTGAGTGGACACAAATAACAATGCATCGATATGTCAGAACTTTAACCTCGCATCACTACACAGCAACGTTTATCACGGATTTGCTCAAGTTAACACCACAGCTCGTTGCCACCTGATATACTCGTCAGCAAATCTCAAATCTCAAGATTATTAAAGTTAATGCCAAAAAAAAATTCTTTCTTCACCTCTCCCTTCAACAGGAATCCTCCATTCTGACCTCGAAAACTGCAGCTGGTTACACAACAATGCGCCATGATTTCGGTGGGAATTTCTAAAAATGTATAGCATGTCCCATAACACGTAACATGTAACAGGAGGGCCCAATATAGCCGGACGCGTTACGTGACACAACTTCAGCCACTCAAGAAACAGCACAGCGTGGCATAAGATGTTAAGAACCGTGTCTCGTCTTTTGTAATTTACGGGGGCCACCATAAATCGCGGAGACTTCGGTGTAATTATTGCATTTGAATAACCGTGTTGCTTCTGTTCGTATCATTGAGTATTTCTTTCAGTTGCCCTATGTGCTATACAGCAGCAGTTCTTTCTATGTATCGTCCAAGTTTCATCGAGCTATGTTATTTGGCAGTGACTGATCTTGCAGAAGTTACTTTCGTTCTTGTGTTTTATGCACCATTGTAATATCGGCGCCACATCCCTAGTCTGTCTCCTGATCGCTGGAGTGATTGGATATTGGAGAAATGCAAGGTGATGCTTCTTTAGGCAAAGGAAAAAAAAGCCTCCTCATATTGCTATTAGAAGGGAAACGCACTTCCATCAATGAATAATAGATCCCACGTTAAGCGGAAAACCAGTAAATTAAAAGTGAACTGTAAAGAAAAATGCTGTGACAGCCTCAGAGATTAATCGAGTGAAAGCTAAGCTGAGGTAACGGCGTAAAGGTCACGGTAACCACGGCACGCGTGTAGGGGAGGGTGCGACGTCCGTGCTGCCTGCTCACCACCACTTTCTACGACAGCTCACCCGTGACGCTGCGCACGTTCCGTTAGACGTTGGTTGGATACACGTGGCGCGTGCTGTGCCTGAACGTCTTTAGCCTCACTCAAACTGCAGCCAGTTCCAAATACGGCAAGCATAAAAAAAGGCTTATTTATTTGTCGCCTTTTCCGCGTTGAAAGTTTTGACTATGGTCCGTAAATTGAAAAGTGGTCGCTGCTCTTAGTCCAAGTATAGCAAACACAAGTAGAAATTTGCCTTCAAAGTCATATTCCATTGCATCAGGTGCAACACCTTTCACGAGTACTTCTAACCCATTTCAAACTGAAACTTATGCTGTCAAATTTTCGTTGTTACCCTTACACGGGGTAATGGAATTTCCGTGTTGCTTTATTGGGTCATGTCGATATCCCACAAAGATCAATATTGGGCCCGTTACTTTCCTCACTGTAGACTGAAGAGCCAAAGAAACTGGTACACCTGCCTTATATCGTGTTGGGGCCCCCGTGAGCACGCAGAAGCGCCGCAACACAACATGGCATGGACTTGACTAATGTATGAAGTAGTGTTGGAGGGATTTGACACCATGAATCCTGTAGCGCTCTCCGTAAATCTGTAAGAGTAAGAGGGGGTGGAGATCTCTTCTGAACAGCACGTTGCAAGGCATCTCAGATCTGCTCCCTTGCCACGTTTTGCGCGACTCCCCCCGTCGGAGGTTCGAGTCTTTTCTCGGGTATGGCTGTGTGTATTGTCCTTAGCGTAAGTTACCTGAAGTTAGATTAAGTAGTGTGTAAACCTAGGGACCGATGTCGTCAGCAGTTTGGTCCAACAGGAACTTACCACAAATTTCCAAAAAAATTCCAGATCTGCTCAATAATGTTCATGTCTGAGGAGTTTGGCGGTCTGCGGAAGAGTTTAAACTCTTCTGGAACCACTCTGCAGCAATTCTGGACGTGTGGGGTGTCGCATTGTCCTGCTGGAATTGCCCAAGTCACTCGGAATGCACATTTGATATGAATGGATGCAGGTGATCAGGCAGGATGCTTACGTACGTATCACCTGCCAGAGTCGTACACAGACGTATCAGGAGTCCCATACCATTCCATCTGCACACGCCCCACGCTACCACAGAGCCTCCACGAGTCCGAACAATCCCCTGCTGACGTGCAGGGTCCATGGATTCATGAGGTTGTCTCCATACCCGTACTCGTCCATTCCGACCAGGTAACATGTTTCCAATCATGTGCTGGTGTTGACGGGTCCACCCGAGGCGTAAAGCTTTGTGTCGTGCAGACATCAAGGGTATCCGAGTGGGCCTTCGGCTCCGAAAGTCCATATCGGTCATTTTTCGTTGAATGGTGCGCAGGCTTGTTGATGGCCCAGCAGGAATTTGCGGAAGAGTCGCATTTCTGTCACGATGAACGATTCTCTTCAGTCGTCGTTGGTCCCGTCCTTGCAGGATTTTTTTTCGGCCGCAGCAATGTCGGAGATTTGATGTTTTACCTAATTCCTAATATTCACGGTACACCCGTGAAATGGCCGTACGGGAAGATCCCCACTTCATCGTTACCTCGGAGATGCTGTGTCCGATTGCTCGTGTGCCGATTATAACACCAAGTTCAAATTAACTTAAATCCTGATAAGCCGTCACTGTAACAGCAGTAACCGATCTAATAATTACGCCAGATACTTGTTGTCTTATATAGATACTGCCGACCGCAACGCCGTATTCTGACTGTTTACATTTCTCTGTATTGGAATACGCATGCTTATATCAGATCCTTTTGCGCTTCAGAGTATGTTAATGATGTGTCGACTATTATCTCCAATTGCAACTGTCATTTATATGCTGATGACCTTGAGTTATACCTCAGTGCAAGTCCAACGAATCTGCACACTGCCATCCACAATGTAAATGCTGACTAACTCGCTTTATCAGAATGGACACACAATATAGGTTAGAAATTTTGCCCATCTGAGACGCAAGCAATCTTAGTCACTCAACAAAGACTTATTACTCCTCAGTTCAGAGAATCTCTTCCACCCTTAATCATGTAAACAGTATTTCTTCTCGAGTTTAAAAAGTAACTCGTTGAGTCACTAGTAATACCCATGCTCGATTATGGTGATCCTAATCCACAAGTAGGGGTAAGATACATACTGCCTACAAGAAAATTAAAGAGACCTTTGGAAAAAAGACAACTGCTTGTATGAATATCAAGAGCTCAGATGGAAACCCAGTTCCAAGCAAAAGAAGGGAAACCAGATAGGTGGAAGGAGTATATAGAGGGTCTATACAAGGTCGATGTTCTTGAAAACAATATTATGGAAATGGAAGAGGATGTAGACGAAAATGAAATGGGAGATATGATACTGCGTGAAGAGTTTGACAGAGCACTGAAAGACCTAAGTCGAAACAAGGCCCCAGGAATAGACAACATTCCATTAGAACTACTAATAGCCTTGGGAGAGCCAGCCATGACAAAACCCTACCATCTGGCGAGCAAGATGTATCAGACAGGCGAAATACTCTCAGACGTCAATAAGAATATAATAATTCTAATCCCAAAGAAAGCAGGTGTTGACAGATGTGAAAATTACCGAACTATCAGTTTAATAAGTCACGGCTGCAAAATACTAACACGAATTCTTTACAGACGAATGGAAAAACAGCTAGAAGACGACCTCGGGGAAGATCAGTTTCGATTCCGTAGAAATGTTGGAACACGTCTTATCTTAGAAGATAGAGTAAGGAAAGGCAAACCTAAGTTTCTAGCATTTGTAGACTTAGAGAAAGCTTTTGGCAATATTGACTGGAATACTCTTTTTCAAATCCTGAAGGTGGCAGGGATAAAACAAAGGGAGCGAAAGGCTATTTACAATTTGTACAGAAACCAGATGGCAGTTATAAGAGTCGAGGGACATGAAATGGAAGCAGTGATTCGAAAGGGAGTGAGACAGGGTTGTAGCCTCTCCCTGATATTATACAATCTGTATATTGAGCAAGCAGTAAATACAAAAAAAAAGAAAAATTCGGAGTAGGAATTAAATTCCATGGAGAAGAAATAAAAACTTTGAGGTTCACCGATGACACTGTAATTCTGTCAGAGACAGCAAAGGACTTGGAAGAGCAGTTGAACGGAATGGATAGTGTCTCTTGAAAGGAGGATATAAGACGAACATCAACAAAAGGAAAACGAGGATAATGGAAAGTAGTCGCATTAAGTCAGGTGATGCTGAGGGGATTAGATTAGGAAATGAGAAACTTAAAGTAGTAAATGAGTTTTGCTATTTTGGGAGCAAAATAACAGATGATGTAGAGTGGCAATGGCAAGGAAAGCGTTTCTCAAAAAGAGAAATTTATTAACATCGAGTATAGATTTTAAGTGTCAGGAAGCCGTTTCTGAAATTATTTGTATGGAGTGTAACCATCTATGGAAGTGAAACATGGACGATAGATAGTTTGCACAAGAAGAAAATAGAAGCTTTCGAAATGTGGTGCTACAGAAGGATGCTGAAGATTAGATGGGTAGATCACATAACTAATGAGGAGGTATTGAATAGAAATGGGGAGAAGAAAAATGGTTCAAATGGCTATGAGCACTATGGGACTTAACATCTGAGGTCATCAGTCCCCTAGAACCTGGAACTACTTAAACCTAACTAACCTAAGGACATCATACACATCCATGCCCGAGGCTGGATTCGAACCTGCGACCGTAGCGGTCGCGCCGTTCCAGACTGAAGCGCCTAGAACCGCTCGGCCACACCGGCAGACTGGGGAGAAGGTAAATTTGTGGCACAACTTGACTAGAAGAAGGGATCGGTAGGTAGGACATGTTCTGAGACATCAAGAGATCACCAATTTAGTATTGGAGGGCAGCGTGGAAGGCAAAAATCAGAGAGGGAGACCAAGAGATGAAGACACTAAGCGGATTCAGAAGGATGTAAGTTGCAGTAGGTACTGGGAGATGAAGAAGCTTGCACAGGATTGAGTAGCATGGAGAGCTGCATCAAACCAGTCTCTGGACTGAAGGCCACAACACAACAACCACTTCTTGCAGCTCACTCATCAACTCTCCCTCCTCTATCAATTTTCCCTCCTCCCCGTCTACAGAGTTCTGTGTTGAAATTTTCTTCTTTCCTAGAAACCTTTGTCACTTTCATTTCAATCCTCTCCTGTTTCATTTCCCTTCGACGTCTTCTAATACCACACAAAGCTTCAAAAGTGCTTAACTAATCAATATCATTCTTCATGCCTTGATTATTTATTATTAGTATCATTATTATTATTCTTCTTTCTTTCTTTTCTCAGACGTTATGTCTGGTCAAAAATGGAAAGTGACGTGGACCTTGATCAAGCGTGACTTCCTTTTAACTGTACAGTATATGTTATATTGCATTTAGGAACTTTCGGGTAATTGGACATGTATCAATAATTACGGATTTCTGTAGTTGTATATATAAGTTTGGATGTAGCTGTATTGCGTTGATGTACTGGTGGATATTGTGTGGTACGACTCCTGTAGTTGATAGTATAATTGGTATAATGTCAACTTTATCCCGATGCCACATGTCCTTGACTTTCTCAGCCAGTTGGATGTATTTTTCAATTTTTTCTCCTGTTTTCTTTTGTATATTTGTTGTATTGGGTATGGATATTTCTATTAGTTGTGTTAATTTCTTCTTTTTATTGGTGAGTATGATGTCAGGTTTGTTATGTGGCGTTGTTTTATCTGTTACAATGGTTCTGTTCTAGTATAATTTGTATTCATCATTCTCCAGTACATTTTGTGGTGCATACTTGTATGTGAGAACGTATTGTTTTATAAGTTTATGTTGTAAGGCAAACTGTTGATGTATTATTTTTGCTACATTGTCATGTCTTCTGGGGTATTCTGTATTTGCTAGTATTGTACATCCGCTTGTAATGTGATCTACTGTTTCTATTTGTTGTTTGCAAAGTCTGCATTTATCTGTTGTGGTATTGGGATCTTTAATAATATGCTTGCTGTAATATCTGGTGTTTATTGTTTGATCCTGTATTGCAATC